>NC_088202.1:105151454-105473680 GCF_037126465.1 Ornithodoros turicata
AAAGAGACCTGGATGGACAGCCGAATGTCCTCGTGATTTATTACTTCGATATAGTCCTTGTTTTGCAGTTTCTTCATTGGCTATTCCAGCTCGCATGGCTGCAGTGGAAACATTTGCCCGCGGCCGCGGGGATAGCCCGATCAGTGGACTGCTTTGACTGTGCAACAACACATACATACGTAGACATGTTGAAAAGCTCTAGCAGGGTATTTATGCTGCAATTATCTTGTAGTGCCAGGAGTGATGATGAAAGCAACTATGCAAGACAACAACAAATATAAAATGATGATGACGAATGGGGAAATTCGCCACCTGAGTTGTGGCCCACTACTCCAATACCGACGGGGCTGTATGAGATATAGAATGACAACGAGGTGACGATGGATGAGAGATGCTAGTAAGGCTAGTGCATCAGCATCTTCGGTGACCCCTAAAGACCCCCGTAAATGAAGGTGTCGTGGTCCTCCCTAACATCATTCGGATTTCCACTGCACGCGGCACTCCAAGGCTGATACGCAGGCTTCTGGCCAACAGTCCACGAAGTCACAGCTCAGATGTTCGTGAAATCCCGTGTAGAACCGGTAAGCTGTACAGGAGGGTTCCACGGACCAATGCAGAATGGATGGTTAGGAAAGCCTTCTAGCCAATCCCACATGTAGCGCCAGCAAAGTGTCGAAAAACGTTCAGCTATCACTGCACCCTCGTTTCCAGGTACCTGATATGGGCTGTCCATGACTGGTTGGAGTCCACGGTCACGACAAATAATTTATGACACCTGACTTGTGTAGGATAACATTGCCAAGTGACAGTCGAAAGGTGCACATACGGTTTCGGGTGATTGGGAGCACGACTGACTTTCCAGCCGAGGTATACATGCCCGCATTCGTGAAGTAGCTGCTGATCTCATCCAACGAATGTTGAAGACTGTGTTAAATCGCTTGCCTGGATTTCCCAGTCGTCCATACGCATACATCATCAGCATATATCGAGATCTCTACCTTGCGATGAACGCAGCGCTTGAGGCCCGCCATAGCCAGGCTGAATAGGATTTCTTGTGGGACACCCTGGTTAAGCATCGTTTCGTGCGTGTCTCCACCTCGAGTGCCGACAAATATCTGTCTATGGCGCACGAAGTCAGCCAACCATATAAAAACTCTGCGGGATACCATAGCTCGAAGCAAGGTGTGGAGTACATAGATATGGCTGACCTTACCATAAGCTCGCTTGGCGTCAAGAAACACTGCTACGGTTATCTGCTTGCAGCTCTTTGCTTCTTCAGCGGTATAGTGACAAGGTCCGTGATGGAGTCTCTGGAGCTACAGTACCAACGAAAACTCGCCATTCCATCAGGGAAAACGTGGTTCCTCTCGAGACCCCACTCCAGTCTGTGCAACATCATTCGCTTACCTAGGCAGCTTGTTAGGCTAACAGGCCGAAAGGAAGAAAGATGTGATGCATGTGGATGCTTGCCAGGCTTTAACAACGCGGCCACTAGAGTTTGTTTCCAGCTGACGAGTACCTGACCTGTTTGCCTTGACTTGTTGTGTATATGTAGCAAGGTATGAAAGCCTGGGTCACTGAGGTTGCGAAGGGATGTATACGTAATACCATCTGCGCTAGTGGACGACTTCTCACGCGAGAAACAAAGCGCACTTTTAAGAAAAAATCCCCGTCAATTTTTGCGTTCGACACAAGTACCATTCGCCCAATGTATTCACGAAGTTTAGAGATGGACGACTGGAAAGTTGGGGATCCCGCAGCTGCAGATGCAGCGGCCACAGTCCCACATAATTCTATGCCTTCCACCACCTCAGACTTGCGAAGGATCACAGCAAGCGATCTCCATGGGTTGTGAGTGGAACAACGCCCCTTGGGCTACCCACAACTCTCCAAACCCTGACGGGTTTGCTGAAGGGCGATAGGGTTGCGCAAAAGTAAAATAAAGTTGCTTGTTTAAAAATAAAGTTGCTCTTGTTTGCCAAAACCTCCGTGAATTGCACATGGACATTCCCGGGTGCGACATCGACTTAGTTAATGAGGTCACGAAATGTACACCAGTTAGTTAATCTGACGAACCTTCTGTCACATTGAGGAGCGCATTGACGGTATAGGACATATATATTGGGAGGTGATGATCACTCCCTTTTCCATGAACATCCTGCCGGAGCCGGAACAAAGCGGAGCCGGTCCTTCATATTTTGGAAAAAGGGCACCTTGATAACGCGGTCCGCTCCCGGGTGGGACGTGTACTTGAACGCGCGGCCAATAACACGGTCGTCGGGGCAGCATTCTTTGCGGTGCTGTTTCCGGGAATATTTTTTCCTAACGATCAACATCCGTAGCCCACGACAGCTGCCTGAATATATCTTTGGAGCAGATGGAGATATCAAGGACGTCCGTGCTAAAATCTCTACGTAAACACGTGGGAACTCATCATGCATCAAGTTCGTCTAAGGCGTCGCACCATATTCCTCCCTTGGCGTCAGTGCTCCTGCTTCCCCACAGGGAGTGTCTCCCACAAAGATGAATGATGTGGCAAGTCCCCTAAGAGGGGTTTAACTTCTCCTCTTGTGAGCGATAACGACAGTGGGACATATAAACTTACTACTGAGAGCAGTGTATTATGAAACTGCACCGACATGATATAGTCAACACCAATGTCAGCCTGTCTCTGCTGCACTACGTAGTCAGGTCACTGCGCGCACACAGTGTGGGTCGGGACAAACCGATATCCATCGAAAGCCATCTTTCACATTGGCTTCACCGATGGCCAGTATAGGGGTCTGATACTTAAGCAAGAACAATTTAAGGTCGGGAAGATTATTTCGTAGACCACGCGCATTCCATTGCATCAGAGCGGCGCTGTTATAGCAGCGATCCATGAGCAGATGTTATCAACTGCTCTGTTGCAAGGAGTTGTGTGACTGCTGCGGGGCCTGACGTACCAGAGAAAGATTGCACGATTGCTTTGAGCGCTGCGAAAATCAGTGGAAGCACAAGACCGGCAACGTCACTTGTGTCGATGTAAGACTCAGACTGCGACCGCTGCGGCAGATATAGTCTTCTGGCTGCTGCGCTCGCATTTCCCTTTGCAACATCAGCACAAGCGGGGCCGACCACTTCTCATACTCGCTTAAGTCAGACCACGTGCTAGCATTCTCATACACATTAGCAGGTGTCCTGACGTTGTCGGCGCTCCTGGGTGGCCTGCGGATCTTGCTGGATTTCACCGGGACACGCCAGGGCTGGCCAGGCGATGCCACAGCTGACTGGGGACTGGGACTCGACGCGGGTAGAGCAAACTGAGCATCTTGTGTCAGGGGCGGATCCGGACCCTCGGTTTGGAGGCGGGGGAGGGGGGGGTTCCTTTGTCGAAGCGCGTAGTAAGGGAAGGGAGAGAGGGAAATCCAATGTATAAACTGACGTTTGGGGGGGGGCGATCTCTCCCCCATTTGGATCTGCCACTGTCTCGTGCACTACCATCAGGATGCAACTAGAGTCACTAAATAAGCTACGCTTCAGAGTAACGACACTGAGGCAAAATCAGCCGCCATGTTGTTTCGGATGACCTCCAGCCCCACCTATATTTTGGCAGTAGAAATAGATGAAGATGAAGTTCAGCAGTGGAAGAAGACAACACTTCGAAGAGCGCTAAATGGATGGCGCTGGAGGTCATTCGAAACAACATGGCGGCTCAGTGTCGATACTCTGAAGCGTAGCTTATTTAGTGACTCTAGATGCAACTTGCCAATAGTGCACAAGACTTCAGCTTGATACGACCGTGTTGTGGCACAACTTGGGACTTTTTGGGACACACCTATGCCATATTATCAGACTTGACCATAAGATTTTGAAACAACATGAAATCACATTGTAGGATCACGAACATTCAAGGTCACTCCAGCAGCACTCACGGAGAGCTTCTGTACTCTGCGCAGAAATGCTACACTTGTGCTGACAAACGTTGCCGACCGCGTTACATCACTATAGTCAACTGGTCAGGAAGTTAAAAGCGTCACTGTTCGTATTACAGATGCTGGGAATGTATCTTCTACAAGGTTCGTTGGGTTCGAACAGATTCACTTCACATCAGAGCCGCTGTTCGCGGAAGAAGAGTGTAAGCATCTTCCACTTTTCTTAACTGCTACAGAGGTTTAGTACTGCCTACGCAATCACTTTGCGTGCGCAAGGAAATAACAGGTGCACGCTCCACATGCGACGAACGTGACTTTGCGTTTAGCTCGTGCACACTGAGGACACACTATTTCCCTGCGTGTGCCACAACGAGTGAGTTCTAGTATATCGTACGCTATCGCCTTTGCGTACGAAAGAGATAGCGTGGTGGTCTGCACACTACGCGAAGCTCTCTATGTTTTGCGCGTGCGCAGAACCACCAACGTTATCCCTTACGTACGTAAAGGCGGTAGCGTACGAATTTCAGTGCACAGTACAGCTATCGCCTTTGCGTACCCAAGGGATAGCGTGATGGTTCTGCGTACTGCGAAGCTCTCTTTATGTTTTGCGCGTGCGATGAACCACCAACGCTATTCCTTACGTACGCAAAGGCGATAGCGTACGTAAGGGATAGCGTTGGCTGTCCTACGCACACGCAAAACATAAAAAGAGCTTCGCGCAGTGCGCAGGGCTACTACACTATCACTTACGTACGCAAAGGCTATAGCGTACGTAAGGGATAGCGTTGGTTGTCCTGTGCACTCGCAAAACATTAGGTGATCTTCGCGCAGTGCGCAGAACCACTACGCTATTCCCTTACGTACGCAAAGGCGATACTGTACGATACACTAAACCTCACTATTAGAGAGTTTTAATACATCGTATACGCAAAGGCGATAGCGTACGTAACAGATAGCGCTGGTGGTTCTGCGCACTGCGCGAAGCTCTCTTTCTGTTATGGACGTGCGCAGAACCATCAACGCTATCCCTTACGTACGCAAAGGCGATAGCGTCCGATGTACTAAAACTCTCTAATATCTCAAGAAAAACACAAGTGCGCGCCAAAGGCGCAATACATAAGATCATCTACAGCATGCTCATTCTACGCCCGTTCCCAACTTGAGGAAAATTATCATTCACTGCTACGTATCGCGCATGGCAATAAAGGGCAATTTTTGAGCACAAGTTCAGTGTCTGAACTCGTGAGCTAATAAAGTGTTGTAGTACTGCATACACAGCCGCTTTGCGTACGCAAGGAAATAGCGGTGCAGTTTCCGCATACGCAACATTTTCATCGCGTTTTTCCCAGAGACCGCTTTGTGATTGCAATGACACCTTCTACACCCCTCTATTTAACTTATTGGAAGCTTACGCAGACCTCCTGTTCTTCTAGAGGCCCACTAAGTATTTTTACTCCCCAAGAGATAGGACAGGAGAAATATCATTCCTACAAGCGTGCCAAACCATGACAACAAACCAGATCGCGCAGTCTACAAGCTGCTCTAACCACGCGATTCACAAAGAAACGTTCATGTGCACTCAATGCCTCTTGTTTGAGCTGTTCCCATATACGTAGTGCATCCATCCAAAGAACCGATACAACCAACAACCGCGGCAGCTCATTTTGTAAAGCGTGCCCTCCCCATCAAGGCTCGTCGCCCAAAGAAGGGAGAATGAGGCGTAAAATGTGACCCATGTACGGTCGCGCACAAATTTGGTTCGCCCGCTGCACGCGTTGACAAGGATGCCCGAGAGGCGGGCTACCAACATATCACGCAAAGCATTCGCACCGGATTCTCGTGGGGAACGGAAAATGGTTTGTATTATAATGTGTTCCAGTTGTTGGGAAACCAAGGAAACGAGGGCTCGAGGCTCGGACATCATCCGTGTGACATCATCTGCGTGCGATATGCCCTTTTCATTCTATTCATCTTCACCGCAATAAACGGTCTCTTCGACTCTACGACTGGACTCCGGGTTCCTCTTTATTTCAACAGTTTTTGGTACCGAAACCCGGGAAGGAGGAATCCGAACAATCAAGATCCAAATTATCAAAGGATCCGAATTGGAATCATGGAACGACTTCGTAAACAATGAGCACCGGTTCGCGCCAGGATTACCAAGCTCCCGGACGACATCCGATTACTCCTACAGCAATCCCCTCAACCGATGGATGAGTTAGAGGTAAAGCATGACGTCCTCACTACGAAAGCGGCAGTTCTGGCAGACCTCAATCGTGAAATATTGGTGATCATCGGTGAGGCACAGATGGAAGCTGAAGCCGAAGAATGCGACCGCTGCCTTGAACTCATCGCTACGGCCAAATTGAGGGTTCAGCGCTGCCTCAATGGACCAGAGAAGACCTGTCTATCCAAGCTACGCAAAGACAAACTGGACCCGCTTTGCCACATTCTGTAAGCCTCTCAAAGCTACGCATCGAGCCTTACACCGGCGAGTTATCTGCATGGCAATCCTTCTGGGATCAATTCGAAGCAGCGGTACACAACAATACAACACTGTCCAACGTCCACAGGTTTCAATACCCGCGATCTCTAATCAAGGGCAGGACTGTATTCTAAGTGTATCGAAACAGCACTCAGTATGAGACGCGATCCGCTGAGTTAGCACCCTCGGAGAAGCTTCTGAAGCTCAAGAAGTCAGGATGCTGTTTCCGATGTGGAAAGAAATACCACGTAGCAAGGATGTGCAGATCGTCGTCCAGATTCACTTGTGGCACCTGTGGAGGGAAGCACCTGACTAGCTCGTGCTGTAAGACTCCTGCGTCTGCGAATCTATTGAGCAGTCGAGACCTTCCAACACCGCGAGAATTACTCGGAGAAGCAACTGTGGCCTCAGCTCATGACGAGACTACTGCAACGGAACCTGATCAAGTCTCTACATGGTTCTCCATCAATGTGTGCACGGTCAACATCAACGCTGTTATGCTGCAGACGTCAAGGGCACAAGCACAAAGAGCTAAGCTCAAGTTCGATCAGCTTCCTTCTGAGACCCTCCAGTAACTGCTGCTGTACAGAGGGGCCAGCAGCAAAGGGCTAAGCGCGGAGAACCGAAACGACATAACATGGGCGACACGGTCAAGAAGCCTGTGCTTGCCGACCAGGTGCTCAGAACTGTCAAATTGTTCAACGAGAAGAACGGCCATGGATTCATCAACCGGAACGACATCCACGAGGACGTATTCGTTCATCAGACGGCCACCACTCGCAACAACCCACAAGGAGTAATGCGCGGCGTAGGTGAGAGAGGGGTGGGCAAACTTAACGTCGTTCTTAGAGAGAAAGGTCGTGAAGCGGCCAACGTGACTGTGCACGATAGAGAAGCCGTTCCAGGAAATCCGTATGCTGCAGGACGGCGTCGTTTTCGTGGATGCTGGTTCCCCAGACCACATCGCTCGATGTCCCGCAGAGGGCCACCACCATAGGCGACGGAAGACCTTCTCGACACCAGGCGCTTCCTACCGCAGCATCGAGGATCCATACCAAGATCTTCTAACCATGGGTTCTACCGTCGTCTTAGAGGTCTACCACGGAAAATCTTTCAAGATTACCTTCGCAGGGCGTATGAGCACGAAGAGTATGACGACGTCTGAAACCAGCAAGTGGAACGAGGACCACCAAGAATGTACTCTGGAAAGTACTTCAGACGTCGTCCCAGATGATCAAGGAGCGAAGATAACGACGTAGAGAGCTATAGGGATAACGAACCGCGTCTACAAGATAGGACGACGGGTTCCTTGAGGGGGCCGTCATGTAGGCCGCGTCTAAGACCTCGGTTGGTCGGCTTCATCAAGGCAGAGGAGAGGTGGACGCGCCGGCATTGGTACGAATGACCGTGCTCTCAGCAGAGACCAATCATTGGGAGAAAGCATCGTCGAGCCTAACGAGACTGTTCCCAAGGAATGACGCTATAGGCGGACGAGGATCCCAGAAATTAAGTGGCAGCTCGAATACACTGTGGAACTGACTTCAGTTCATAGTCTACTGTGCACTGCATCCGACACTTTTGGTCTGGTGCTCTTGATGTCATCTGGTAAATCAAGGGGCACCTGGGCCCTTGCTCGTAGTGGCACTTTCTGCTGGCGGAGATGCCTAGTACGAGCCTGTAACATAAACTACCCGATGGAGGCTTTCTACGACGGCCAGTGCAGCAACAACTCCATAAGCTGGGGCTCTAGCGTGTCGCGTGCTGTCTGGCCGGGAGTATGTTGGGAAACCAAGGAAACGAGGACGAAACGGGCTCGAGGCTCGGACATCATCCGTGTGGTGTGACATCATCTGCATGGGATATGCCCTTTTCATTCCATTCATCTTCACCGCAGTAAACGGTCTCTTCGACTTTAGGACTGGACTCGGAGTTCCTGTTTATTTCAACACCAGTATTTCGAATTACCTGTAATTCGTTATGTATTCACATATTCCTAAATGGCGGAGTACATATAGGGCTAACAGCAGCTTAAAGGGAGTATTGCATCCGGAAACGTGTGTATGATATCTTCTCACGAAAGAGATCCAGGGTTTCAAGCATTTCACGCAAGGAAATGGGAACTAACAACAGAAAAAGGATGCATCGTATGGGGTATGAGAGTTTGTCCTCTGTTTGTCGCGACGTTGTCCTGAGCCTCCTACATGATGATCATATCTGCCAGACCAAAATAAAGATGTTGGCGCGGTCATATGTATAGTGGCCGGGAATGGACAGGGATATTGAACTGGCTTGTCACTCATGTGGAGCGTGTGCCGCTTCAGCAGATCACAAGGTGCCAGTTCCTCTGCATCAGTGGGAAGTTCCAACACAGCCATGGTACCGGATTCACGCCGATTTCGCGGACTTCGACGGGAAAAGCTATCTCGTGGTAGTCGACGCCTACAGCAAGTGGCCCGAGATGAAGCTTATGACGTCAACCAAATCTACTGCTTCCATGAAAGCACTCAGTGATATCTTCGCTGCACAGGGACTTCCGGTTCAACTCGTCACCGACAACGGTCCGCAGTTTACCTCATCCGTTTTCACGGGGTTCTTGAATCGCCTTGGCATCAAGCATATCCTAACGCCGCCTTATCACCCCAAACCTAACGGGCAGGCAGAGATTCTTGACCGCTCGTTTAAGCAGTTTCTTCGTCGGCAGAAGGAAGGGAGGAACCAGGCAAGAGGAGTTAACCACTTCTTGCTGAAGTACAGGGTAACACCGCACGCCACAACGGAACAGCCGCCATGCGAGCTGCTCAACAAAAGACACTTCCGCACAGAACTCGACCTCCTTCGCCCAGGCCATCCGAATACTTGGACTACAGCGAGTGATCGCCAAAAGCGTAATTACGATTCCACACCAGGGACCCAAGGTTTGCTGATCGTGACAAGGTTTGGGTTAAAGACAGGACACGAAGGAATCCCTCGCTTCGGGGCGCTGTCATCCGCTCGTTAGGGAGCCCAACCTATCTTATTAGCACTGAGGGTAAGAAGGAGCACAGGGTGCTTGCGGATGATATCAAGATTGGCCTGCTGGATCTACTAGACTTCGGTACATCACCTGACGGTGTGCTTCCTGGCAATTCCGCCATTGATGGTGATGCTCATTCCGAAGACGTATCTCAGCCCCGAAGGTACTCTGTCAGGGATCGTCGTCCTCCCCAGCGGTTTGGCTCAACTTAGACGGGAGGAGTGCAGTGGCGTCAGCTGAAGAATCTGAAGGCACGCAACTATATGTTAGGGGCACGTGGCAGCTGATTAAGCCCGAATGCCGTCATTCAGAAACTGGAGCCGTTCTGGGAACCACGCATGTACATACTTAGGTTGATTAAACGTCTTGTTTTCTGGGACTCCGCTACAATACCGATACGGTAATGTTCGGCACCGCTTCGCAGTCTCCTTAGCAAACTTTCTCTTCCGAAAACAGCTTACATATTAAGTAAAGGAGTTCGCGCTCCCTCTGCAGCTGAGGAAGCCCAGCGATAGCACCATCATGATGGCCAGGAACACGAATGTGAGCGCAGAGCGAAGAAGCTGCCGTCTTGCTCCTTCTCGGAGTTTCGTGCTCCTGGAGCAGCTATTAAAGGAAGATTTCGCAAGGATTCGAAAAAAAATTAGGTGACCATCATACCGAACACGAACCACCCCCTCTATACCGAATACACACTCGCATTCATTTTGCGCGAATAATTAATTCGTAAATGATGACAATGGCATACCGAAACCGAAATGCGAAGAGCAGAAAGCGGAGCTCCATACTACGGCGGTTCGTCCAGAGAAGCATACCATGACGTCACCTAGCATTGTCGTCTGCTGGGAAGCGTGCATTCTACCTTGCCGGATGATGTCAGCGGTGTGTTGCTTTCAGTGCCCTCTGGCTTCACAGAGGCGAAGCATTCGCTTCGTAATAAATTCGTTTGAATAAAATCGGCGCGATGTTTTGGAACGAGATATTTCGTACATATGTATGTTCCCGACATCCCAAAGTTTACGGATATACCACAACCTTTGTGGAGATTTTGTTGCGGAGTCCCACTTTAAACGGCACTTGAACGCTTGGGCTTGAACGCACTGCTGTGCTGCCGTTTCTCCCTTTCTCTTTTTTCCCACCGGCTCTGCTGCCGCCCCACGTACTGCGTCCTCTTTCTTCGCTTTCCTGCAGAGGAGGGAAGAGGTCACATGACGGAGCATATGATACCCCATTTTCGTGCACCCTCCAAAAGCAGGGGCATGAAGAGCGCGCTCACGTACGAAACCCGGAATACGAGCGTCACCACTTAACGGTGGGAGTACCAAACGCTCTCGCTCCGGAGCAGCCCCTTAACGCGCCCCAGACGCCATACCTCCCGCCCGCCGGTCGGTCGCGAAAGGTCCTCCGCCCGCTCCCTGATTGGTCTTGTCCGAGTGACTTTTTGTTCGATTTCCAGAGAGGGAATAGACGGTATTTTGAGGCGCCCTACCCAGCCCGAGCCATACAGCCATACACACGACTCTGGTGCAACAGTTCTACCGCGTGTCATGCTCCACACATGTGCTATTCACGTGGTGAGACGAGGGGTTCAAAAGAGTACTTCAAATACATGTATTCCTTATTGCATTGAAAGTATTGGAGCGCAGACATTTCGATTTTGGGCGAGAGGAGTACGTTAGCCTAGTGCAACGCTGCTCTGTTATCCCATTCCAGGATATATTTAGACAGTTTAGTACAGTCTATTTGATAACTTTTTAGTGCACTGTATACAGCGGAAACATTTCGAACAAAATAAAACCATAGTACGGTTGCGGCAACTATCGATGGTCAATTATCGTAAATCTATCGATAGTTTCTCGACGGTATCGATGGACTGGCGATAGTTTTGCATCACTACTACGCGGTCCTTAGGTGGTTTTCTCTCAGGCTTCTGCTTCTTGAATGTGAAGACTGACGGCACCGCAAATTCATAGGGAATCCGTCTTCCACTTGACGCGTTTGGGACAAAATCAGCCTCTTTGAAGTGCCGTGAATGCAGCTTTGCTGTGTCAACATTGAACGTGTCTTTTCTCTTGACGGTTAGCAGCCATTTTTTTTTGTCTCAGGGAAGTTGTGTGTCTGAGGGAAGCGTGACGTGTTAGCAGAGCATGAAGTCTCACACTAGACGATTCAAACAGTCCGAGTGCACAGTCTGAGGCGGACTATCTGTCTGATAACCAGTCACAGAAATGCAGTGTAACCTAACGTGACAGTTGTGTGGGATGCTCAAATAACGAAAACTCAGATTCACCGAGCTGAGAAAAATCACATTTTATACCAGTGCGTGAGTATCACAGCGGGCTTCATAACAACAACTGCAATCGTACCAAGCTTTTATTTTGTACCAAATGTTTCTGTTGTGTAAAGTGCACTAACTAGTTCTCCAATGGGCTGTACTAAACTGTCTAAATTGTTCCTGGGATGGGATAGCAACTCATCATTGCACTAGGTTCACGTAATTTTCTTGCCCAAAATCGAAATGACCGCGCTCAGTGCTTTCAATGCAATAAGGAATACACGCAGGCATTTGAAGCACTCTTACCCAGGGGTCGGAACCGGAACTGAACAGTAACCGAAAACCGCAAAAAATCGTTACTTTTTGCCGAACCGAACCGTAAACATTTTTTCTCTCCCCTTGAACGAACCGGAACTGAACCGAAAAAATATAATGCGGTAACCGGTATGCCAGATGGTAAAAACGGCACGCGACTGCCGCGCTCCAGCTCCCTGCATCGCTCGGAATCTTGCCGAATTGATAAAGAGGGTATAACAAATTGATAAACCAAGAAGTGGTGAGTCCATTCACCTCCTACAGCCTCACCTCCAAAAGGTTCACGACATCCCTATACATTTTTGTGACTCGAAGTGCAACACAGATGTGCTACACGACAGCTACACTTTACATTGCTGCCTCGGCTACCTTCTTTCATTCAGCGTTGCAGTGTGAACAGCATCCCCACAAGCAACACGGACAACTAACAATCACGGGAAATATGTTGGCGTGTGGTTCAGAGCATAGAGAAAGCTCTGCTGTACGCCATTTCCCAGCACTTTTCGGTGCAGTAGAAGATGATCTACTGTGAAATGCATGGTTCTTTGTACAGAAGTGTAGAGGCGAGGGTGCAAGAGGAAGGAAGGAGGAGCAAGCCATCGCCGGAACCTGATGTTACATCTCACACGTGGTACACTGTTTAGCGCAAGCACACGTAAACCGGTTTGAACCGACTAATACCGGTTCAAACCGTTATTTTGATTGCGCTGAGCCCGAACCCGAACCGAACCGATAACCTTGAACCGGAACTTGAACCGAACCCCAAAAAATAATGGTTCCGAGCCCTGCTCTTACCTGGTTTTGCATTTCCCTTTGAACCCCTCGTCTCACCACATAGATAACAGTGGAACAGCACATGTGTGCAGCATGACACGCGATAGAACTGCTGCACCAAAGTCGTGTGTATGGCCGTATGGCTCGGGCCAGGTAAGGGAGCCTCAAACCATACCGTCTATTCCGTCTCTGGAAATCGGAGAAAACGTCACTCAGATAGGGCCAATCAGGGAGCGGCCGGAGGGCCTTTCGCGATCGACCGGTGGGCGGGAGGGACGGCGCGTTAAGTGGCTCATCCAGAGCGGCAGAGTTTGGTACTCCCACCGTTAAGTGATGACGCTCGTACTCCCGAGTTTCGTACGTGAGCCCGCTCTTCATGCCCCTGCTTTTGGAGGTTGCACAAAAATGGGGTATCATATGATGGTGTAGCATGACACGCGATATAACTGTTGTACGACAGCCGTGTGCATGGCTCGGGCCGGGTATAAGGCACCTCAAACATGGCGGAATGCCGGTAGGTTTCCGTGCGTGCTACGAGAGGGCGCTGGGTTTTGGCGTTTTGCAAACCGTCTATTCCGGCATACCCTCAAAATACGTCGCCTGCTGCTCTTGCTATGCATTACATCAAATTGCACAGAAACTACTCCACTAATACGCGTCGGATTTTCGGCGTTATTGTCGGTGATGAGCGAGGAGTAAAACTGCACTATAGTATCGGAATCGAGCGCGACGAATGCGATAGTCCCTTTAATGCTACCGTACCGCAGCATGGGTGTCGACATTGCATTTCACTTTAAAAATATGTTGTGTAACGTCTGTTCAGTTGACAAATCAGATGAATTGCTAACGGTGTCGAAAAACACATCATGAAGATAATAGAGAACATGTCACTCTTATACATTTCCTTCAGCGCCACAAGACGGAAACGAGTCTCCACTACTTAGCGAGACCAGAAGTCGCAATCGGCGATCGCCATCCTTCTGGGAATTCAAGCCCAATTCCTATGAAGCTGAAAAGCAGACGAACAAAAGAACCAGGTGGTATGCTAACAACATAATTGTGGTAAGCATTTGAGGAGGTGACCGACTCTCTTTCCGACACTGCCGAGCTGTACCATTCGCGGATGTATTTCTTCAAAACGTGGCTACTACTACATCATCGAAGCGGTACAGATCGATCTGTACTGCGTAACATATTTTTCACGACCCACATGCATTGTCTATCATAATCTACTGGTTAACGAAGTATGTCGAAAACTGGAAACTCCAGTGATCCGGTGAAGGTGCATATCGTAACAAAAACCTCGTCGGAACCGCCGATATCTTCCTACGTAAGTACAGTCGACCCGCGTTTATCCGGACTTCATTTATCCGGATCCTGCGCTATCCGGACAAAAAAGCATGGGGACGGATTTCTCCCCATGTATTTCGCCCTCGTTTATCCGGACTTCAGCTTCCGGACTCGGACGAGAATTCCAGGGAACAGAAGTGAGTAATACCACGGTCCCTCAATTGAAGGACCGTGGTAATACCCAACAATCGGCTTCAGTTATCCGGTCATTGTCCAGGAATGACACTTGGCCCACACCTACTCAAGCGAGGTCGAGAACCCTGATCGTGGCCTTCCTTTTACTGACACAAAGAAGGTGTTGCTCGGAAGAATTTCCTCCCTTTCCGACTTTGCACTTTACACAAAAGTAATCCACTGAGCAGTCTGGTCATTTCAGACTGAGAAGGTCCGCAACGAGGACCCCTGCGCTGCAATCATAGATGACGACATCGTCAGTATCGTCGCTTCCGATAGTGTTCAAGAAGAATCTGATGATGGAAGCGTGGATGCACCAGCTGTGACGGCAGAAAATGCGCGGGCGGCACTGAGAACACCGCTATTATTTTTCGAGCAAGAGAACAATATTTCGCAAGTCAATGCAATTCGCAAAAGTTTGCAAGAACTGGATGCGTATATTAGAATGAAACAGATGATAATGGATAGTTTTCTGTGTAATGGTCAATAAAGATGTCCTTTTAGGATCACTCTGGATTTTCGTGTTTCACTTATCCGGTTCCCCCGCTATCCGGACATTTTCACAGGAAACGAAGCCGTCCGGATAAACGCGGGTCGACTGTATTTATTTTTTAATCCCGGGAGGCGTGTGGATCTCACCGAAGCGAAATTACTTGTGCGGTGTGTACGGGTGGCTTCGAAGCACCACCAGTCCTCCTCAGGTACCCGCGGACGCGGCTGTAGAGTATGTACCACTGCGCCCATACACCATGTTGCAAGCCGAGACTGTGCGCGCGCTCCGATTAGTCGAGAATGTTTTGAAATCGCATTTTGTACGCGCGCATGTGAGTGCAGCGTTTCGGCCGCTTCAGCCGTTTCAGCATAGTTTGGAAATAGCACGGCCGACATGTCGTCCTCCTGTGTTCGGTGGTGTTAATCGACAGAACAGTTTGCAGAAATATGTTCGCGGGTTTATTCGTCCATCGTTGTGAGTATACGCGTGTTGTGCTGTTTCTGGACACAACTATTATCCCACGAACAATCTATCAACTGCGGTACCGGAATGCTTCATGAGTTGGAGCGTGAAGAACAAGTTCGGGCGCCGTTGGATTTCGAGGACTGTCAACAAAGACAGGGTTACGTGCCACCCAAGCGCTTTTCGCTTCGCTATAATGGATGCACCGCAAGCAGCGAAGGAAGGTGCTCATCATGAAATGGTACGCACTCATGAGACTGGCTCGGTATTAGGAGTTGTACGGTGTGTTCGTTCTGCTTCATATTCGAATTTTCTCCCAGTGTGTCAACAACGCAGTGGGCTTTGCACGCACAGTGCACCCATGTATCAGATCTTTGAATCAGTGCTTTGTATCAGTGCTTTGTATCAAATAAATCTTCATTTTACCCAAAAATCGCTTTAGTTATTTTGAATACCGAATAACGGCAGCAGGCCTGAAATCCAGTAGAAGTCGATAGTAGCCAGGACCGGCCGAAAGGCCAGCCAGACATTGAAGCTCCTGATTGACCGACTGGTTGTGCATAATATCCACCCAAGCAGCACAAAGGACCGGGGCGAAGCCGGTCCAGCATCGGGAAAGAATCCTACAAAGTCGGGGGCATGCCACCAGCCGATACCGGTCCTTCCTCCAGTTTGCAACACCGGGATGATTAAGGACCGACATCGGCAGCAAGTATTTGGTCCCAGCAGGTCCCCGACGGATCCCCGATAATGCTGCCAGGGGCTCCCCCCATGCATATTTACCCCCCCCCATGCATATTTTAGCATTAATATGCTTATTTTGAATAATTACAATAATTTCGAGTGTAAACAGTGTGTGTAGAGCCCAACATTTTATTTTCGGAGAGGAAATAGACTGACACAACACTTGTAGCACCTCAATAGACTAAACGACGAGTGGTGCACACTAAGCAGTCTGCCTGCATCACCCAATGCATGCCAATTGTGTCTGAAATGAAAAACAAAGAAAGAGGGGTATACAGAAATATGCAGCATGTCCGGATAACTACTGTCATTGGCAATGTAGCCCGAAAAGAAAAGGGTGGAAATGGTCTACCGTAATATCCAGCCTGCCTGCGTAACCACTGGCCCTTCAATGGTGTCTCAAAGGGGGGGGGGGGGGGGGACGTACACAGTAAGAGGTGGTCTCTGAAAGGAAACAAAAAAAGGTATCCAGTAGTAGGCAGTCTGCCTAACCACTTGCACTTCGGTAATGGCCCTGGAAGAAATGAACGGCTTGTAGCATTAATATTAGACGTAACGGTAAAATTGCTGCATGGGGGGAAATGGTATACAGTAATATGCAGCCTGCCTGCGTAACCACTCGCACGTCAACGGTTTCTAAGAAAACGCTGTCTAAAAGAAAGAAAAAGTATACAGCAAGAGGCGGTCTGCCTGCACAAGTGGTGGTGTCTCAAAGAAAACGAAGTTATGCAGTAATAGGCAGTCTGCCTATCTGCTCACGCTTCAGTACTGCCCAGACACAAAAATGAATGGCATGTAACGTTAGACGTAACGGAACAATTGCTGCACGTCAGCACAAAATAGTCTGTGCACGGTATGTGGAATGAGCTTTATCAAAAATGGTAAAATGCACAGCGTAGGGATTACGAAACTCAAGAGTTACCAAGAGAAAATTTAAATTATGAAAAAATGACAAAGCCAACGACTGGGAGAAACGCAAGTCCAGGAA
This sequence comes from Ornithodoros turicata, assembly GCF_037126465.1. Lineage (NCBI taxonomy): Eukaryota > Metazoa > Arthropoda > Arachnida > Ixodida > Argasidae > Ornithodoros > Ornithodoros turicata. The sequence continues at coordinate 105,168,442 of NC_088202.1, forward strand.
AGAGAAAATAGTTCACATCCAGCGCCTTTGGTGCAAATGACTAGCAATTACTACAACGAAAACTGTAAAAAATGACAGCTGACCGGGACTAGAGCTGACAGTCAATGGTGTGCGCATATTCAGCGTTCCTTCACAAAAACGTCAATAAGCAAAAAAAAAAAAAACATGGTCAAGGAGAAGCATCCCTATTGTCCCTACTGTCTTGATGCTAACATCAGAGCTGCTCTGATGCTAATGTTAACACCAGCTGATGTTAGCATCAAGACAGTGTCCCAAATCACATCAGATCTGATGTTAACATCACAGCTGCTCTGATGATGATGTTAACATCAGAGCTGCCTTGATGCTGATGTTGACATGAGAGCTGCATTGATGCTGGTTATGGCAATCTTGAAAATGCTGCAGTCTTGGTTTACTGAAATGTTCTGCAAAGAAAGCCCCTCATGCCTGCGGTATATGAGTACCGACAAGAACCCTCACGAAACAGGAGATAGCAGCAACAAATCACTTCGCCTGAACAATTCACCACTCCGGAGTACGTACCTTTTAACGCATATCCATTTATCATCAACATACCTGAGCGTTGAACTCACGGGGGCACAAAAACTGGTAATGATCGAACGGTGAACAACAGCGCAAAAGAGCACACCTAGGTCCTCATTTCCGGTCCAACTTGTCCTTCCGAAAGAGCACTTCTAAGCGTTGTCATGGCGAGCAAGAGTCCCCACCGCATTTGAACACGGTGCTTGAGTTTCTCTTGCTGGAGGCCGCTGCGTCATACACGCTGAACCTGCAAGAAATATCGTTCCAGAAAACACGATTTCAGGACACCTATATGTAGAGCAGTGTAGAGACATATGACATACCGTCTGCACAAAGTACAGTCGACTTCACTTGGCGTTCTATCTCCCTGTCGTTGTGCAGATCCCTGCAAATAGAGTAAAACGAACAATGAGAATGCATGGTGCAGTCGAACATATTAATTCACAGTTATATTAATTACACACCTGAAACGGCAAGAATCCTGAAGGCGAAGAACGATTTGGCTTCACATGCAAGGCAGCGTCTTCACTCTTTGACATGTCAAACGAGACCGACTGGTCTGCTCGCGGTTAGAAGAAACGCTTCCACTTACAGACAGTTGCAATATCAGACGGGTTGCAAGAACGACAGCACCAGGTGAGAACAACAATACAAAGCCTCTAAAACGCTTTAGACTTGCTGGAACGCTCGCAATTACGCGAACTACACGCGGCGACGAGAAACGACCGTTACAGCGGTTACAGCAGCCAAAGCGAACACAACAAGAACCGCGCATGCGCGACAGGCAGCGCTGGCTGGTGGCATGGAAGACAAGCGACGACGCGCGAGCGAGTGCGGGTGAGCCTGTGTTGAAATGGGCATGGAGCCAACATCTCCGCGCAATGGCTTGGCGGACGAAATATGACGACGGGTAGAATCGTACTACCTCTTGAGATTGTGGCCGTTCCAGGATCTTTCCAGAAATGCTGCTGTTTTCATAAGAATCATTGAATGTTGTGTTTGAAGCAAAATTGCAACATGAGATTGGCCAAAGCTAAGGTATTAGTTATGATTGTGAACAGATCGGCAGTGCAACCTGACAGTGAGAGATCGATAGAATCAAAAACAACAACAAAACACTCACTGTTTTGCCGACCCTTTCTCTAGTGTTTTTTCTTTCTTTCTTTTTTTGTTTGTTTGTTATAATGAAGGAAAGCAAGGTTAAATGCTACATTTTTCTTGACTGTGTGCGATGGTGTACATCACAGGTTCCTCATGTGCCATGAATCTACTTAAAAGCTGCTGATGGTGGCAGGGATTCACACTTACAACAGTGACCAGAATGCAGCAGGAGTACTTTTGAGGCACTCTGGCCACGTTGACCACAAAACGGCGTTCCATACTCCCTCCGAACCAAACTTTGCAAAACTTGTAGCACAGAAACATTAACAACACACACGCCGGCCATTTGCACCCAGGCACCCAGCAATGACAACCAAAACAAAGATGATGGCGACGGCAGTCGCGGTAGCCCAAATGCAGGGAGCTCCAGCGTAGTCTTTGCGGGTTTCGGTGCAGCGGTTTTCGTCCGATCAGTTCGACTTGCTAAAGCTCTCTTCGTTTCGTTTCACGTGAGTTTTTCGTTTCGGGGGATTCGGTCGTTTCGTTCGGGCGTGGCCGACTCTTCCCGAGTATCTTGTACTTGCGTGCTTTGCAGTGAGGCTCCATTAATACTTCTGTTCAGGGTGCTGCGTGTGCATGTTTTCTGTCATACAACACAACACATGAAGTGAACTGCAGCCCAATGTTTGAAAGAGTTACCTCATACCAGACAGCCAAATTCCTTCCTGAAGGGATGCTTCACTGTCTCGTACAGCTTGGGACAAAAGTTTCTGAAACACGGGTGTTTTGTATTTCACTTCTCCACGCCTCCCCTGCGGCCTAAGGGGAACACTTGTTGAACAGAATCCCCAAGGATTCTGTTCAACAAGCATTCCCCAAAGGTGGCTAGGAAAAGTCCAATACAGAATACCCGTGTTTCAGAAACTTTGTCTCAAGCTGTACCATCCGATCACGTGTTACCGAATCTGCATAAACATCGGGAGACGAGCGGGAAGAAATACTTAGCCAGTACACCACAGCAGATCGGGACGTTAACGGGGATCCATCGGGAAAGAATCCTGGCCGGGACGCAAACGGGAATCTATCGGGAAAGAATTCTGACCGGGACACGAACGGGGATCTATCGGGAAATAATTTTATGTAGTTTCCCTCTCCCTCAATTCTTCCCCCTCACATAGTCGGGAAGCAGTCGGGCTCGTGACGGCGATATCGGCCACCTCGAACCCATCATCCCCGTTACGTTCCCAGCCGAATCCCAGTCCTTTGTGCTGCTTGGGCACCACGTCGCAATTTCATTGGTCGTGTGCCCAGTGTTGTGTGAATTATCTCAAACTATGGGCTCTATGGGGAGCTGTTGGAGCCTGGCACCACTTCATGCAAAAGGAGGTGCTGATAGAGCTTACTACTCCTAGTAGTACTAATAGTAGTAGTTAGTAGTAGTAGCAGCAGCAGTAGCAGCAGCAGTAGTAGTAGTAGTAGTAGTAGTAGTAGTAGTAGTAGTAGTAACTCTAGATAGGTCTACTCCCAGCTTCAAAGCAGCCGTTCCATTACGGGAAACAGTAACGGAAACAAAATCGGAATGTTGGTATCAGAAACAGAAAACGGAACCAAAATATTTCAGTGGTGAAAATGGAAACGGTAACGAAAATACTCCCGTTACCCTTCCCTGGTACTATAGTTGCTCGTGCTATAGATATGTGTGGCAGAAACAGGTACGGGGTCTGTTTCTGAGCAGACTCCAGGGTCAGGAAAAAGAGAGTAACAACCTATGTTTAAAGGGGCAATAAACAGGTATGCAAGGGGCACTTTTTTCTAGTGCTGTGTGATTCGTTTCCTATAGTGACGTTTAGCAAAACTTTTTGTCGCAGAAAAGTAAATACTGGCTCCAAAGCGACCGAATATTCACTGCACTCTTTCGCGCTCATGCCCCGCCCTGCGATGCCCTGGCGGCGATAGACGCACGTGATTTTGACGTCGCGCACCATCAACCATTCAAAATGCAGGACGCCTATACATTGATTTTTTGTAATTACGGGAAGGGAGGTCAATTCTAAACATATTTACACTTGTCAATACCAAGGTAGCCAGATCAAAAGGTACCAGAAGCCCAGAATATCCTATTTCATGTGCGCACTATGTTTTCAGTGCTGTATCGCTCCGCGAGATCACAGCGATGTTCTCACAACCGGTTCTCCCCGCACGCCGCTGCTTGTGTCAACCAGGGCCGTCATTGGCTAGGAGTCCGAAATATCCCCCATTTCCAATGACTGGAATGCAGCTTTGCCGCTTTGCTACACGTGCGAGACGTGAGACGTAAGTGCTCTCCGAGTGGGAAGGAGGGACTCACGCGGATTATGCCCTTTGGAAAACATTGTTTCGTGGTAAAGACGCTCGCTAGAAGTAAATAAATTCCATAATTGGATATCGTGATCCACGTTCTTTCATAGAGCATAATAATTGGAGACTATTTGTAAAGCTGTTTAGTGCCCCTTTAAAGGGGCACTAAAAGGGCATCGCAGGGCGGGGCATGAGCAGAAAAGAGTGCAGTGAATATTCGGTCGGTTTGGAGTCATTATTTACTTTTTTGCGACAAAAATTTTTGCTAAACATCACTGTAGGAAACGAATCACATTGCATTAGAAAAAAGTGCGCCTTGCATACCTGTTTATTGCCCCTTTAACGTCTTCCGAAACCAGATTGTGCACCAGAGAGCATTTCAGTGCAGAGGCGCTCATTCAGTTTTACTGCGGAAAAATGTACCTTCAGCTGATTGCAGTTCCACGTTGATTGCAGAACTCAGGCCTCAAGAAGTGGAACAATGTGACCAGGAGCTGGACTTTCTGGCAGAGGCTCAAATATTACCCTCTCATCTTCTTTTTGCTGATATTGATAATAGCTTTATCCATCGAGTACATGACACTCTTCTTCTGCTGCATTCTCGGTATGACAATGATAAATGTCTTAGTTACCGACTGTCATTCTTACACATAGGAGGGGTGTCCAGAAAATAAGCTTTGATTGGCTGTTGAGAAAACACGAACACACGTTTCCAAAATGCCAACTGGGTTCCGCATTGCCATGTCACGTCGAAACTGGGATGTACCCGGGTTCGAATCCCGGTGCCGGCTGTGCTGTCTGGGGTTTTTACTGGGTTTTCCTCAGACGCTTTCAGACATATGTCGGCACAATTCCCTTAGAAGTCGGTCCAGGACGCACATTCCCCCAGGGCGTCAGTCGTGACGTTGCCCACCTCTGTGAGACCGACAACGGCGAGCCCTTTCAGCGGCACCACCACCACCACACGGTTCGGCATTGGCCACACTAGGCTAACACACCTCAGCGTAAATCTACTCCGCTTCCCTATTATCAACTGGGCTCCAAAATGTTTCGCTGGGTTTCACATTTCTATGCAGTTTCTACTATTACGCACTGAGGCACTAGTCATAGCGGTGCATCAGTGTTTGCATCATGTAGAATGATATGTCTCCAGTTGCGAAGCTAAAGGCTAAAGTAGCTAACGCACAGGGGCCTCTCTACCGTATCATGACCTCCTTCACATCGTCTTCCTCCTTTTTGTCATCCTTGCGAAGGCGGTGCTAACACCGAAAACGTCTGCATCGTCTGTTCTCGCGAACTCAGAGAACTGTCCCTTCGACCGCACGCAGCAAATTTGAGAGGCGGCGGATCGCTCGATTGCCTAAAACATAAAAACGAATATTCGTCACCACCATATTATTGTATCAAATTACCGGTTGTGACTTGCCAGTGGAGAAATGATTTCCGCGCAATTCGGCAGCGCAAATATTTGCAAACAGCACATACTTCCTTGGATGTGCCTCGTACGGACAGGTACAGTAGTGATGGTGGTGGTGGTGGTGGTGGTGATGGAACTGCTTGCCGTAGTCGGGAACAGGTACAGTGGTTGTACTGGTGAACAGGTGCAGTAAGTGCATGGCAATCGAAACATTGACCCCTCTAATTGCGTTCCTGGCCGCCATGGCATACTGGTTCACTCTTCAATGCATCCCGCGCGGGCGTCAATGCCAGGGTATACCTAAACAGGTAGCGCAACCCCCATAGGCCCGTGTGTCTTCAGAATGACGCCATGATAGAGACGGTTAGCGCCATCCATCCGTTGCGCGGACTGCTACGATTGTAAATAAATGACGTCAGAGGTGACGTCAGCAGTATGAATAATAAGTAGTGCATAATTAGCTATGGCACGTTTACGTTCGCGCACTTCGTTTGCGTTGTAGTCCCTTTTCCTCACCCAGGCAACAATACCAGACGAGAACACAGAAAAATAAATCATATCACGTTTAATGAAACATATCAATTCGAAATACATATAGTTATCACACATTTTGACAACTCCAAACAGAAGGGCATCGAGATGACCACACAGAAATTACGAAGGCTCACTTCAGGTCCATTTCGCACCTAGAGATATACGTACACGTAGCAGGGCGTCGGAGCGAACCGAAAACCGGAACCGAAAACAAAACAAAAAAACGCTATTTTGGTGCGAACCGGAACGGAATCGAAACCGTATACGTTTTTTTCGCTCAGGAGGGAAACCGGAAAATATATTTAACGGTTTTCGGTCCAAGAACTTCGCCGGTTTGGACTACGGATAGGCGAATGAAACAGACGTCGTGTGCTCTGAAGTCATGTCATGGATACTTTACGAGGGTTATGTTTACGGTGGAATGTATGTCGGTATAGTATGACCCTTAGGCTCCCTTCGTAATGGTTTATAGTTCGCGCAACCACACAGACTTCGAGGTACATGTGACTCTCTAGCAATGTGCCGTAGTGTTCGTTTTAATTTGATCCCCCAAAAATTTCCTCAACTAAACAGCGACCCAAGGGGGCTGCATAACGGCTTCTTTATCGGTAATGTCGCGCAACGCGTCCCTTGTTTGAGAGCAGCTAAGTTGAATACATTTACGCATACGCGAGGCCAAGCCCGTGCAAAGTGGCAACTCTTTTGTGGACAGGACAGGAAGAAAATAAAACGGAGCCGTCGAGCGCGTTTGTGAATGAAGGTGTTCCTCGATTTGCGTCGTACTCGCGCGGTGGTGATTGCTGGCTAGACAGTAGCAACAGACATTCGGATGGGACGCAATCGCTCCAACCCCGCAAGAAATTGCTTTACGTATGACATCACGACAAACAAGTCCGTTTGTAGCATGCTCTTCAATAAAGGAGAAAGCCCATTTGAACAGACAGTAACCTACAGGAACCAGGAGCTACCAACATATATAATCCGATGATGAATTGGGGAGGTTTTCCACTCTAGGAGTGGAACGCTGATTTTTTTTTTTTTTTTTTTGTGGGGATGAATATTCCCAGCAGAAGCGGAACCGGTTAAAAACCGGTATGAACCGTTATTTTTTTGCTCCGGAGCAGAACCGGTACCGGATCGTTTATGATGTAACCGGAACGAAAACCGGAACGAAAAACGTTTCGGTTCGACACCCTGACACGTAGTGAGTAGAGGTTTACATTTATTCAATAAGTGGTCATTATAGGTCCATTGCAACAAAACATGACATCGTTGGTGCACAGCTGATTCCTGCTAACACTCACGCTATCATAACCGCTCGTCCCATGAATGTTTTTTTTTTTTTCTCTCGTGGGGCCAGTCACATGGAATGCATTGAATTCATCTGTTCACACGTGTTAGACTTGGTCTACAGCTCCGAGATGTGAACGTCGCTTCCTCTTTAACCCCAAAAGTGTACGGACTCCGTATTACAATGCACGGACACACGGCACGGGTACAGAGATGCACGGATAAACACGCCCACTGCGACACATGCGCAAAGGAGCAGGATACGGAAGTGTACTCGAGTGGTAGATGGTCTCGTATATGTGCACGAGTGGGACAAGAAAGTTTTTTCTACATTGAAATTATGAATAACCTATTAGTAGATACACAACCTATGCCCGTGTTATAAAGCTTTTTTTTTTTTTACGATCGTACCTCTACTACCAACACCCAGGATCGCTCGCGCCTCATGATGGTAGCCTTGCCGATGGGTCTGATTTGGTATTTTCGCTTGTATTCGCTACCAGTTTAGATATACCATGTCAATGCACCATGAAGAGGGTCTGGACCCATGTCTGGAGGTGCTCTGTTGGCCTTGTCTTGCTGGACGGCACCTATCACCTTATTCGCTTCGTCATCACGAGAGTACTACCCTTCATCACAGGCTACCAACATCACTTGATAACTTGCCATACCACACGACGACTTTTCGTCCGACGATCGCAGACTGAACGGTGTTGTCTCATGACAGCCGAAGCAGCACAATGTATTGAAAGTTCGAGTTCATGGGGTGTGACTATCAGGTGTCTTATCACTGCAGTGCTTCATTTCGCAGAGCTGCCCACGAATAACCAGCGTTGACCTATACCCGTTCACCCCCTATGCATTCGTACAACCAGTACATTGTGATGCATAGGAGACTGCGCTCGTTTCCTGAAAACTGAGAGCTCAGAACGGAAAGTAATGTCTCTTGTGGAGCATTACTTTCCAGTGTTCCGCAGGAGTTGACTCACTGCATGTCTGCAGATACTGAGCGTGTCCATTATGCATCAGCAGTCAGGAGGCTGCCTCACTAAGAGAGAGTGTGTGTATCTTGCAGATCATGTGTGCATGACAATTGGATTTCCCTGTCGTCATCAAACGTTCCTACGTTGGGCAGAGGAAGAACTGGAGCAGCATCCTACTGGAAAATGGCTGATGGAAGATGGATCGGTATCGCGATATGAACCGACACCCGATGAAATGGACGCAAGAGAGGAACTCGAATACCTAATGCAAACGTTCCCGCGTGAGAGAGAAGGATGGCTAGAAGATATTTATAATATTGTCGTCAACTGAACGGTCGAAATGCTTTTGTTGGTCCTCATTGCCTTGCATTTCTTCGTTGTATTGGATTATTAAAATTTCGAATTGACTGCCAAGTCACCGGGACAAGGTTAAAGTACTATATCCAAGCTACTTACTACGACGTGTAGTACTCGCCTGTCAATTATCAACAGCTATGTCACGTAGGCTCTCCCATAGCGTGCCATCGTACAAAGCGAAGCGTGACAAGCTGTTTTTGTGTTTTTAATTGAATTCCACGAAACCAACAAAACAAATAGAAACAAAGGCGCGCCATCAATTGGCTGGCTGGGCTGACATCAGGCGCGATACGCCCAATCACGTAGGTAGAAAATTCCACAAAAATACGGGAAAAAAAATCTGAAGCGATTGAAGCCGTACAAAACCGAGCAGTTCGTTTTATAACTAACACTTATTCCTATTCCACATCAGTCACAGCTCCAGGGGCGGATCCAGACCCTCGGTTTGGGGGGGGGGGGGGGGGGGGCGGTTTCTTTGTCGGTGCGCGTAGTGGGGAAGGAGGGAGAGGGAAATCCAATGTATAAACTGACGTTTTTGAGGGGGCGATCCCCCCCCCCCCAACTTGGATCCGCAACTGCACAGCTCTAAAGGTATACTGTAACCTGAGTCATCGCTTTCGGGACGCCATCAAAGCCATACGACTCGGCATGTCCGAGGAGATCCAGTTCCATCAGGAAAATGGGCACCTGCACCGTGCTGCTGTGGCGATGCACGGAATGTGTGAATACAGACGCTGAATATGTTGGAAAGCGATTTCATTCACCGCAGCCACCTCCTCCTCTGTCAGGCCGAGAACAGGTTGATCCCCTCTCGGTAAAAAGGCACCCCTCCACCCAATGCGATTCTGAGTATAACTATCGGCAATAACTTCATCACTTAACATATATTATATCTTTCGTGCAATATTTTCGTAAAGCTTTAGAGATAGCGAATAAAACACAAGCAGCAAATGGACGATAAAAGAACAGAATACTTTATCCGCCACGCACACGCTTGCACCATGGCCATTGGACGGCCTGTGCCATAGCGCTGACGAGGGCGAAGCGAACGCGAACTTGCGAAACTAGGTAGCGGCGAGGAACGCGCCCCTGCAAGTGGGTCGGCCAGAGAACTGTTCAGCACACCCTCGGACAAAGTGCAATACGTGGATTGTAATGTGTGTGTTCCCGTGAGAAATGTGGACCGTATTGTATTGCACTGCCACACAGCCTTGTGACACATTGAAATAAACCATGTGTTGTGTTATGTCTGAGCATCTGAGTCAAGTTTTCATCACACTGAGAGCACATTAATTAGATGAAACAGGCAAAAAATTTTATTAAAGAAATAAGCTGTCACCCTGACACATCTTGTACAAAACTGTCATAGGAATTCAGCAGGTAAGCTCGAGATATTTCAAACTTCTATAAGAAGCCATGTGGAACAATGATGTGTACAAAATAATTCACTTTCAAATGGCACAATTACAGATATGGATCTAACATGTACACCATGCTCTTATTCATGGAAACCTCTTGATCAAAAATAAAAAGAGTAAGACTCTTGAGTGTAAGTGAGTCTTGATCAACACTAATGGCACAGCCCAAAGTGCCTTAATGTTTATGAAGGGTGCAGTTGACACCTTGGTGATTTCATTCATCCACACCATTCTTCACAATGATACACTTGGAGTCATCCTCCTCATAATATGTAATTAGCAGAGATTTAGCTGTTCCTGAACAATTACTTTTCTGGAATGACAGCTTGCACCGCCAGGATAATAGGGTCAGCGACAAGAAAAAAAAAAGAGGAGGAGCTGAGATTCACCCCTCACCACCCAACACACTCTCTTTAAGTTGAATATTGAATTTCTGGAAGTACATTGCCATTTTGATAATCTTGGTGTTCCCCAGTCTGTGGAAGCATCACGAAAACTTGTCAACTGCAAACAATATTCTGTGGTTTCTGAAGTTTAGTGCCACACACCACTCCATTCATGTCTGAATGATTTATGTCTTAGTGCACTATTCCATCTCCAAAGCAGAATAGCACCAATTTGTCATGAAAATAATGTAGCTATTTCACAAAATGCTGCTCCATAAAAAATGCAACAGCTTCAATCACGTCCCCTGCATCCAGCAACATTGGTAAGCACTCAGTGATGTGTATTCGAGCAGCTCTTCACTTCAGCCCAGTGGGAGAAGTTGCAACAAGTGACACAATGTACAGCTTGCGACATACTTGTCTGGAATCGGCTGTTTGCGGCTTATCCGTCCTGGAATCTCCAGGCGCTGCAAGATTGTTTGTTTCCACTAATAAACACGTACTGGGTAGCATGCCGTACGTGTCTATTAGTTGGAAGAAACATTCTTGCAACACCTGTGTATTTATCCTGCAAGACAGAATAAATCGCAAGCTGTTGATTCCAGAAAAGTATGTCGCATATTGTACATATGTCTGACAGTGGGCTGAAAGTCGTCGACAATGCCTCTGTGTTAAAACCTAAGCTTTGCCTGGTATTTGCTCTAAAGACTTCACTAGCCAAAAAGGAAAGGGCAAAGTAAATTTGTTACCCATTACCAAACTTCTACTTGGCAAAACCTCCTTTGTACCTCCGACTAAAAACAGCTCAACTTGATCACCTTGGGTTGGGCACCCTGTTGAGTTTCATTAGGTGCAAATTTTTACATTTGTTACAAAAAATAATTCAGACACCCATCAAAGATATCATCGCTTAGCTGTGGACAAGTACGTTACGTACCATGCCCCATGGCACTGCGAATTCTCGTGTTTACCGTGCACTGAATTCAGGAAAGACCTATTAAGTGACCCTAATGCACCATCACACATGTGAACACCAAGTATCATGTAACTCAGATGCACACACATTACATATCAAAGTTACACCGAAAAATGGAAAACCCAGCAATCCAGTAAAGGTCAATTCAAGCAGAAGCCACAGTTTGAGAGCCATCAATATCTTGAACAGAGACTCTTGAAGGATAGCAGAAGAACAGACTATGTCTGAAGCATCAGCGGCTTCAGACCTGAGCCTTCTCCTTCATATGAAAGTTATGGTTATACAAAACTGACACTGTATCACTAAGTAACATATATTTTAAAACAATGATTGCATTGACTGTGACTGCTGGTGCAGCAATAAAGAAAAAAATGGGTAAAAAGTATGTTCAGTGTCTCCTAACAAATAGCATAAAACACCTAAAATAGACAGAATATCATTAAACTGGTCATATGTTGAAGACAAAATACAGTGAAACCTCGTTAATACGTAACCGCTTAAGCCGTAATTCCGCTTAAGCAGTAGTTGCGCTGAATCCCCGTCGCGACTCCATTTGAAACTAATGTATTTGCTACCCGCTTAAGCTGTAGCTGTTCACAGCCTCAATATCGGTTAATGCATACTTTTCGTCCTGAAACAGACCGTGTAGAACAAAAAAACTAGCTCCTTCCCTACAAAGAACGAAGATTTGGCTGCATAATGTAAAACCCCCGAGACTAGGGGACACGAAAGGACAGACACAAACATGAAGTCTCAAACAAAACAAACAAACAAAAGTCAGATTTGGAAGCACGTGGCTCTTCTAGAGAGAGGGCGAGGCCAATACGTCACTCCTGCGAGGAGGAGAGGTCATTCTCCCGCAGAGTGGAGAGGGCAAGTAGGCCCTGAAGCCCCCGAACCTCCTCCCCTTCTATAGTTTCGTTTGTCACTTCTTTGTCATTTGTGTTGGCTTGTGGGAGAGCGCCATGTCACGGCTCCGTGTCCTGAACATCAAGGAGAAACTGGACATCATCCATACCATCGAGCAGTTTCCAGAAAACGGGGACTTCTTGAACAGCTCGCCAGTAATGTTGGTGGATTTGAAACCGCGATCATTGCTGCAAGGCCGCCTCGGCATGAAGCGAAAATAACGGACCATCTTGTTGCAAAGTGAATAAACGGCGATATCTATTCTCATTTTGTGGAACATGTTCCATTTTTCTTCCATTAGGCAGGTACGTAGACTTGTATTTTGAGTTTTTGGTTAAGCCGTACTACTACTTAGTACGTTGTTTTTTTGCGTCCCCGACAGGTATGCGTTAACGAGGTTTCACTGTGATTACAACTATAACTTATCTTTGGATATTTGTGGCATGTAAGCAAACGTCAAAACAGCTATGACAAAAGTGCTGTGATGACAATGTAGGAATTGTTTCATAGCATTATAAGACACTTTTCATTCACACCTTTTGTACATCCTCTTTTTGGGTGTGCACAGCACATCCTTATAAAATAAGCATCCTGAGATCTTCTGAGAGTTCCCAAGTATTAGATTCATTGCATCAAAATTTTATCAGGGCATGTTGCCCCTGCGACTTGTGGCATCCAAAAGTACTGTTCTGTGCACTTGGTTTTCAAACATCGCACTTTACTGAGGAACTGCGACGACACTTGCACCAATTCCTCCACCAGTAATTTTGTGCCCAAATAAGTGTCTCTAGAAGCCAAACAGGGCTTTCATTTCATCCATGCTCTCTTCTATAGTCTTTACAAATCTGGTTGAGTCTGTGTCCGCACAAGACTTCTTTGATGAGACATGGAGAAATACTCTTGAGTTGTTTGGGAAAATGTAGGATATGCCATATCCTTCATCTGAAACGGGTCCGAAGCCCCCTCCCGGTGATACCTGTCCCAATAAAAGAAATGTTATACCTTCTACATTCACTCACTCCACACTTCTGCATGTCATGTCATGCATATCACTTTGCTAAGCATGTGCAAGAAAATTGGTGGGTACAGTATTTTGCACCGTGATAACATGTCAAAATAAAAACGGGCAGGAGCTGCAGATCCTTTAACACAGTCACCTCATCAACTGCCCACAGTAGCACAGTGTGAGAAAAAAGAAAAACGTTTCGTACTCTTAGCCTTGCGCCAGGTACTAAGGGACACACCTACAGTAAACAAGTGGTTATACCTGCTTAACCACTGCCCTCACCTTATTCGCAAAGACTTCAAGATCGGCGTCTGGAGAGTAGTCTAGCTGCGTATGAGGGGTCTGGCTCGTTGAAAGCGTCCACGGTCGCATGATCACGTTATTAAGGAACTCACTTTCCTGTAGCATTAAAAAACAGTGCGTATCAGTATACATATTCAGATGAATATATAAAATAAAACAGGTCACTCCATACAAGCCTCCATACAAGCTTGACATTTATACTAATATGTATCAAATCTTGTTGCACTGAAATGCAATACAACAAAATTCGTGATATAACGAAATAATTGACGTTCGCCGTCAGGCCGCCATAGGAAACCATGTATATTAACTCTCGCCAGAACGAAGGAGTTTTAAGCTGACATCTGGATATACAATGAAAGAAAAGTTCCAAAACAGCATTTACTCCATCCCTAACACGTGCCCAAGGGTAAAAGAAACAGGTAAAAGGCGTACGTGCATGTTGTGCGGCGCAGCGACAAGCCCTTGCTCTTTTTTGCGGTGTTTCTATGTATCCTACAAGGGTCATTCAACGTCGACCGAGACGTCTATATCTTTAAATACAATGGAAAATTCGGGAAGCACCAAGCTACGTCAGTTTTTCAAAGTAGGTATTCACTGTGTGCATCTAGACACCGCTGCCATCGCTGTGGAGACTCTTTGATGCCATTGGCATAAAAAGAAGTCTGATGCCATCGTAGCCACTGCAGGACATCTTTCTGGAGAGCTTCATCTGTGTGGCATGTCTTTCCTCCAAGGAGCTCTTTAAAGGGCCCAAACAAATGGTAATCGCTTGGAGCTAAATTTGGGCTGTAAGGGACAACGGGCACAATCGCCCAGCACATTTCGGCTGTGTGAGGCTGCGCACTGTCAAGACGAAGAATGACCCTTCTAGACAACACAAGTTACATCTCACACGGCACACTTTATCAACGTGCAGTAGTACTGGCCACGAATCCTAACCCCTTGCTTCAAGAAGTCTACATCGATGACACCCTACATGTCCCAGAAGACAGCTGCATCTTGCTTTTCTTTGGCGGCTCGGAAGCCTTTTGTCGCCATTCCATGTTGTTTCTTTTTGTCTTTGGGGTGAAATGATGCATCCAGGTTTCATCACATGTGATGATTGCCTCCAAAAATTTGTCCCCCTCGGATTGAAACCAGTTCAGCAGCTGCTCAGAGTCTGCCATGCTCGTTTCCTTCTGGTCACAAGTGAGAACAGTAGAGTTCAGTTCTAGTTGCAGAACAGTAAGTGCTCGTGAATGATTGGTCTCCACACTGCAGGCACTAATATTACACTGGGCTGCAATGTCCCGCACTGTTACTCACCGTTTTTCGAACATGGCTTGTTAAACACCTGCAATGTTCACTGACGTGAATGCAGTCAGACAAACGTGTGCATGTGGTTCATTCGCCCCCATATCCCGTCCTTTGCCAAACTATCTCACCATTCATACGCGCTTCTCGTTGACACAGTTTGTTCCCCATACTGTGCCTGCAATCTTTGCAAAATCTCAGCTGGTCTGACGTTCTCCTTCACAAGGAACTTGATTATACATCGCTGCTCCACAGCTACAGACACACTGCTCGCCGCCATGACAGCTGCCTCTGCCGAAAGTGCACTGCTGCATGTGCTGCTGACCCGAGAAGGCTTGCACTTTGTCCCCCAAAAGTTTTACTCAATTACATTTACTCCCCGATTTTTCGCAAGCAAAAGTGTCGGTCAACCTTGAACGACCCTTGCATCCCCGTCTTCAACCATTCTTTGTTTGCAAGGGATAGTCTCCTGTAGCGACCGCAACTGATAAGGCTTGCGTTGCAGGGTAGCCAGCAGCACTCTACCTGGGCCCCGATCTTGAACTAAGACACAGCAAGCATTATCGCTATATTTAAAGTTTGCGCACTCCAAAGCCGTTTTGGCAGGCACGCACAAGAGCTCATGGCGTATCATGGGCGAAGTGATGCAGTTAAAAGGGTTGCAACAGGTCATCCCAGGTTATCCCGGATCAACGTAAAAGGCTGTTCTTTGCACTGATGTGAGCCTGCGTTGAAAGTTTCACAGCGAAAAGGGTAATAGAAGCGGAGAAAATGGGCTCCGCGAATATAGAAACTCATGCAGCTCTGACATCACAGCCCTTGCTGCCGACAGCAAGGCAACGCACGAGAAGTCACGTGCTTATGGCTGTCAATGAATATGGACGCAGCTCTGGAGCTCTGTGGCGTCTGCGCTTTGCTCGGGAGTATGTTCGAGAGCTTCTATCTCGCTAAGTATGACACGTAGAAGAATGATTCTTCTTTCCTCTGTATTCTGGTGTGCGGTACAATGTGCCCATGATGTAATGAACAGAGCAGGAAGTTGTAGGGTTTTACCCGATTCTTCCCCAAATTTGCACCCCGAATCGAAGGTTTCCTATTTAGGGTGAAACCCGATTTTTACCCGGCAAACTGCCCTCACTGGGACATCTGTAGGAAGGCACTAACGTAATGGTTTGGCAGCAGATGCAGTTACATCACCGTTTGTACCACACAACTACAGTTAGTTCGAGTAGCTGAGCCCGATTTCTCACCTAATTTAGCATACTGGAAGTTTTTCCACCCGAAGTCGCATGAATTTAGTGCACACGTTTATTTACCCGATTTTTACCCCCCCGAATTTCGAAAAAAATATTTCCCGAGAACTTCAGGCTCTAGTAATGAACCACATCCACGAAAGTGTCCCAACCCCTTTAACGTGCGTTATGGGGATAACAACAAGTTGAAGATCGGGCTCCTGGAGAGGAGGAGGCGGGATAGGGAAGCGACTGACGTGCCGCAACCAGTGGCCACAACCGATTCGTGGAGTGTAGTTTCCAGAGCAAGTACGAGTGATGCGCATGGCACACACCGTAGCTTGCCTGTTCGGTATCATTCATTGCGATGTTGAATAGTGTTCGTACTTTCATAAAACGTACCAGGGCTGTGCTAATATTCAACGTTTCGAATACGAATTGAATATTTTCAGTTGTCGTACTCGATTCCATTCAGCGATTCTTTATTTGTAGCTTTCGAATACATCTAATATATTTTTGAATATTCGAGATATTCGTAAACATTCGGGCTTTCTGTGTTCGTGACGTCGGCGTCATATAAATTATCATGCGCATCCGCAAACAATTTCTTGACGGGTTCTCGCCAGTTCCGCAGGGTGCGTGTTATCTGGATCCACTCTTGTTAACGAGCCTCCACGAACGAAACACACGCAATAGATTGCTGAAATTTTATGTGAGAAATCCATATAGAACGCATCGGCGCATGAATAAAATTTGTAGGATACAGAACTATGCAACAGCGGCGGCACGCGCGGATTGCATGCGCATGTGTGTGTTTGTTTCGTTTCGCCATTCTTGTGCGTCTGATTGAGATACTATTTGAATGCTGCACCTGAACAAGGAATCAGTGTCAGGATAGTCCAATGACATACACACCGAAGGCTGTGTGTGCGTCGTGCAGCGTATAAACATTACGACACCAAACGGGAAGGATCACTTGACGTGCAAATCGCCGGTGACAGCGACAATGCTTGCGATCAAATTCCCCAGATGACTGCAAAATACCGCATCTGCGTTGCACGACCATACTGAACTACACCCAGTCTCTCTCTCGAGAGTTCTTGAAAGCTGCATTTGTGAATATAACGGGAGGTGTCCCAGCTATCCTAAACCGAAAGCGGCCGCTGTCACGTGAGAGAGCAGCAGCTTTGACGCAAAAGGTAACTGGAATGATGGTACTCAGTGCGATGTAGCCGACGAGACTAGCGCGCATTGCGCGAGCAAACCTTAGCTTTTTGAGTCTGACTTGCTACCCTCACATATCTACCATTGAGCTCAAGATATTGCTGTTGAAGATGTGGCACGTGACTTAGAGTCAGTCCATAATGTGAAAAGCCTGACTCTGGGACAGTCACACTGCATCAATTACACTGTCTGCCCTTGAGGAACTTTACAATGAGCTCATTTACACCGACGTTTCAGTGAAACTGTGAAACTGTAGCAGTGTCGACCTTTATTCCTCATCCTTTCATAGTTGATGCCTCCCTCCATATTTCTGTGATTACCAAATGTGGTTGTATGTGCTGTATGTACATGTTGCAGTAAACTGGGCTACGTACTTGAAGTCGTTATTCGATTCGATATTCGAAGTCAAATATTTGCAATATTTGTATTCGATGTCTTTACTATTTGCACAGCCCTATGTGACACTTTATGTATAAGGGCAGTTTTAAAAAATTCTGTGATTGTACCATCTCACTGCACTACACATTTATGTTGGCCGCATTTGCACAATTCACGGCATAAATGTCTACAAATTTCCTCCATTTCAGTACAACTAAATATTCGATGCAGCGAAAGAAATCGCGATTCCTGTGAGTTCCATTATATTGACGTTCAACAATGTACATGCATCTTGCACGCATCTGTGTATTCAGGTTCATGTCTAGTGTAAAAAACCTGTGTCATCACAGTGAGACATCTTGAATGGGATAACTTGAGTCACGTAAAAAAAAATGTTTCTCTGTACACCCCACAATGAATTTTTTGCACTCTTGCTGTTGTTGCTATTCTTTACTGTTACAAAAGTAGAAACATATCTTTACGTGATGTTAAAAATTCCTGGTCTCATACACATGAATTGATACCTAATAATGCTACCAATTATAGTGACTAATGAAACTAAGCTAATGAATGAATGAAGCTATGCTAGAGTGAGCAATGAGAACCCAATTCTACCAAAATTTTGAGGTGAGTCCCCAGAGACCTCTGCAGTAACACAGTTATGTATACTGACATGCAACTGCTATCTGGGCAATTCCCTAGTATGGTAAGACTGTCACGCACTTCAACCAGATGTTTACCATCTCCGAATGCAGATGGTGACTGTTTAACTTGCAGGGCACGAAACAAGAAATGTATCCTGTGCCAATCAATACTGATATAACAGCACATATGTGCTGTGCACTTCTATGCACTTACATATTTCAGTCCCTTGCAGGCCACATATAAAGCAAAGAGGTGCCGATCTACTCCTTTACCACTCATGGCATCCCTGAATAGAAGCACATGCTTTTCAGCAGCTTTTTTCAGTAACCGAATCTTTTCGTCGTTGCTGACATTGTTTTCCACCATGGCTCTAACAATAAAAGAGTCATATGATGCATTCAGTCCCCAACTGTGAGCAGCAATCGTCTTTCCCAAGAACGCACAACCGTTCAAAGTCTCAGTGCACAGTACTTAATTATGCCAGTGAAAATGTATGCCTGCAGTTGCTCACCTTGCAAATTCTGATGATTCCCTAGTGCAGGATCGTACGGTCTCAGTCCTGCCATTCAAGTATAGTCGAGTCATGGTTGCCTCATATGTCTGAACAAACTTTTTGTTCTCCTTGTAATATGCTAATTGTAAGGCTAGCTGCATGAAGGCATCTGGGGAAACCTGAAAACCGGACATCACAAAGTGTCATAACTTATATTCACTCAACAGCTTCATCTCTAATGCACTGAGAATATCAAAAGTAGTAGAGTAGTAGTGCATCTAACAACAAGTCATGCATGTAGTACGACAATTTCACACACATAATCCATAGATTATCTGCTGAAAAAAGTTTTCGTATGCCATTCTGTTGTTGCTTATCCGCTGAAGGTGATGTGCCGACGTGGCCCAAGAGCCCCTTACCACTGTGGCTCATGTGTTCCTGATGGTAACTGACCTTTCATTCCACCAATGGGGATGATAAGGGAGGTCCCCTGGAATGACACAGGCAGCTCATGCCATGCATCCCAGCCTTCAGTTTTTACGTCGGTACATAATATGTACGTATTCAAAAATTACGAAAACTCTTCGGCACCGGCTTTCCAAGTGAGAGTCACTGAAGTGGTACCCCACTCCGCTCCACTTTTGTAATGAAGTCCAAACCACATCTGTTCCAGACCGTAGGCACTTTCATAAAGTTTCTTAGCGGTCAGCACACAATGCCGATATCAATTCTTCTTCTATGTAGGTCTATGTCAATTCAAGTGCCAACACTGACAGCGTACGTGTGAATGCATTCCAAAATCATGTTCACGCAAAGAAGGGAATCATTCTATTGCAATCTGCATGGACATTCCCCATGAAGCCCGACTTTTCCCTGGCGTACTAGTCGCGGCACATGGGAGGGTGCTGCTTTTAAGTCAGAACTTTTTTTCCGCACGTCTAAAAGATACAACCCTACGGCCAGTACGAGTGAAATTACGTAATCTCTTGTACATCCTAAGTGAGGATGTAGTACATGTAGTTGGTCTAGTACAACTAGTGAGGAATTTGTCTTCTGCATGTAGCTAGTCAAAGCAGAACAGGTCATCCTCAATAACAATTTTTCAGACTTGTCTTAACACTACACTTTTTTGTTTCTTCTCCATTTATAGGTATGTATAAAACTCCCACTTTAGGACAAACACACAGGAAAAGGCTCATTGGTAAGGCCCCAAGTTTTCCGCGATTACACGAAATATCGCAGAATCCGGAGTTCATCGAGGAATCCTTCGTTTGGCACGGAATTTCACGGAATCCCTTATTTTTAGGGGTGTGCGGATATTTGAGTTCTCGAATTCGAATCAAATATCAATCACTCGAAGTATTTCATCCGCGAATCGAATACCCAACATTCGGATTGCCGAATATCCGGCTATTCGCAGAATATGAACGACACCTCCCGAAAGTGGGCTTCACCTGACGCTTCCCTGCATGAGGTGAAGCCTGCTTTACGAAATTGTCCATGCTGCAGGACCAACACAGACAGATTGTAGTTTGGCATAAGATAGCGTTATCACAAGTGTATTGTGCATACTCCACCTGGGGAAAGGGCGGCGGCGGCCCTCCCGTGTGCAGTTTAGCAGTAGCAGTGGGGGATTTTGATTTGATGTTTTGGAGTTTGCCTTACACTTAAATAATGCCTACAACCCAGAAACAAAAAGGGTGTCCTAAAGATGCAACTTCCACAGGGCATGTATTGTAAGCTCCTTCGTATAATCTTCCTATAAAGTTCCTATAACCTCTGTAGATGTTGAAAGATCTTTCAGCAGGTATAAAATGATTGCAGGCAACAGACAGCATTCTTTGTCAGAGGAGAATACAAGATATCATGTATGTAATGCTGAGCCACAACAGTGCTTCCAACCTGTAATTTAAAAAAAAGAAAATTTTTGGTTCCCACATTATCCGAGCAAGTAAAGTATTTCCCATTTCAAGCAGCCATTGACTGCTTGCCACGGAAAATCGCGGAATTTGCATGTCAGTGCCGCAGAACTTTGAATTTGCCGCAGCAGAAAACCAGGGGCCTTACTCATTGAGCACACTGGCATGTGTATGTGGTGTCCTACAAGCGTCCTGGGCTGACGTCTTGCACAGTTCCCTTTGAAGTCAGCCCAGGACGCACATTCCAGCAAAGCGTTAGTCATGACGTTGCCCACCTCTGTAAGGCCGACAACGGCAAGCTATTTCAGCAGTGCCACCACCACAACCTACAAGCCTTGTTTTTGTTTTTCTTTATATTATGCCATTGAGAAGATCATATCTTGCAAACCATACCAACTGCAAAAAGAAGCAGAAAGAGACAGTAGAACCCAAGATTATTTCCTTGTAATCTCAAGTAGCAGCAGCACTCACCCTACATTTTTTCATTATGCCTTTCCCCCATGCATCATGGTCTTTGATACACAGATCTAGGTCGTCATTATTCTGCAATTCAGAATGCACATGTGCACACTTATAATGTGGTCCTCCAATGCAGTTGTGCTCAGAGTAGCTTATTTAGTACCCACCTTTTGTGCAGTTGCAAGAGCATCAGCAATTTCTTTTGCAAGCTCAGGAGAGATGTCCCAAACTAACCTCTGCGGTCTACGAATGGCACCCTGCTTGTCCTTCTTGCTTGGGGGCATACACCTTCCTGACTCGTCATATAATTTTTCAAGCACTCTGTTGGAAAGCACACGTTAGTGTAAGAAAGCGATGCTCCGACAGTAGAAGGAAAACGTTTTTAATATCTCTGTTCGGGGTTATCATGGGCTGCTGAGGCCTAAAAATTCTAGTGCAAACATAGTCGAAGCAGATGTGTCAAAACTTTGGCAAAATAATTCCACATACGTAAGCACGGTAACTTACTCTTTGGTCAGCGAATGCTCCCACATGTGTGCCATAGCTGGAGCATCAGCCATGCTGTGCTCACAGTTCATGCCAGCTGTGGCATTTTTGAAAACCTGAATACTCAGTGACTTGTCAAACCAAATACTCTTGCCATCTCCATGCAGAAGGTACTTGCCACGACTTGTCAAACCAAGAGGTACGAGATTGTTCATGCTAACCTGGCAGGAAATAGTGCAGGTGTTATCAGACACTGCTTGCAGTGTTTGTTTTTGACACTGTAGCATATATTACTAGGATGATTCCTCAGTAAACAAAGAGATAAAATTATAGCACTTTGGGGGTGGAGATGTGACACAAAAATGCTTATACGACTTGTGCCACAACTTGGACAGAGTCATATTTCTTTTTCTATTTTTACAGACATGGTCTGCTTCTTATGGGACATTGATATGGGATATGATTGATTATGGGACATTGATAGCACACTATTGCAAAATTACTGTGCACACATTCAATGAACATTACCTGAGATCAACATGAGTTGGTAGAAAGAAGAGGAAGTGCTGTCACTTCCACAAGGACGCTTAAGTGTACACCGTTCACACGACCAATGTGATCAGAATGAACCCAATGCGATGTGTTTTCCACAGTTACAACTGGGATACTCGCATGGGCCGATTGTTACAAACTGCTCGACTTTGTGTGCCACTGAAGGGCGTTACAAGCACACCTACTTTTGTCCATCCCTGAGCCCACTCTTACTTTCTTCCACCCACATTATTTTGATTTATGGCCAATGTGGCTAGAGCTCGCCACTCGTCTGACCACAGCCCCTTGGCAAGAGGTCAAATATTGTATGCCTGCCTCCTTTTTCTTTCCCTCGTGCACTTACATCGTGCTCATGTAATGCAATGTTCACAAAATTTTTGCCTTTTGGTGAGCAGTAGTCTCCAGGAAAGAATTAGCGTAAGATAAGATGATGCACATCCCAGATAGGAAACAATTATAGTAACAAGTGTAACACACAACTTACAAAAAAAGCAGATTTTTCAATAACATCGAGGCTCTCTTTGTTCACACCATCAAAAAAGTATGTGTTCCTTATTTTTGCCCATGTTGGGCGATCAAGTGACGTGAGTGCTGCTAAAGATGCCTCTGCTTCACTAGCTGAAAGAGAGAGAAGAAAGAAAAGCATCATTTCACTCCATTGTCATGCGTAACTAAGGCCCCGACTTTTCCGTGATTCCGTGAAAATGCACGGAATTTAGGATGTATCGGACTTGTATGTACAGCAAAACCTCGATAATTCGACCCCCGTTAATTCGGATAATTCGGACGACCCGCGCAGTCTCGGCAAGCGTCTGCACAAGTCCATGGGAACGAACGCTCGTTAATTCGGTAGCAGTCACATGCGCACCGGAAAACTTCAACAATTACGGCTCGAGGGAAGCACACCGGAGCACACAGCGGACGACAAAACGGTAGAAAAAACGGCAAGGTGTGGTGGACGCATCACCATTGTCATTAGCGCCGTGACGGTGACGTCAGGCACCATCTTGAAGCGATATCTCGTTTTAAGCCACGTGTATCAGTCAGTCTTTGTGCTACCTGCATGCTGTTTTGACATGGCAGACAATGGATGACAATTGGAAGACGCTGTTCTTCATTGTATTACGAACTCGTGCAACGGACAGCTTCCTCTGAGTGGCCCCTGATCTGCACCCAAGCTAAGAACTTTGCGGCAAGATTCAGCATCGAAGCCTTCAAAGCATCGGAAGGCTGGTTTGCAAGGTTTAAAGAATGCCACAGACTTATCCGCGGAATTTCGTTAATCCGCGAACTTATCCGCGGATTAACAGCCCTTGCTGTGTTGGAGGACTTTTGTTGCAGAGCTCCAGGCAGTGCCAAAGCAGTGCAGCACTTGGCCGCTATCAGAAAAGTTGTTTTAAAGGCTCAAATCTCCGGTACAAAGCAAACCACACTCTCACAGTTCTTTTCAAATAAAGGTATGTTGATAACGCAAAGTTCATTTCGTATTTTGTTGCCCATTCAATAATTCCACATTCGGATAATTCTGACATTTTCGTCGGTCCCGTGCGATACGAATTAACAAGGTTTTACTGTATAACGCCCTTTCCTGCACCACCTAACTGAGAGGAAAACCAACGTATACCATGCATCTCATGTTGGCCAAACTGGTTAAGCTCACATCTATCCTGTCTTTACTACAACTGTTTTGCTCTTATCAGTGACATCCCATCCACTGCGTTCCTCACGGTGACGCATGCCACGGCTAAACATTCTCAGTTGGCGAAACAAGAGTACCGTAATTTTTGGTGTACAGCACGCGTCATGCATAACACGCTTCCCGCTGATTTCAACGGGGTTTTGACCCGTCATCACAATGCGTTTTATACAAGGTCACTGGTGGTCCTATGCGGAAATGTGTCAATGTATAGCACACACTCATAGACAACATAGATAACAGCACGGTCTATTTTTCCAACTTTTTTCCTGTATAACACGCGTGTTATACACGTTTTTACGTTTTTACAGAACTTTTTTCGTGTATAACACGCGTGTTATACACGAAAAAAGTTGGAAAAATAGGCCGTGCATGTTATCTATGAGTGCGTGCTAACCTTTGTACCTTTGTACCCTAATTTTCGGTGTATAACACGCGTGTTATACACCGAAAATTATGGTTCAAAGGTTAGTACAGTAGAACCTCTTTATAGTAACTCCTCTTGTAGTAAAACTTGGCTTATAGTAAACGAGAACTGCGGTCCCGATAGAATCCCATACATTCAATGGCACACCTGATATAATAAAACTCCTGATCTAGTAAAATATCATCATGGTCCCAGAGAGTTTACTACAAAGGGGTTCTACTGTATGGTACTGCAGAATTCTACGAAAGTGCCAGATTTGTTTTCTGACGTTAGTGTTAACTATGTTACGCTAGTGCAAAACAGCACAAAGTGCCATGTGATGCGTAGCTACAACTGTATTTTGGATTTGTAGACGCTTTACTTCCATGCCATGCAAGTTAACAAAGACTTTGTATTCGTATATCTCCGTCAGGGAGTGTCAAGCACTTCCAAAATTGCTGCACGAAATTGCTGAATTTCCGATTCCCTGACGCAGAATTTGAGATTTGCCGCAGCAGAAAAAACAAGGTGTTATGCATAATGTAAGACTGTGTTACATACGAGTATAATTAGCAGCGTCTTGCATTATCCATTCTAACTGGTGCTCCAATGTAGTCGGAAAAAGAATTTGGTTCTTGGAGTCATACACCTCGAGCTTATAAAATGCTCCATTGTGTTGCACTGCAACATGCTGCAAAAACAGTGAGCTCATGTTATTTCCATGTAACACAGTTCCAGTGCAAGAATTCTGATTATATCCTGCCCACACTTACCCTTGACTCAGTAGTGGAGAAGTGGCAAACCTCATCGCAATCAATACCTGGCACCCTGTAAATTAGGTACATACTGTACAAGTAGTACTCATTTTTGCAAATTTCGTGCGGCCACTTTTTCTCCAAATATCGGTAGCGACGACAGAAAAATACTGGCACTCGAATATGCAAAAAATAAGATTCACAAAATCTAAGTGTCTCAATTCTCACAATTTATTGTAGCATCCTAACTTTTTTAATACACCTGTCAATATTTTTAACTGATTCAGTGCATTCCTCATTGCTTTTTTTAGCTGCTAGCCTGCTTTAACATCAGTTTAATGCACATTCATAACACAGTCCCCTATGTTCATTCAATGCTGGATTCCTGCACACTGGCACTGGACATGCCTGCTTGCGCAAACTCTGTAGTCTGCTCATATCTCACAATCTCGGGCTTGGAGCCCTGTGTACGTCTGTATGAGCCAGCCCTGCATAAGGGGCATGTTTCCCAGTGGAAAAGTTGTATTGATACAAAACAAATATTCCCGTGAATGCTGCGGACAACGAAAATTTGCTGAAACAGCCTACCTTACAGTTGAGAGGAGCCGTTCATACTGGGACATGCAGATGGGTACTGTGCCTCTAAGCACCAGGGGCTGTAATTCTTCTCTGTCAATAAGACGTTTGAAGACCAGGCAGTTGTGAATAAGCACTGCAGTTCTACAGAAATACATCAAACAGTCAGTGTCAAAATTGAATCAAATCAGAAACAAGACTGGGCAAATTAGCAAAAAGAGAAAGTGATAAAAGCAAGGTGACAAGTAATCCCCATTTTTGTACTCAAGTGGCTCCAGAATGCCACCAGATGCAAAATGGCAATGATCAATACAGTATGTAAAAATCAAATACACATAGCTTGTCGTTAAATAATACAGCTGCTGTTCTGCATTCTGGGACTTATTTGCATCAGATTACAGACATCAAAATTGACTTCTCCAGTATGTACCTAGAGAGTGAGAGTCGCAATGCCAATTTGTAAAACAGGATTTCTGGTTTCTACCTGGATACTTGGAGGTGAGTTGGATGGCAGTAGCCTTGGTCAAGACAATAGTAATTGCTATTGATGGCCACTGGTGATCTTCCACTGAGGTAGATATACTTCTCCCTAAGGTAACAGAAGTTACAATAATGGTCAATGTCAAACAGTGTCAAAAGCACTGACAACATTTTAGCATGGCTACAAGAAGTACTCACCACCAATCGCTGACGTAATTGCTTGTTATCCATGACCTAAGCCATAGCAACCGCTGTAATGTTGGTCCCAAAGTTCTTTCGAATTTCTGTAATATTAACACCAAGGAATTAATGAGCTAACTAAACTTTACAAGCCATATATCTGTAAGAACCGTTAAAAAGCAAGCAAGGTGAGATCTGTAACGAAGTCCCGAGACTAAGGACAATAAGAAACGGCTGTAGTTTAGTAACAATCCTGCAGCAGGCAGCACATAAGAAGATAAGTGTAGATTTAGCGGTGATATCATTGTTGCCAGACGTCTGTATACGGACGTTCAATGCACCCAACAATATGAGCAGGTCTGCTTTTCAAAAGCCAGAAGAGAGTTGTTGGATCTCTAAGGGCCACCTGTGCCGTAAAATAGAGAACTGTATGCCAAGGACTTTACTACCAGAAACAGACGTGTCTTTAGTGTAGATGTCTGGAATACAGCTTTAATATTAAAGTATTCAAAGAAATACTGGGAGTTATAAACAGAGAAATGAATGAATCCGGGGGAAAAGTTGTGTCGTTTCAAGTTGTGTTTTACAGGTTGAGTCTCAATGACAAAGGCCACATTTTTCTACATTATGCACGTCCCAGACCAAGTTCATGTAGAATGTGCACCCGCCAGTGAGGTTACATCAGATTAGGCTTTACGTATGGTACACATTAGGACTGCAATCCACCGCAACAGATGTTAAATTAGGCCAGGTGATTGCGTATTCACCATGTCAAGAAAGAGTTGACATAAACTGCATCTGCCGTGACTGAGTTGAGATTAGGCCAGGTGACTACGTACTCAAGTTGTCAAGAAAGTTTATGTAGACTGTGTACCCACTGTGACCGAGCTTAGATTAGGCAAGGTTGACTACGTATCAAGACGTTGAGAGGTGGTGTTTTGGTGCTTTATGGCACAAGAGCGACTAAGGAAGACGTTGAGAGAGTTGACGTAGAATGTCCCTTAATAGATACTTCCTGGACATCCGGAGGACAGCGGAGTGCTGTTGTCAAATGCAAGGTGTATCCAAGATACCGTTGTTTGCATGCCCGTGAGGATGTGGCACAACTTGTGCAAGCTCATATTTGCGGCTTTTGCAGTCGAATAGTTGCGAATGTGTAGTCTGCTACTCTGGTACGCTTGTTTGCCATTTTGGCAACACTGGTGGTATTCCACACTTTCTTCCTAAGCTTGTGTGTTATTTCCACACCTCTGCAAAACTCACTGATGAGCACGCTCACTCATGCTCAATTTGGCCAATCAACTGAGCGTGAGTGAGCGAGCAGAGAGTTTGCAAGTGAGCGTGAGTGAGCGAGCCAAGAGCTGAGCGGACAGTGAGTGAGCGAGCGAGTCGAGAGCTGAGCGGGTGATGAGTGAAACTTGACTGAGTAAGCCGAGAACTGGTCGAGCAGCGAGTGAACTTGAGTGAGCGAGAGTCAAAACTGCCTAGGTACGTGTCTCTGTATGAAGGTACAGTAATCCCTCGTTATAACGAAGTCGTCGGGACCAGAAAAAAATTCGTTATAAGCGGTATTTCGATAAATGCGGGAACGGCTAAAAATGCTGCCAGTGGTGACAACTGCGTGCAAACAACGGTATCCCAAAGGACACATACCTTGGGAAGTTATCAGCATGGTGGCACTTTTATTTCATTACTAAAAAAGAGGTGAACTGCGTCTGACGCACAGCCTTGTTGGTTGCCAGGAGGGCCTGCTCCAGTCTGTGCACGCACCGCAGGACGCCGTCGTTACCACTGCCGCACTCAATTTTATTGAGGATCAAACGGAGCATGTCCCATGTCTCAGCCGTCGTTGGAACTTTCCCGGGCTCATCATCCGAACTATCGTCACTTTCGCATCTATCACAGTGTCCACAATATCCTCGTCCCTGGTAGGGCAGACGACGGGTACGTCCACATCTTCAAGTGTAAACGAAGAGAAGTTGTCGTCCACCTCATGCCCGACGAGCTCATGCACTCGCCTGTAGAGATAGTCGCAGTCCTCTATGTCTGGGACGTGCTCTTGTTCATGGTGCACACGACCCCTAGAAAATCCGGCGTGCGCGAAGCAATTTGCGATCTTAGCTGCCGCCAGCTCCTTCCACGAAAGGCATGGTAGCCTTTTCAACTTCTCTAATTAGTGCGACTTACACTTCCGTAGGATCTTCGGTGGAGCAATTGGAAAACGCAGGAACTGCGCGGAGATCAAGACGCCGATCGAGCGAAGTGGAAACAGTGGAGGAACGCGCGTGCTACCCTTTCCGTGCAAGAAAGAGGAAAGGGTGTGAAACTTTCGCCACTTTTCTACGAGGGAAAGAGCGGTTGCAGAGAACGCTGCCCAGCGTCTCCACCGCTCTGCGAGTCCTGCGGGAGCTGGGGGCATACGGGCTGGCTCGCGCTTAGTAAAATGCGGAGTCGGGCAACAGTATGCTTCGAATAACCCGGTTAAACCTGCATGCACTTTATACAGGACACAGGGGAACTTCGAATAAAGCGATAATTTAAATAAAGCGACTTCGTTGTAATGAGGGATTACTGTACGAATGCTACGGGCGGGTGACGCGTTGCCCCTGTCAACTCCTGTTACAGAAGGCATCTCGATGCGCCCATTGCTTCTGAATGGCTTTCACCTTCACCAACGGAGAAGGACCGTATCTTGCCACGCTCAATGAACGGCCCATGGCACATACACTCCGTGGAAACTCACTGCGTTCTCAGCGCTCGTTCAAGGGTGACGCAATGACTGATTCTTCATGGAAAGCAATAATGTGAACGTGAGTGATCAAATCAAAATCAAAAGAGAGCTGAGCGTGAGTGAGCGAGTCGAGAGCTAAGCAGCTGGGGAGTGAGCGAGTCGAGAACTGATCGGCCGGTAAGTGAGCATGAGTGAGCAAGCCGAAAGCCGAGCTGCCTGTGAGTGAGCGAGCCGAGGACTGGGCTGATGGTGAGTGAACTTGAGTGAGCGAAAGGCAAAACTGCCGAGGTCTGGTTATTTCTAATATATTTACTTCTCAATTACGTAAAAAACCTTGGAAAGTGTAAGAATTCAGTTTTATAGTTACAAGTTGCTGTAATTTCTTGGTTCCATTGGAATGGAAGCACTAAAGTAGTGGGATAAGGGCAGGAGATAGATGACTGGGACTCTCCGCTGTGGAGAAAGTTAATTTCGTAGCTATTTTTTTTTTTAAATATGTGCATGTTCATGGAAATTTCTGGTCCGTAAAATAGTGCAATAGAGACCAGGCACATGCCTGCATTTTTAATAATTTTGTCTTCCTAGAAGCCATAGGATCATTACTAAACTATACCCCAAGAAATATGCACACGAATAAAGTCGCAAACGCAGCTCCGAGATATCTTCACCTTGTATTATACTGTCACCCTGTACTGTAAACACTGTAAGTCAGGCATTAAACTCATACCTGTTGCCTGATGAGATAGAAAGGCTTCACAAGTTTTTACCACTAATTATATAGCAGTAAATGATACTTTGTGTCAAGTTTGACTGCCTGAAGGAAAGTAAACATTGCAGGAGGCAATAACATCATAAAATTTTAGTACACAGATCTTTAAGTAATCAGGCATCTCATGGGTATGATTAGGGGACCCCTCCGCTTAGTATGCAGGTGCAAATCTAGAGAGGGGTCCAGATTTCCTGACATCCTCCTCAGTTTCTGTCGTTACTTAGTGCTTCAATCGACCTTAAATATTGATGTAGCATGCTGTCCAGGGCTGGGCCCCCCTCCCAGTTTAAATCCTGGATCCACCCTTGTGGACACATAGCAATAATAATAACAATCAACAATTGTAGGCTGTTTTGTGTGTGTCCTCAAGTTAAACATGAAACGTCCAGGCAGTAATTATAGCAATCTTGGTTATATTCACATAGTTCTTGAACAGTCAAAAAGAACTCCTGCTCACTGACTACATGAAGACCTCACCATGTTGACCTGTTGCAAAATGTTACTTACACTTGCTTGTTGTGTAAGCTGTTTGAGCTCTTCTGGAGAGCAGACTGGTTGAAGAGACTCTAAAAGACGATCTATTGTATCGTGTAGTGGTGGAACGGGCAACCTCGGGAGGGAACGTTGGCAACTGTACAATGATGGCTGGTAGCCACTTATCACTCTTACACATGCACACCACAGTAGTGTTGTGTACTTCTCAGATGAGTTGGCTGATTGGTCTAAAGAAACAAGATATCAAATATCTGTGACAACTATACTACTAAAATTACTTTCAACAATGCATCTTCAAAACATGTTAATACTAAGCTCCTAGTAGGAATTCTTGCCTAAAGATATACAAACAAGATGCAGACAAAATCTCAAAAGAACTTCGTTGATGCTACTTACACATCCAGCCTCTATAAGAAAGCAAGCTCCGCAGAATAATCTGACGAACTTTCATAAGAAACAGTGACAGTACAATTGTAAGAAAACTAGCCACAATTACGGCACGGAGTGTGGCAGGGAGCCCTGTAAGGAACAACAACTTCAATAAGAGGGAGGCATAGCATATAGGGAGGCATAGCACAAAGTGCAGTAGGAATGGCATGTAGGAATGTGAGGAATAACGTCACGGTCCCCACATATAACAATACAGGCATATAATGCACAACAGGTACGTTAAAGGAGCAGCGGAAATCTGCCAGCGTTCTCCTGAAGAACATGCCCCAAAAGTGTTTATTTCAACCTCCTCTTTTCCTTCCCCTATTCCCGTCCTCTTCAACCTCTACAAGACAATACTGTGTAGTAACTTTTCCAGTTTACTCATTGTACACATGAAAAATGGTTCATAAATGAAAAAATAAATTAGAAATAAACGAAGAAATACATATTGTGTGATACTCTTGTCAGCCAAGTATGACCAGTCATTTTTTCCAAAATGGATGCTCCATATTGTCATAATTCGGGTGCAAAGAGATAGTGTGGGTACATGTGCCTGTGGCATGGGCACAGACACATGTAAATCACGGAAGTAAAACATTTTTTCAGCACAAAGTGTGTCATTCCAACTGGCATGATCTCGAACATGAAGGCAACGGGATCACAGCCGTGATGATTCATAGCACTATACATTCAAATCAAAGACAAATATCAGGAGCTAACACCATTCTGCAAACCAGAGTGGTTTGGTTAAACTGGACAGGTCTTTTTTCAATGCAGGAGCACCATAACGGCTATGTCACCCGTTATATCTCTACAGTCAATGGTAAAAATAATACGGAAGCCTACCTTTTGGAACATGCAGGGTATCCCCTGCGCTCCAGAAAAGCGCTTTGATGGATTCAGCAATGTGAATCTCAGAAAGCATGAAGAGGAAGACGCAAAGGCCAAGAATCCCAAGGTTATGTACAGATGTTGGCCACATCCCATTGCTGATAGAATTTCTTTGAGAAACAAAAACAATATTAATTACAAAACTAGGGAGATAGCCGATATTATCAGCGAGCACCCAGTCCTATGGGCCACCTGCATTTATGTGCTGTGCACTGGTTTGTTTGCTGAATGTGACCAAATGTTCTTTAGAGTTTCTTTTGTTATAAATACAAAGAAGAATACAAAAAATGACCATACAAATAACATAATAGTAATGGAGAGGAGACAATCCTTATAATCTGTCACAACGCAGTTATGTAAAGAATGTACTGCTTACTAGAGCTCTTCTGATGACTGCAAAATATTTTGATATACAGGTCTTAGCTACACTTACAGTAAGCCAGCAATCAAACAATAACATACACATAGTCAGGCAATGCTTCATCCTGCCCCACATGATTTTCTAGTTTTATGGTATACTGTATATTGCACATTTACTCTAACTGCAAGGTATTTCTAAGTGCACCATTTGTAGTTTCCTGCAATTACCTGCACTTTCTCACCACTATAATTATTCATCCCTGTATTTCAATGCATGCATAAGCAAAAGGCAAACTGAAGCCAATGGTAAACTGAAATGAAAATCTCCAGGATGGAGCAAAGGTACTGTACACAGTGCTCAGTAAACCTATCATATTTTCCCTCTCCCAAAACGAAAGTCAGTCAATCCAGGCGCCAACTTGTAAAGTTCTACCATTCATTTCCTTGCACCATTCTGCAAGTTCGAGAGAGAATGTTTTCGAGAGGAATTTTTTCTGATGCCTTTGATGGCAATACATGCCGAAGTCTCAATTTAGTCAGTTTTTGCACTTACATTTACTTCTGTCATGCATACAAGTGTCATGTGTAATCAATCTTCTATGTTCCTATTAAATGTTGTTAAATTTGTTTGAACTTCTGCAAGAATCCATAATGTGTACTCTTACGGATTCTTGCCTATCTTCGCACCCATCCACAAAATTGGTGTATCCCCACCAACCACATGTGCAATGAAATGTATCACTGTTACTATTACAGGTACATTCCACATCATTTTTGTAAAATTACTGGAAATTAACACTGGAACTAGATCACAGATCTCATGAGCTCACAGAGAAAGTGGATTTTCATGTTTCTGCGAAGTGAAATCCTACAATTAGAGCAGAGCGAAACGAAAAGATACAATAATAAAGTGCCTGCATGCACCTCAATCGCTTGCACATACAGGGCAAAGATATCTGCATTTTTTTGTCTCGCTGTTGTACTTTCATTTGTGTAACCTGGTCCCTGATACATAGTGTTCTTTGTTTTCGGGTTAAATCCGATTTTTCCGTATAGTTCCCCCTGAACAAGTTTTCAAGAATTCAGGTAAAACCTGATATCTACCCAAAATCCTTGCGGTGCTTCAACTTGTCGTTCTACGTAAGCCGTCAGAAAAGTGAATCATAATCTCAGCAAAGAGAGTTATTTGTGACAACCTACTTGTCCTCCTTTTATAATCCCCTCCTGCAGGAGTCAAAGACGAGCTTTTGTGGAGCTCGGGCCAGTGTACGAATACCACGGTCATTCACTGCCCCAGTTCCGAGCGGAACTATAAACATTCTTGTATCTTGTCCCAGTGCCACAGCAGTGGCTTGTTTCATATGCCTTTCATTTCACCCGAAAATGCCCCAATTACATATCAAACAGAGATTGTAGTGCCCGATTTCTCCCCAAACTCTCGTGTTTAAATAGCACTCGATTTTTCCCTCCCGAATTTGAAAAATCATAAAACCCGAAAACAAAGAACCCTACTGATACACAGGACATCTGGTGATAAACTTTACAGCTGTTTGTGTGCCAACGCATCTTTTCAGAAAAGAATGACAATGAGAACCTATTTGTGAGGTGATTCGGAAACTCCAGAGAGCAGTGGTTCTTCAACTTATGTTATTCGAGGGAACCCATGAACATGCCAGCACGACCTCAAGGAACCTCGCTGGGGCAACTGTGTAGAAGTGGGTGAGGCGAACTAGATATCGTACAAGTAGCAAATTTCTTTACTCTGTTTAACTGATTATTTAATTTAATCATAATTTATTTAATGGTTTATCATGTTGTCGCAGCACGTCGATTGAGGTTGGTCGGACTAATTCAACTGCTTCACAGCGCTTTCCCGCAGGTAACGCATTGCAGGTTGATGCTCGCAAATCCGGCCAACTGAACGTGGGCAGGAGGGTAGCTCCGAAAATTCTCCGAAGTAGCTCCGACTTTCCCGGTGCTTGTAATGCTTTCGAAAGACAAGAGAAAAGCAAAAGCATGGTGCGGAGAAATTGTCGTGTTCAGCTGCAGGTTGAGCCAACCGATGCGAGATGATAGCTACTGGCTCTACTCTTTGCAATGACTGTCAGCCGCGGCAACCTTGTCCTGCGATTTCAATGTCAATCCCAATGCCAACGATCAAATGTCGAGCACAGTCAGATAATGGGGCTGTTCGAGAGCGTGCATTGGTAGGCGGTCAAGTTACACTCGCAGGTGCTGAACAGTATCTTGTTCGCGAAACCCCGGTCGAGAAACGCTGCTCTAGAGTTTGCAATGAAATACATCAAAACTATGCTATGGCTGGCTGTTTGTAGCGCTACTACCCTTTAAAAAGTCATAGCAATGAGGTTAGTCTCGCCATTGTCACCTTACATCAGGAAAACTCGGCCACTCTATGTTCCTGAGGTGAATATAGAAGTACATGACATGTCTCCTTATGAAGTCTGATTATCAGGCATGTAAACATTGTGCTGCAGCAACAGCTGTGAAAGTTATCCTTGTGCAAATTGTTGCCATCACAATGACACAGGACCCTCATCCAAGGTAAATCTTTCATTCTCTTTTGTTGGGCCATGATAATTGTATCTTACTCTGGAGATTGTTCAGGAGACTTATCCTCTATTTTCACCAGCAATTAGGCAGAACAGGTGTTGTCAAAATGTGACCGCTCTCAAGTCCTCCATTTCCCAGGCCACTGTATGCAACATCTGTTGAGCAATTACTTTAAGAATGGAAAGCTATTTATAATATCTGCCATAAAACTTACTTTCTCTTCCTTCCACTTCTCTTAGCGAGAACAGCTGGCTAACAAAAATCCTAAAAATTTGTGATTTCCTGTAACATATATCATTTTGGTACAGACCAGGAAATTGTGTAATTGCCAGAACTGCGTTGTATTTCAAAATGTAGCCCAAGCACATTGGTTTCAACCTGGTTTCTGCTTTCATTTAACGTCTCCCAATTTATTGATGTTTCAAAGACGACAAAAATATTAATTTGTTGTCAGCCATAAGTGTATGCTCGTCAGCTGTAACTAATTAAAAGTGCTCGCAGATCAGTAGCTCATAACCCTTTGAAGATGTGATCCCAACTTAGCAACACATTGTGAGCAAAATGCAAGTAAACCAGTATTAGTTCTACAACCAGCTAATGGTATACTTCAAGAGGCTGCAGGAATTCTTGAAAGTTTCATATAGCAATTTCAGCAATTCTCATGGCATTGCCAGCACTGCAAGGTATTGTCAGCTGTTAGAAATGAGAGGTACAGGTGGTATGGGTGTGGTAGGCGTATACCGAAACACGCTCACGAAACATATACGTATCAGTGATTATGCAAAAACGTCACACTTTTCGACGCCGATCACATTCGAACGTTTTTGTCAAGCGACATGCCTTTGACTGCGTAGCTATCGGTGGTAGGGGAATGAGAATAGGACCCCAGGAAAACAATCGCTGTCGAATGCTTAGAGCTTCAGGTATAGTTACGGAAATTCGCATACTTGATACGATGGTATTTTCTGAGGACCGTTTTCGTCCATTCCCTGAGAAAGACCACGACAGAGTGCCGTTCATCTTCCACATCTCGGATTTTTATACCAGCAACAGCACTCCTTGCTTCAGCCATCCTTGGTATTGGTCGGGACCCACTTCAAACAGCTGATCCTCGTTGCTAAGGGGGGAAGCAGAAAAACGTCCGCTCACACCGCAAGTTTCGTGAACATATTGAAAAATGTAAGAGACCGATCGCTTAACGCATTAATCTCGTTGTGTGATCAAATGCCTTGCAACCAGAAGGGACTGTAAGTCACTTACCTTGCTGTACGCTATGCGCGAAAGTTGGAGGGCAATGTCTCTGAAACAGAGACGTACTTCGATCACGTGAACCTTGCAAGACTACGAAAGCGGTTGCTTTCGCTCATTTGCTATCACAACAGCGCATCAGGACGTAAACCTATAGGAATTGTTCATCCATAAGAAAGAAAGCAATTGCTGATTTTCCGCACCACACAACGTACACTGTGCAATGAACTCTTGTTTGAAAATTGAAGATGACAGTGCCCTAGCGGCGCGTTTCAAAAACACGGCAGATGTCAAAATCTGATTCCTTGTAAAGTGATAGATTTATATCCTGTGTTCATGACCGATAAATTTTATTGGCAACTCAATCTTGACCCGATTAAATTGTCATGTTACGCGTACCCGAAACCGGATTTTGTGTGTGTGTGTGTGTGTGTGTGAAAAACAGTTTACATTTATTTTGCAAATATATTTTATATTCGGTGTTGAGGCCTTTGTCAGGTCTCCGAGACTTTTTTGTCTCGTCTTTCCTTCGTTAAATGCGATAAATATATCACATAGAACACTTTCATTTCAAGTTATTGGTTTGAGTAGCCATTCTTTAGCGAGGGAAAACGAAAGTAGAAAGGAGAAGAAGAAAAAAACGAAATTCATTGCATATACTTTTTTTTAATGCAAAACGATAAACAATGATGAACATAACTCAACTTCGGTTGTACTGAGGGTTATCAACATTTCCTACGGGAACATATTTATAACGCTGCGAAATTACGCTGGGTATATACACAGAGTACGATGAAAGATGAAAGTCACTGAAAATGTTAGCCAGCTGTATAGGGATCGAACTCAGAACCCAGAACATTCTCTCTTGTACACAGAGTACTTTCGCGAGATGTTTGGCGCTCTATTTGAAATACACATATTAAAGTCGCGTACG
Organism: Ornithodoros turicata; assembly: GCF_037126465.1. Classification (NCBI taxonomy): domain Eukaryota; kingdom Metazoa; phylum Arthropoda; class Arachnida; order Ixodida; family Argasidae; genus Ornithodoros; species Ornithodoros turicata. The sequence continues at coordinate 105,205,210 of NC_088202.1, forward strand.
TGGTATACATTGTAGGGTACTATTGCACAATGTGCGTCGATGTCCGATTCCCGAAAGTAGTCATTTATGCGTATTGAAAACCTTTCGCCCGCTCTCAAAGCGACTGACAACGTCTGGGAAAGCTGCGACTACGAATTACATGATGCGCTAGAATTAGACATTCGTGTCTTGACCTAGTCATAAAATGTGTCACAACCTAAAACAGTAGAAAGAGAACATTTCAACGTTGCACTTAGCGGGAATTTTGTCATATCTCTGGACGGCCACCCCTTCTGCTTTTCAAATGGGGCTCAAAGGCAGGACCGGCGATAGGGGGGGGGGGGGGGGGCGACTAAGGCCCCGCGCACGAAGCCCTCAACCAGGGATTACTTTTTTTTAAATATCAAGTATGCACTTAATCGTGTGAACCAGGCCCCGCGATGTGCCTTTGCCCGCACACCCATAGCACCGGCCCTGCTCAAAGGAATTCCCACACCTCAACATTTACTGCCACATATGCGTATTTACGTGTTATCGTTTGGAGAAACTGCGGTTGTAAAATGTGGACTTGGAGATCTATTTAAGATATTTGAGAAGTCCGCACATTGTTTCTCCTTCGGACCAATGATAACTATAAGAATACTTTTTGCATTCTCTCCTCCCTCTCTATTCTATACTATTCTATAATACAACACTCTGCAGTTCTATAATACTTTGCAACAAGAAAAACACGGGGACGCCATGAAGAGCCCTCTGCGATCACGTTATTTTTTTTTTTCTACCTGTGGTATGATATTCTTATGTATCGCGGGAAAGAGATCCGTTATTGGGGGGGGGGGGGGGACGAAAACTGCTCCCGCACTGGGTGACGCGTACCCTAGTGAGGTCACTACGTTGAATGACGCACGATTACCCAGCTTCCACTCCACCCCACACTGCAACCCGCCTTCAACGACAAAGGAACTCAGAAATAAAGGAAAGTGTCTTGAGATGGAGTATCACATGTGAGCATCCTGGAGTACGACGTTTCGAACCAATGTCTGTTGAAGCAGTGGCTCAACCACAGGGGGAGTTTCGGGGGCTCAGACTCCCACCCCCACCCCCATCCCACCCCCAAAACGGTACATTTGGTAGCGCATTTCGGAGAGGGAAACGAGGGTGAAATCCTCCTCCTCCAAGTATAGTCCACATTGGGCCCCCACCCCCGTGTTCAACACCGAAATGGCGTTGCGGCTGCATCTTTATTGAAATAAATTGAAATAAATGTGGCAGACGACGTCTGTTCATCGCTTGAAAAGCGTTATTTTTATAAAGACTTCCTAGGAATTAGAAGGTACCACTGCAGCAGGCTCAGGACACCTGTGGGGTATCCATACGTCGGTGAAAAAAAAAAAAAACTTCGTAGGGAACGAACATCCTTAAATCTACCTTATGCGTATGCTATATATATATATATATATATATATATATAGAACCCTGGAGTTACTCACAAGCCAAATAAAACATTTTCTGAGCCGCTGATATTGCACAAACGTCGGTCTGTAATGCTGACAACACCATAGTTTCCCATATAGAACAGTATTCCATACAAACTCAAATGCACATGTGCATTTTCTACGGTAATATTCTCCTTGCTATATAACGGACCATAGAATACCTTTTAACTTTGTAGTCCATGCAACGTAATCTACAATTTTTTTCACGATGAGAACAAAATGCATTCTTCGTTACCCTAGAAGTGTAGCAGGCTGGGAAACAAGCGAAAGCTTACCGCTTACAAGCGCATCCATTTGCACACAACGAAAACCACGTGCGTGATCCCACAAGGAGCTGTCACTTGTGCAATGACCGCGCTTCGAAAGTGAAAGTGGCGGCAATGAACGGGAGGGAGAACATTTTCCTACGAGGTCAGCAGCAAGATCACTCGAGAACGTCTACTACGTTGGCGGAGCCTTGCAAAACTTGTTCCGCCGTCCTCACTTCCTGCAAACCTTGACCCGCACGACAAATTACTTCATTTGACATTCGTCTCCCATTCCTAACCTCGGATGCTTACTGGTGTACGTAAACGATTTGTCGGTAATCAGTATCCCCGATAAAAGTTGTCAGAATTATCGAAACAACGTTATTTCATGAATCGGTGCATGTAGCACCAGAGAAAGCGACCAGAACTGTGACACCTTCAGTATATTTTGGTATTAGACCACCCAGCTAGATAGTGTCTGTGCGTGCAGCCTGTTTCGTTTGTGAACAAAACTTGTGCTTTTTCTTTCAGTGGCGTCGGTGTTTCTTATTACTGTTGGCGTTGGAGGCTGTTAGCGCTCTGTATGTCCCCCCGTGTCACGCTAACCTATAGTTATCTCGTTATCTGCATCATGCGCAAAATCGTCTACCAAATATACTTTAGACACCATCCAGGAGCGATCGAGACTGTACCACACGAGGAATCAGTGGCTAGCCACAGGGTAGCCACAGGGGGGCTAGGTGGGGCTCGAGCCCCTCCTACCTGCCACGACCCGACCCACGCAAAGCGTGCAAATCCGAGGAGAAAATAATATATATGGGGGGGGGGGGGGGACCAGTGTGACGATCACGAAACTTTTTGCAGTTCATGGCGTGTATCTAAGCGGCACTCCTGAATGGTTTTCAATGTATGAGCTTTCCAAAGTGCTTACAATCTCGTGACACCACTTCATTAAACATTACAGCCTATATATGTAATCGTATAGTGAACGTCCAAATAAATTATTTTCGTTCTTTTTTTTTTTTTTTTTCAACCGCATTTTGCGATGTGGACAAGTATATGTGTGTTGTCGCACCCAGGATCAGTGTGTGTGTGGGGGGAGGGGGGCGAGTTTTCGTATCGAGCCCCACCTACCTTGGAGGTCTGGCTATGCCACTGCGAGGAATTTATTTATTGGTGCCTGACATGGACTGAGAGGTGGGCTGGTTACGGCGGAAAAAAGGGAGAGACAAGGACAAAAAATAGTGAGTTTCAGACTTTCAGTGCATCGTACGCTATCGCCTCTACGTACGTAAGGGACAGCGTGGTGGTTTTGCGCACTGTGCAAAGCTCTCGTTATGTTTTGCGCGTGCGCGGACCCAACAACGCTATTCCATCGTACGCTGTCGCCTTTGCGTACGTAATTGATAGCGTGGTGGTTCTGCACGATGCGCCATCTCTGTTTATGTATTGCGCGCGCGCAAAACCACGAACGCTATCCCTTACGTACGCAAAGGCGATAACGTACGATATACTAAAACTCTCTATTGCCAGTCGAAAGGTGCGTACCGTTAGAAAAGTGCATCTAAGATAGGTATCGTTTCTGGTCTGGTGACCTCAGGTTTTCTTCCCGCCTGTGGCATAGTGGTTGCATATCGCCCTGTGGGATCAAGAATGTAATCTTGCTTATCACCCTGGAATCAAACAGGTAATCTTACGCATCCCCTGCTGTTGATGACGTACACTGGTATGAATGATGCGATAACGCGTGCAATGCCATCAACATCTTCACAGATAACCGCTCATATGAAGTAAGTTTCAATGAAAACGGGATGCCTTTCGCGATGTCTCTGATGGAAAAATGTCACCCATGCCATCCTAAGAGCATGTCGGCATGTTGTGAAGCTCTTGGGTTGGGAGTTATCATATTGAAGGACCCAAGCCAGCCTAATGCAGAAGATAAGATGGGGCATAATGTCGTTTAACCAAAGGTTCCTCGGAGTACTATAGGTCAAATAATGGTGGGTACAGGTCGGGTCGGGCCGGTAAATTCAGGCCCGTGCAGTGCTCTACTATGTATCAGTCACATAGTGAAGCGACAGCACGACAGACAAGCATAAACACAACTGCTAACTCTTTGAGATGAGAGTTAATTAACACTTGTCGTTATCCTGTCCTTGGCTGCTTGTTCTTCACTATGTATACCACATACCCAATTTCAACACAGTGGTGCATGTATCAGTAGCTGTGAAAAAGTGACTACATATGATATCATTGCAATCCGCGGTGAAGCACGAGAGGAAGCGACGGACCGCCGTATATGCAGCAAAGAATGTGAAGGTGTCGCGCTACCACTAAGACGTCACTCTGCAAGCAGACATAACCAGAATCATTGAAATATGGCAGTCGTTGAGAAAGCCAAACAACAACAAGAATCGAACCACGCACCCCAAGATGTCCAGCCGAGTGCGCTAACCACTACGCTACGCTGGCACTGCTTCCTAGGACTTGCCAAAGGGCCCCATTCAACAACGGAACACGCACTCACTCGCATCACATTATCTCCTACATGTTTTCTCATGCACACACACATACAAAAGGACGATGCAGCGGTATCTGGTGAACGTCCGGAGGCTTGTGTTGTGTTTGTCTCTGTGTTCTGGCCTCAGGACACCTACTTTCCTTCATGATAACCAGATTCAGACACTGTATATCCCCACTGGACAACATACCCACTTTCCACAGTCTTCCAAGAACGGTTACATGACCAACTGGAATGCTGTACAGGAGCGGACCCAGGATTTTTTAGGGGAAGGGGGTCCTGTTTTGGACAGCATCTTACTACACTAACTAAGGTCAACTGAAACTATATGTAACGACAGAAATTGAGGGGGTCAGGACATCCGGACGCTCCCTTGATCCGCCCCCTGGTGCCGTGTCCCTTGCTGTATAATTTCTGGTAAGCTTCCCGGTTGTCAGTACTACTGGGTTGAAACATCCGCAGACGCCCATTCTGAGTCCGTATGAAACACCAAGGACCAAATCAGACATAGACTATCCACGCTTCCAGGGATGCCCATGTGACCCACTGGAATGCTGTGCGGTGTCCCTTGGTTTGTTGGTTAGTTATAAAAAAAATGGAGATTTTGGCTTCACGAGTGGCGGTGTCCCTTGTTGCATAACCAGCGGTATGCTTCCATGTTGTCAATAACTACAGGGTCAAACATCCGCAGACACCCATTTTGAGTCCGTGTAAAACACCAAGGACCGGTTGAATAATGGAACTTGAAAAAAAAAATGCACAAGCAGTGGGATTCGAACTCATACCCTCTCATTTCCGGGCAGAGATGCTACCAATTACACAATGAACTTCAACTGCTTTTGGTATCATTAGTAGCACCTCTGACCGGAAATCTGAGGGTGTGAGCTCAACAACAACAACAGCAACTACATGAATGGCGATGGGATGAGGTGATTCACCGCAGCCGTGAGCTCAAATCCCATTGCTGGTGCCTTTTCTTCAACTGCCATTATTCAATTAAAGTATGCGACTGGGCGTGTGTGTCTTGTTTGGTGTTCGTCCTTCTATGTTTAATTGCATCACCTATACTATTACGTTACCAAGGGCCGGATCGGATATCGCCCATCCCCACTGGACATGATGGTGTGGAATTTCCAGGGCCCACATGACCTACTGGAATGCAGGGCGGTGTCCCTTGTTACATAGCTCCCGGTACGCTTCCGGTTTGTCAATACCTACAGGGTCAAAACATTCGGAGATGCCCACTTTGAGTCAGTGTGAAGACCTGGGACCGAATCGTACTGTTTTCGATCTTCCCCGTGGAGCAGTGTGGCGTATATCTCGCCATATGTTGAGGGGGTCGTGTACGCTAAATAACAAATCCAGTGCCGAACAATGTCGACAGATCCCTGTCACCTCATAAAGGAAGGAATATTCCCTCTAAGACATCATTCGATGCGCTCCAATGCACCCCCTCCCCAGATTTTCAGGCAGCTTGGTCATGCTCTTGGGGCTGAAAGTATAAGTAAGTAAAGTAGAATACATCTTCACACCTTCTACATCTTCACACCAGCTCGCTTGCCTCCTTGTGTTATGTTCAACTAAGTAAGTAAGTATTATCTGAAGAAAAGAAAAGGAAATAAAGAAAACAGTCTTAGAACAGGGTGGCTGCCACTATACAGGCGCCCGCAGCTCCATGTTATTTGGTTTGGATTCAGCGAAGGTGTTAAAAGCGACAGTGTATCCTTTAGGATGGCGCAGAGTGCCTTCAAAGCTTTAACTTCTTGGGCCTGTGTAGGCCATCTCCCCATCACTTTACAAAAAGTTGGCCTTTGAGAAGGTATCCATACGTCTTCGTCCATACGTCTTCGTCATCACACACGGGCCGCCACAAGGCCTTTGGTCGGGGTCTTGCTCTTGCCAGCCCGTGCTTCAGCGGTCGTTGCTATGGAGACGAGCCGCCATGAGCCACACGGACAGCCACTTGTAGCCACAGGAGAGCCTGTGAGATCGTCTGCGGCGATTGGTTTATGTGTCACCGTGTTAGCGGAACCTGGGGAAGCAACTGTGAGCGGCGTAAAGACGTGGTCATATGGAGAGAGGACAGCAGGAAGGAGTGGGGGGACAGGGGGTTAGTATGCGTCAAGGGCCGACTTCAGGGGGAACTGTGCCGACATTAGTCTGGAAAATCTGCCGGAAAGCCCAGGAAAAACTTCAGACAGCACAGGCGGTGCGGCGAATGGAACCCGCGTCACCTCCCATGCAGTCTCAGCATGGAAAGCGATCACCCTAACCACTATGCCACGGGAGCTGGTTTCTCTCTATACGTATATACAGGGAGTTTCACTACCTGTAAATAAAATCTACTTGTCCGATGTGATGTGATGTGATGTGATGTGAATAAAGAAAAAAATGGGGATGTTAGTTTCGACGAAGTCAAACTGGCTACCCCAGTAAACTTAATACAGAAAGTTCAAACCGATGATGAGATGATGAAAACACAAAGGGATGATGTCCAGAGACGAACAGAGATGATAATTGAGTTCAACATGTAGGTCAAAAGTTCAAGAGCTGCGCCCAAGTGAGAGTAAAGTTGCGGAGTCGCCGGGGGCACACAGGACACATTACACATTCACCGTGTCATAGGATGTCCATAAGCCCGGTTGCATGCAAAAAATCTTCAAGTGCCCTTAGCGCCTTGTCGGACGAAGGAGGACCTAACAGTTTCGTGATGTCGAAGGCTCGGGAATCCACACGAGAGAGGCTTGTCTCTAATGTCCTTCGGGCATCGACGTATTTCTGACACCTGAGAAGGATGTGTTCTACATCCTCTACAACGCCGCACTCACTACAGTTCGGAGAGTCTCGCTTTCCGATTTTGAAGAGGAGACGTGCGCTGTACAGTACATTGAGCCGTAGCCTATGCAGGACAGTTGTCGTTTGTCGCGTAAAGGAAGGTGGTACTCGAAAGCGTAACCCTGGGTCGACCTTGTACAGAAGCGAATCCCGAGCCGATCCTGTTAAACAGGAGGTGTTTCACATTCGTTGTTTGAGCTCGTTCAGCATTCGCCCCGCGTCACCCTTGGTGAAATAAATGGGCACCACCTGGGCGTGCCTTAGTTGAAGAGCCCGGCGTGCAGCAGCGTCCACAGCCTCGTTACCTGCAATGCCACAGTGGCTAGGGGGCTAGGGATCCACTGCATTTGGATGTCATGACCTTTTAAAACTGCTGCATGGTGTGCGTGTAAGACATCTTGCGCTGCTGTCGCCAGAGATCCCGTAGTAAACATGGTAGCCAGGGTCTGCAACGCACATTTTGAGTCGCTATAGATGGTCCAGCGAGCAACTGAAGATTGTGAGTTGATGAAACTTATTGCCAAGAGGACTCCATAAAGTTCAGCGGCCGTTGCAGAGGTGACGTGAGACAGCCGCACCGCTCTCTCGATATTCGCCTCCGGGATAACAAATGCACACGAGGAGCCGGATGATGTCGTAGAGGCATCCGTGAAAATCTGCATCCTGCCTGCGGAGCTGTTTAGTAGCTCAAGACTGAACTGACGCAGAACATGCGTTGGTATGTCCTTCTTTCCCGGGAGTCCAGGCACACTAATTCTTACGTCAGGAGGCTGCAGGACCCATGTTGGGATATCTGGTAATGCATGTGGCTAGTGTTTTTCGGGATAAGACCACGTTGTGTCTGGATAGCTTGGGTAAAAGAAGAGTGGTGACGACTCATAATGGCTCGAAGCTGAGGATGGCGATGGTAACGCGTTACCAACAGCACGTAGTGGCGGAACGTTTCTTGCATCCTGAGAGCTGATACAGGTGGTTCCCGTGCTTCTGCCATGGCTAAAACGTTTGACGTTGTTCGAGGAAGGCCAAGACAGAGTTTGACGCCCTTTGCTAGGATAGACTCTAACACCTTCTCTGTGGTAACAGGGAGGTTGTGTAGCAAGGGAATGTGATGCGCAACCATCTGACTTATAAGAGATCGGTGAACGCTGAGCATTGCCCGAGGAGATGTGCCCCACCGGGAACCGCATAAGTAACGAAGAACAATAAGACGACTCTCAGCTCTTGCTTTTAGACAGCGCACCTCCGCTACCCATGACAAACTCCGGTCGAGAGTAACGCCGAGAAAGCGGTGATGTGGTACACGACGTACTTGATGATGACCAATTTGTAGCTGAAATATTTTAAGATGGCGACGCGTAAAAGGCAGCATTACAGAAGACAGGTCCATGCCTCTCTCCAGGAGGAAGTGCATTACGCGGCCAAGTGAAGTCCGAAGGCGACGCTGTAAAGCAGGCCACTGCTTTCCCGATGACCATATGCAGATGTCATCTGCGTAGAGACTAACAAATACCCCTTTGGGCAAGAGACGAGGCAGGGCAGCCATGACAGCATTGAAAAGTAAAGGACTGAATACGCTCCCCCGTGGTACCCCTGCTGACAATGTATGTAAACTCGTGTCGCCTTTAGCCCGGCCAGTGACGTTGAAATTGTATAGGTCGCAAAGGACATGGTTGTAGCTCGTCGTATCATATGCTCTCTTTATGTCCAAGAAAACAGCTGCTGTAAGCTCACCCGGAAATCTAGCTTCTTCAATGTGAGTGACCAAGTTTGTGATGCAGTCTATCGAGGTCCGAGCCTTTCTGAAACCTGCCATTTCGGGAGGTAGCAGACGCCGGAACTCTAAGAACCACTATATTCGGCGTAGGATAATCCTTTCCATGATCTTACACAAGCAGCTTGTAAGATTGATGGACCGAAATGAAGTCAACTCTCTAGGTGATTTTCCAGGCTTCAGGACTGGCACAACTTGCGACGTCTTCCATGACGTCGGTCCCAAGGAGGCTATAGCTTTGTATGAGACCCCATCGGGCCCTGGAGCTGACCGCTTCGTGGACAGGTGGATGGCAGCCTCCAATTCCTGTATAGTGATGTCACTGTCCATATATGGGTCTTCAGCTGGCTGTGTAAAATCAACCGCCCTATACGCGGCTTGTGCCGAGTCCCTGTGGGATGTTGTGCATGACGCATCTGAGGGCCTAATAAAAAGCCTACAAAAGTCTTCCCCAACAGATTTTTCGGTCGTGCCCTGGTGAACGGCTAGTGCTCCAAGCGGCTTAACTTGTTCAACCGGGGAGCTTAGGCCCTTGATGATCCGCCAGACATGTCCCGTACGTGTGTATGAAGATAATGTAGAACAGAGTGCTCTCCATCTCTGCTTGGCTATACGTTGAAGATGAGTGCGAATTAGTGATCGTAGCCTGCAAAGCTCGTGATAATCCGCAATGCAGCCCGATCTTCTCAGTCTTCTTTCCGCCCGACGACGGATTGTCCGCAACCTTTCGAACTCGGCATCTAGCTGCGATATTTGATCGGGCACGATATCTTTTTTGTTGCAGCTGCAATACTAGATGACAGCGCCTCGCTGAATTCGTCAAAAGTGGTGACATTCTGTAGAAGTTCCTCTGTCCTGCGTTTGAATACGTTCCAGTCTGTGACTCTTTCTTGTCGTGATCCGGCAACCACTGGGGAGTAAGAGATGAGTATAGGTATGTGATCGCTTCCTAGTGTATCTAAATCCGTCCTCCAGTGCATGCGAGAAACCAGATCGGGAGAGCCGACTGTAATATCCAGGCAGCTTGAATAAGAGGGACCCCGGAAATATGTCGGTGAGCCGTCATGTAACACCACAGCGCTGCAGTGTTCAATACATTGTTGAATCAGCCGCCCCCTTGAATCGGCATGTTGACTTCCCCAGCTGTTGCCATGGGCGTTGAAGTCGCCACATATGATAAAACAGGAAGGAAGTCGCTGGAAGAACTCCCTCATAGCATCTTCCGGGATGCGAACAGAAGGGGCGATGTATACACTAGCCACAGCAATCCTTCGTGTGCGAAGGAGAACACTGCAGACAACAAACTCGAAGTCCCCATCGCTAGAGGTGCACAAAAGGCTGCTAGGAATGTCCTTTCTAACACACAACATAGCCCTGCTGGACCCCGTCGTCGAGGCAGTGACGTACGTAACGTAGTTTGAAAGCCGGAAAGAAGGATCCATTCGATGCTCGCTGATAGCCAACACAGGGAAATTGTGCCTATACACAAAATTGCGAAAGTCGCCTAATTTAGTTTGCATGCCATTGATATTCCACTGAAATACAGTAGTATGTTTGTACCTATCGGTCATTACTGGTCAGTGCGGTACGCTTGTTCAGCATCGGCTCCAGAGAGAGCAGAGCTTGCACCTCCGGAAGTTTAGATGCTCCAGGTATCGCTTTCAAGATTGAGCGCAGAGCAAGAATGATCAATGGCACGAGCATCTCAAGATTGACATTCGCTTGCGTCTCAGTGTGCCAGCGACGCCAGCGACTCCAGCTCGTGCGCTCCAACAGGAACACGGCAAACAGAGCTCCCATCTACCTGTCCGAAAAAGGTACAGTCAAAGGTATTTGCCACGACTTTCGTCTGGAACTCAAAATTTTGCCAAGTGAAGGCAGCGGTTTCTTTCTCTTTTTTTGCCAGAAATAGAGGACCCATGTAGGAAATACCCCAACGCATTCAAAGGCACGTTCCCTGTTCCACCGGCAACAGCTACAAAAAATATTCGAAAGTCGTCGTTCTGAGTCGCGCAAAGTGCCGGCCACCCATCCGCAGTCATGAAGTGCTGTGAGAGGGAGCCTTGCACCACCCCTTCAGCTCCACTCTCAGTGTGACAGTAACCGTTGCCTCTGATAATAGCGTCCACGTGTCACTGCGTATCGTTTCTCTTATGTCTTTTCTCTGTCTCTCTCCGCAATGACTTTGTGGTGTTTGCGTGGTGAGACATTTGCGGGTGAAACTCTCGGCCTGCCGGCTGTGCCCTACAGCTTCAGTGATTGGGCTAATATCAGCGGCAACGGCTAGTGTGACACTGAGAGGGGAGTTGAGGGGCGTGGGGCAAGGCTCCCTATAAGGGTAGGCACTTTGCGCTTCCCAGAACGACGATTTAGCTGTTACCAGTGGGACAGGGAATGTGTCTTTGAATGGGTCGGGGTGTTTCCAACATGGGCTGTCTATTTCTGGCAAGAAAAAAAAAAGTTGCCTTCACTTGGCAAGGATTCGAGTTCAATTCTGAAAATTAGACTTCCCGCGAAAAAAGCTAATTAAAACCGACGAAAGTCGTGTCAAAAGATAAAAACCGTTGACCGCAACTCTTTCGGACTAGTGCTCTTTGTTTTTTGTTTCTTTCAGAAATTAATAATGCATTAGATGAAACGCACCTGGTAACGTTGGCAGTACGCCATCTCTCCACAACACAATAAGTGAACCAATTAGACGCCTCTAAACAAATAATTCCACACCATATCTTTCATTCCCCGAGTTTTCGTGGTAAAAATCGGTTCCAAAAATCGAAAGATCGGGCCTCCTACTGAGGACTCTATGGATGTGGTATGCGCAGCACAATACGGTGCTACACCATATTTGGTTGCTCCCCTGTGATTGCAATGCTTGTGTCATGCATTGCCAATTCAACCTAGCTTTTCTATATGCAGCCATTGGTGACTGCACAATCGTGTGTTATTGTGTATACAGACATTACCATTTACCTCGTCATAGCCATTGCCCCATTTACGCTACGTCCCTTGGTTACGGACTGATGATTCGCAACAAGATGCAAGGCGTTTGCGCTTATCAGTCTTTTTGGAGAGCCGCGATTGTGAGTGACGCCTCGGTGTGTTTGCCGCAAGATCAGTGTCTCATCGATGTGACGTCCTTTCGGGAAAACCGAAGCACTGCGGTTCTACAATGACGAGACACTACCAGTATCGAGCGAGGTATCCATAAACCTCTGTGGCAGGGCCTATAACCAGTAAAACGGAGCGTCTATGTGGAATCTTCTATGCGTGTATGTGGAATGTAGGTGGAGTTTACATCCTTGATTGGAGTTACGACTTGCGAAACATTCGTTCCATATTGGAGGGCGACAAGGCATGGCCGGCGCAACGTCGTACCAAATGTAAGTACATGTACCAAACGTTGCGAGGCAGAGGACGGGTAAGTATAATCATAGCGAAAGCGGTAACGAGGACTTTAGTGACCTTGACTCAGGAGTGCGTGTTACTGTTTTGAGAACGACTTGGTCTAATCACACACGGCACGTCTTTGGCAAATCATACAGTAGGCCCTGAAGAAACCACAGGTATACAGTGATAAGGAAATTGTAGTCCCCTCGGGAGTTCAAAACGTCAGAGTAATGTATTTGTTTATTGGCTAGCATTGCAGCGCGTTGGATTTATTGTGAAATTATTTTCGGACCAAGCCATCTGTGTTTCGCAACAAGAGTCGAAATGGATGTTAGGTTTCCAAGTAGTCTTGAAGTTCAAAGCGAGACCTCAATTCCAAATCGGTGAAGATGTGGAGTATGATGTGGTTCCACACCATGTTACTCCGTTGCACTTGGTTGCAATGACTGGGAGGCTTATGCACTCGCCGGCCTTGCACTTGCGGTTACTGACGGAAACTCACGATATCTTTGTCATTCGTTTGACACAAGGCAATCAGTATACTTGGTAAAGTACGATGGCACAATAGTCAAAGGTCAAAGTCAACGTTAACAATTCAATACAACGTTTTACAGCGTTAGAAGTAAAAAAAGAAACAGTAACTCTTACATGGCGCAACGATATACCAATTAAAACGTGCAGAATTTAGATAGATGTGATGTGATGTGATGTGATGTGAATAAAGAAAAAAATGGGGATGTAAGTTTCGACGAAGTCAAACTGGCTACCCCAGTACACTTAATACAGAAAGTTCAATCTGATGATGAGATGATGAAAACGCAAAAGGATGATGTCCAGAGACGAACAGAGGTGATAATTGAGTTCAACATGTAGGTCAAAAGTTCAAGAGCTGCGCCCAAGCTAGAGTAAAGTGGCGGAATCACCGGGGGCACACACAGGACACATCACACATTCACCGTGTCATAGGATGGCTTTAAGTACACAGTTTTAACAGCAGCAGCATGTCTGAGTGGGCAAGAGCATTTGCTCATAGGTCGTGCTGAAGACTGGGAGGTGGTGGGTTCGAATCCTACCACTGGCTGCGCTGTCTGAGGTTTTCCGTGCGTATTCCGGCAAACTTTTCACACGAAAGTCGGCCCAGGACGCATACTAACCCCCTTGTCTCCCCCTCCCTCCTGTTCTTCTCTCTCCGTCTGTCCACGTCTGTACGCCGCTCATAGACACAGCTGCTTCGCGGCGCTAACGCGGAATTTAAAAACAAAAAAATTCAACTATGTCAAAGTACCATCTACTTTACACGGAAGTTCCGAGTGTCCTTTGTTAAAAGGGTGATGTAATGAGCCAGGTCCTTATCTTGGTCCCGCTGTAGTCCGACGCACCCAAACAGAGCGAACTTGCAAACGTTGCCCCTCGGGGACTGACGCTACCACACACGCTCGTTTTCAAGCCACGACTGACGTTCCTTGGTCTCTTTATTTCTGGTAAGCTTCACTGCATGGTTTCGTTGTTCTTTAATTTTTCCTTACCGGGTGGAAGAGTCCCCCACGCACATACACACGGCGTTGTCACTTTGCAGCCGCGATCACACGGCCAGGTGTTCACTGCCCTCCCCAGTGTTCGGTCCGCAGAAATAAACATTCAGGTAAAAGGCGAAAGGCATTTCGAAGTATAGATAATAGTATGAGCATAAAGAGAAGGCGAGTGTAGCATTCTGTTGCTACTGTTTGTGCCACACAATTCATGTTCGAAAAAGTTCCATATGACGTCGTAAGAGATTTGTGACAATCCCTGTAATTCGTTCAAGATACCTCTTAAGATTTCCCTGTAGCGACTGTACAGCACGGATATTTCCCTAGTTCCGACTATTTAGCGACCCTATATAGTTCCGCCTAAGTACAGAACAGCAGCTGTTAGTCGAATGTCATTGTTTTCTGTGGTGTATTTCCTACCACAGGGTGGGGGTACGTAAAAGGTACACGTAGAGGCTACCTTGAACATCATTTACCTGATGCGCCCTTTTGATTCCGCTATGCCTAATTGTAACCCCATGTGAAAACGAAATATTATACAGCGCGATTCACATATGTGGTCTGCTGTATTTTCCTTATTTATTTAGCTAACATTTTCTCCTCTTACTCAAGGAAGGCTTTACCTGCAAGACCATTACACTAGGGACCTCCTGTTCCTTTACTATTTATTTCAATAAGAATAGCTCTAGTAACGATGTATGGCATCTCAAATGTTCCTTGGAGATTACTTCCTTTTTCTTTAAGCGGTGAAAATGGAGAATTCCTTCCTTCTAATGGACACAGCTGAGCATGTCGTTCCATCGCACTGGCTTCGTTGGGATATTGAGTTGAGTATATTCTCCTTGATTCGGTAACACACTTGGCAACACGTTCTTGGCCATGATCCGTTGAAGGACTCTTGACAAGTCTGTACTCGTCGAGCGGGCGGCAACTATTCCCTATGAAGTCGTCCCAGGACGCACGATCCTCTCACGCTCACATATATGATATTATATGATATGGGCAGGCAGGTCGCGAGGTAGTAAAACGCCACCAACCAAGCAGATTAGAAAAGCAAGAAGGAAGGTAAAACATTTCAATGTTTCGCGGCGTGTTTCAAGACACAGCGAGTTTTACATAGCACGATGTTCTCAATGGAAGAAAAAGCAGATGGGATATCTATTAAAAAAAGAAGAAGAAAACACAGTAACCGTACAGCAGTAACCCCGGTAAAGCAGCACAGGCGTGTTTACATGGCCAAGAGACTTGTCACGGAGTTACATTTTTGCATTTCGCGGGCTTTCTCTTTTACGGCTTGGCCAAAAAGCCACACAAGAGGCACCTCACTGGAAACAGCGCACAGACACGTTGTGACGGGGTATATTTTTGCGTTTCGCGGGCTTTCCTTTTTACGGCTTGGTCAAAAAGCCACACAAGACGTACCTCACTGGAAACTGCGTGCAGACACGTTGTCACACAGGGCGTGTCTTCCCACTTCGCCTATTCCCATTTCGCCTAATGCTTTTTAGCGGATTATCTCGCAATCCTTTAGCAGGTTCACCAACTTCCAACTCAAGGGTGTCCCATTTGGCCTAATGTATGCTGCAGACAGTCCCACTTCATCTACTGATCCCTGTCACGTGATGAAAGAAGGCGGTCCACTGGCGTGCTGTTAAAAGTCACTTTCGCATCTTCATGTAACTTTAAAACCTCATTGGTTTTATACATGCATAGCATTGCGTTAAATGCATTTTTTAGTACTTCCTGAAAAGTAAATGCGAGAAATTTGTTATTCTTTGTCGGGAAGTCAAAATTAATTACGCATCTCCACATAACAACTTTATCCCTTTCCTAGTTTTATTCAAGCGTGCTGCCAAAAGTCACTTTACCTGTTATATTTCGTATCTGTGTGCTGAACCAATGAGGTGTGTCACAGGTCGCGTGCGCAGGGCCCACGTCACAACCATCTGGTTGATCACGGCGTGCCCTTCGCCATGCCTTCGTGTTCCCTACGCTCTTTTCACGAGTGATGTCTTCTTTAAAGCCTTTTTTTTAAGTGAGCAAAACTCCAAAAATCTGCCTTTTTTTTCGTTCCAAGTCCAATTCCAAGCCGCACGAAAAACCTGTGTCCCTGCTAGTGATTTCGTAGGAGGTCCATTTCCGTGTCCAGTCTGTATGGAAACTTATCCCTTTTTTACGTTAAACATTCATCAGTCCATTAATCCATCCATTCATGAATCAACGAAAACGTTTTAGTCGATAATAATCTATTCATTTTATTTGTAGTGGTATCGCACACGCCTTCATTTGCAAATCTCAAGGGTCCTTGTTTCGGACGAGCGCGTTCATTTCTTGCAGACGTCACTATAAGGGCGGGGCATGTAAGTAACGCCCACTTATCGACAGTCCCGTTTTGCCCCTAATCAGATTGCAAAGCAGTCCCATTTCGCCTAACGCCAGTCACCCTTCCCGCGTCTTTGATCCTATAATCCGGATGAGGCGAAATGGGATGTAACCACACAGGGCATATTTTTGCATTTCACTGGCTTTCTCTTTTACGGCTTGGTCAAACAGTCACGCAAGACGTACCTCAGTGGAAACTGCGCGCAGACACGTTGTGTCGGGGTATATTTTTGCATTTCGCGGGCTTTCCTCTTTACGGGTTGGTCAAAAAGCCACAAGAAGTACTGGAAACTGCGCGCAGACACGTTGTGACGGGGTATATTTTTGCATTTCGCGGGCTTTCCTTTTTACGGCTTGGTCAAAGAGCCACACAAGACGTAGTACCTCACTGGAAACTGCGCGCAGCCACGTTGTCACGGGTATATTTATGGATTTCGCGGGATTTCTCTTAAACGGCCGGGGCAACAAGTTGCTCAAAGTAGACTTTGGTGGAAACACCTCGGTCGACTGTTTCTCAAAGGCACCCTACAATTTTGCAATTGACACATCGGCCTTTGAAACAGTACTTTAAATGTTAGCTAATTGATGTAATAGACACAATATAAAGAATACTGACGACTGCTGACCACATTCAGGTGGTTGCATTCTCGAATACCGCTGTCTTTTTTAAAATCTTGATGCACATTAGTTTGGACACCCTGCAAAGGAATGCCAGAATGTGCTAAAGGAAAGCAATGATCTAACGCACATCTACTACAAAATAACTGAAATATGTGACTGAACCAACATGGAATCAACACAATGGATTTGACAACTCAATCCCTACAGAACCCGGCTATGCTTTTTCGTTTCCCCCTTTTTTTCGGAATAGCAAGCCGGCTCTTTGCCTGGCTAACCTTTCCTTTCTTTTTTCTTAATAAACATATACCCCCTCTCCCCCCGGCTATGCTGTCATTTAATTCTTATTTATTTATTATTATTATGTTCTTTTTGTTTGTTGTTTTGTCTGTGTGTGTGACCGACTTAGTGGTACTTGTGCTGCTGATCTACATAGCGCCCGCGGTAATCCAAAGACTTCCGTGACCGCTCACTACAGCTCTCCGTTTGCTCACTCATGCTCACTCACTCACCGCTCGGCCCTCCACATACTCATTCATGCTCAACTCATTCGCCACATTGAGCATGAATGAGCATGCTCATGGGTGAGTTTTGCCGATGTATGCCCTGTTGGTGCATTATCCGGAGGCAAAGCGCTGGGTAACATTGCTATAGTACTGCTGGTCAAGCGCATCCTGAGGGCAGGTTCACAGGAACGTTTCTGTCGTCAGTGTGCTGTCCGGCATTCTTTGTGGCATTCCGGCATTCGTGTGCTGTCCGGCACACGGACCCATCAAAGTCTATGGTGCCGTTCACACATCCGTTTTTGCGGGTCAGACACGCAGATGCGGGGGTTCGTGCGGCGTGTACACGTGGGCGCTCATTCACACGGACCTGAGCTTTGTTGCGTCGGTTGTGGATGCAAAAGCCTCACGCTCGTATGAACCCAGCGTGATCGCAAACGTGTGACTGTCTTCGAGATTTCCAGAAGCCGCCAGGATTCACGACTGGTACAGTTGCTCTTCGTCTTTTTTTTTTTCTTTCTTTTTTTCCGGTATAGTCCCGTCTTTTCCTACGATGTTCCTTACGTTTATCTTCACTTAGAAATAATGACCTTGGTGAATAACTGGCCGATACGGACCTTCCGATAATGCACCCCATCCACCTTTAAGGCGTCCGCATTCTCTATCGTAACCCCTGAATACAGCAGCTGCATCTGCAAGCCTGAAAGTTTACAGGGACAGGATTGGCTCGGGCTTGGGCCGAATAAGTTTTCGGTTCAACCGAAGGCGACTGTTGTGTTGTATTTTAGCGTTGTCTTCCCCTTCACCAACCTTATCTCTTCGTGGCAAGTGCATGAGGACTTGCTGCCACTTTTCCTCACAGAGCTTTTCCACGTGGCTGATGTGGTTTTCCAGCTCACCAAGGGTAGGAATGATCCAACCGCAGTCTGGATTCCCCACCGAAAAAACCAGGCGACAGGGCGATAGATAGGCTAAAGAGGGAAGTGATAGAAGCTTCTCATATCTGGCCGTTCGGTAGGTAGCAATGCGTGAGTCAGCCGTCGGTTGCGCTGAACGGGAGGGGGCTAGATATGCATGTGTGGTTTTCCCGCTGAGAGATTATGATCTGAAGGCGTGTCTGAGAGGGGGGGGGGGGGGAATATGTTTATTAAGAAAAAAAGAAAGGAGGGGGTTCTTTATGGTTGTTACCTGTGCCAGTGTACTGTGTCTCATTTTGCATTAAAGTTGCTAGTGGCGCTTGTTCTGCTTTTGCGATACTCAGAGGATTTGTCGTCTTTCGGAGTCTCCGCGGAAAAAGTTACGGCCAGCCGATGACCACGCGCATGCGCCGTAGCGACACCTTTGATCGTATATCGGGCACGAAAACGATGCGCTAAAAGCTGATGATCCTCTACACCAGCGTTTCCAAAACTCCTCGTTGTGTCGGACCCCCAAAAGTACAGAGAATCCATTCGAGGCGCCCGTCAAGTACGATTTATGTTGACATAAATAAGGGACGTGAAGAAAGAAAAGGAAAAACAAACAAACAAGGCACCGCCATGCAGGAAATGAGAAGGTAGTATATTTCTGCCTTTAGTATCACAGTGTCACACATGATAAACTTAATACGAAATTACAGATCAACATTGCGTTCAGTGCGAAGTGTGATGCTGCATACTGGAGGCTATCGGGTTCAATTGAAGAAAGATGCAGTCTTAAGTCTGGTTCAGTGTCCGTCCGGTTCCGTGAACTTAACTTGAAGAATAGGTCACCGGTAATTTCGTGTGGAAATGACTTCAGTGACCCTCACTTCAGTGTCAAGCGCCTCACAGGTTCCGATAGGCAAGCTGCTTTCTGATCGCTGCGTGTTTAAAATTGGTTTCCCAGTCGCTTCTGAAGCAGTATGGGTGGCTGTTGCGCTGTTGTGAAGGGCTGACTATTCCCTTCAGAACTACAGTGCAAGGTATTGGCACAGCGACAGTAATGCTGCGTATACTTCTCCTACATATGAATGTATGGAAGAATATGAAACCCACAACGTCAAAAACGAATTTTTGACATTTTGATTTCAACTCCTTCTTTTTTTTCAGTTGCAGCTGAAAATCGCTGCTTACACACGTGACGCACGCTTGAAGTTTCTTTTTATACATTGTTATATTCTATACATACTAAGCCCTTATACTCAACTTATACGTGCGGTCTTACCGTCGGTAAATTAGTTTATGTACACACACACAAAACAATACAAAAAAACAGTCTATTAGTCAGGTTCTGACAGTCGACAGCTTTCCAAAGATGTTTCTAGATGAAATAAGGGTGAGCAGGCAAGCGAGCTGGTGAAGGTTCGACGACGGTAGCATACCTTGAGCTTGAAGGAACGAGTGGACGCACGAAGAAGTAGACACTGTCTACTTCGTGTGTCCACTCGTTCCCTCAAGCTCAAGGTATGCTACCGTCGTTGATGTTTCTCGAGCCAGGCACATCCACCACCAGCACCGATAGTGTGCGTCGTCTGCTAGCGTAGACACGGAAGTCGACCTTTTTCCCAGGATTCTTAGAAAGTGCCGCTCACCTATTGTAGAAAACGCAGCTTCGCAGAGGAAGATTGTCGCAAAAGGGCGCAAAAGCTTCAGGGCTTTCTCTGACAAGCCAGGCTACTCTGACAGCGCTCGCGCCCGAAAATTAGCTAGATGAATTTGCTCAATAAATAGCTGGACACGCACTCGAACGCAACACCTTCCGTAACGCTCATAAGCGCTGGGTGAACGGAATTTCGACCCTGCGGCCGCGACGAAGGCGCCCTCCGCGGCGGGGAGCAGATTCACGTACGTGTCACCCTCAGAGATGACGTGACGGTCTTCGGGCTGTCGCGGACCCCCACGAACACTCTCGCGAACCCCCGGGGGTCCGCGGACCACACTTTGTGAACCACTGCTCTAGACCCCAAAGATTCAGTGGATGTTACATAAAGTAGAAAATAGTAGATGTAGACAATAACCGAAGGACATCGAGGCGCCGTGCAGGAGAGTTTCATGGTGCTATACATGACGCAGCAGGCTAGAAATGGCAGCTTATTGCGGCTGGGACACAAAACGACCCTGCCTAAAAAGGTATTCTTGGTTGAAATGACACGGGCTTTGCACAGATATAGGGAACCCCCATGACGGCAGAGCGTGTTTATGAGGCTGGTTGCGCGAGACGAGTGCGACGTTCGCTTCCGCTCTTTTAGTGCATCCGGCGATGCGGAGAATTGAGGGCAAGGTGCTCGCAGTCCTGCGTGCGTCGGCATTTCAGTGTGACACTTATGAAAGTTCGTCTGAGTGACAGCACCTTAACGTATCTATTTTTGAAGGCCCTCACGGTAACGAATTTTAAAAATATCGTAACGTCACACGCATGATCCGCGGACTATCTCTTGAAAAAAAATTTTTTTTTCGGTGGCAGGCCGTGCCCTATGCACCGGTGCGATCTATCTGTGAAAGTGATCTTTGTAACAACAACAAGAACAGTAAATGAAGGAGAAGTGATGATGACATTGGATGTTTCCCCGTGGTTGCCACAGGACCCTATATCCCACTTTACGGAGGTTAATATGAGAGGATGAATTAATGGTGAGCGCGACGACAGGTCAGAGTTCTGTTTAGAGCTCTTCGAGGAGTCCAGTTGCTTGCATGAAAGCAAAAAGGCAGCGAAGAGCCCGGCACTGATGCGCAGGGGAACGTAACAACAACAACAACAAATAAGTTAATGACAATGAATGGGGAAATTCGCCACTTGAGGTGCGGCCCACTACCCCAAGGCACAATGGGGCAGGATGTGATGTGTCCTGATGATGAGGTGATGAACGATGCTAAGTAGGGATAGTCAGTGGAGTCAGTATGACATCAGAACGGTAGGCAAAACCACAGCACACAAAAATACTACACACACAGCACACAGGTACGCAGGCAGATCATAGGGTAGACAGGAGACCAGTGTCCCGCAGAAAAAATCTTGAAATACTCAAGAACTTGACGATGGTCAGTCTGGTTAGACCCAGGGCCGAGAATGGTTGCCAATGTGAGTGGTGCGGCCGTGATCGACTGCAGGCGACACTGTAGAGCTGCTCTTTGGGAGGTGTATAGATGGCAGTCGAGGAGCACATGCTTGGTGTCCGCCAAAACAGCACAACGAGAGCAGAGCATCAAGTCAGAGCGGCCGATCAGATGCTTGAAATGGGGGGTGAATGCAACCCCAAGACGAAGCCTGTGTATCAGCGACGCAAAATGGCGAGGCACACGAGAAGGCATGGTGAAGCCAAAGTCAGGGTCCACTTCACGCATCAGAACTCTTGATGGAACGTCTCGAGACCATTGCGCATGTGCGAGAGGCCTCACCACATCATTTAGGAAGGTTCGCCTGTCGCCTTTGGGGAGGGTAATCCGCACGCTTGATCGGGAATGATACGCAGCTGCTGCAGCCTCGTCAGCCTCTTCATTGCCGCGGGAACGTAACGCGTACACGTATTCTATGTAAAAGTAAGTTCAGGCAATCAAACGGGATCATTCACTGATAAGTTGCGTGGAACTATCCTTTGCTTTGTAGCCTGATTTGTCTCCAGTGTATTAGTTACCTGAGCGTGAGGCTTGTGCGTTAGGGATTTTGCCGTGTCCCAAAGAGGTTGCCCTGCGGCTGATGCGCAGACCGCGGGACGTCTCACGCGTGAACTTGCTGTAAATTACTGAATATATAGTGGTACACGCACAAAGGAGAAGGATCCTTCTTCTTTGAGCACAAAGGAGAAGGATCCTTCTTCTTTGAGCACAAAGGAGAAGGATCCTTCTTCTTTGTGCGTGTCCTTCGAAGGACGCAAGGCACGTCTCACTCGCACTTTCCCGCCACCACGCGCCCCCTAGTAGAGTCATCATCGAATTGGAAGAAGGAAGGCGACAAAGCTCTCGAATGAGGCCAACATTTTGGAATTTTTCTTTCCAGTTGCCACTACCAGAACAGAATAAGCTATTTTGCGGCCTATGGCCTAAAACTACGCCTTGTACCTTTGAACACATTATGTTTTTTCTTCGTTTGGGGTAGTTAATCGCAATCGATAACGCTTTTCAGTCAGTCTTTTGGATGACGGTACCCAAGAGCTTTGTGGCCCCCTGGTTGGGACGTGAAACATACCAGAACATGGGCCACTGGGGTGGCGTAGCCAGTGTGGGGTTCGAGGTTCGAATGCTCCCCCTGCCTTCCACCCGAATTCATACCTTTCTTAGTGCATTTCGGAGACGGAAAAGGAGGGTGAAATCCCCCCCCCCCCCCATGTAAAGTTCCCATAAAACTTCTCCTGAAACTTTTTTTTTCTGGCAAAGTTGCTGACTGATCCCCAGTGACCACACGCATGATGCTAGGTGTCGTAGTTTTTTTTTTTTTTATATAATTCAATGACACGTTTTCTGGGACACCCTGTATACTTGCCTCCAACTGGCGTTACATCAGGTATACGGTATTGATGCCAGAGTCGACGACGCATTGGAGTTGCGAGAAAGTAACTCTCATCAATCAGTCTTCCTCTCGTCTGCCTGTTTCGAGAAAATGCCGATACAAGCGATGTTGGTGCCGCCAGGCAGACAACAACGGATAGGAAACTGTACAGGTGTTGCAAACGTGTCCCGTTACATGCCCCGAGGGAACCGCAGCTGCGCTACGCGTGAGCTCTAGGCGGCAGCGACGTGTTTTTGTCCCCACTCTCGTTGGCTCGATGAAGCGTATGAACCTTTCTACTACAAGGTCGGCTACGTGCGACACTGCCGCCGCCGCCGCTGCACAGTGTGATGCGGCGTAAACTGAATAGCAGAAAAACACACCTAGTTCCTACATGACGGACTACCTGGTGCCCACACAGCAGCTCAAGTAGTAAGTGAAAGCTCCGCTATAAATTCGCCTCAAGCTTACGTCCATGGAAAACGCGTACATTTTGCGAGTGTACCCAACCCTGTACCTGAAATAAGGTTGCAACGTGCGCGTTTGCAGAAAGTTAGCCGGAGAGCAACATTGTTCAGAAACCCTGTAGAGTATTGAACAATTTTGTATTAACTTGCCTCAGTAGCGTCGATTTTACGGTAATTGCACCCATTGCCGCGTACTTCATTGCAGCGGCAAACGAAAAATGCAGGAAAGTCGACGTTGTAGCCCTCATTACGTATATTACTGCTAGAATGAGCATTCGTTGTCTCGAAAATTCGTTATCTTACTTTCCATCATTCGTTATCTGTGAGAATTAACTGCATTTCGCAGTATTTAATTGCGTATGCATTATCTTCTGTTCGATTTATTTAAATCCAGCCCACCAACGCTGTGCCCTCAGAGCTCTTTTGACATTTTTGGATACCATAGGACTTCGAACGTTATTGTGAAGGGGCTCATTATTTCGTTCCCCACCTCACCATCAGTAATGGGGTAGAGTATCCCCCTGGCAATGAAACTCCCCATTCATCATCATCAAAATAAAGTTATTGTTGTTGTTGTTGTCGATTTATTTATGGATGTAAACACCACAATGATCTAGATGTGTCTGAGTTCTGGCCCCTGACGAAGTGTAACATGTGCATTATGTGGGTGCCGATAGAAGGCGTACGAGCCAGAGTCCTCACGCTGTGTAACTCTCGGCGGCATGTATGACACAATTTCTGGAACTCGGCCATATTTCGTAAAAGCCGCATTTTCCTTTCGACTCGTTTAATTGATTAAATGCCGCAATTGCCTCCTTCAGCGTCACTTCCTCATAATGCTCGGGGAACCCTCTTGCACATATGTCATATCCCAGCACAACAGCTGCTTCATAAGACGATCACAAGGTGGAAGCGTCATGTGCGGGGAAGCAGAACGCGAAAACGGCGCACGTTGCAAATAACCTGCGTGTATAGGTTCGTTGCCATCCGGTGTTTACTCATATTCCCATTCGCCGTCGTTTTTCTCGTTCGCTTCCGTGAACTGCGGACGTATAATGATCTCCTAGTCAGCGTATAATGAGCAACATCCATGAGGTAAGATATGCAACACCGGACCTTGTTCATACACTGTATTATGAAGAGCTGCGAACACGTACATGTGCCTGCACCGTGTGTGGTGCGCCTATACAGTGAAACGTGTTACGAAATGTAGCAGTAGCTGATGCAACGAAACACAGAAAGACAAGCAGAACACTGAAGTCTCACAACGCGCAGTCGATTGAAGAATGGCAGTTGGTGAAAAAGCACCAACGGTGAGATTCGAACCTACGCCCTCCGAGTTCCGGTCACATATGTTTCCAGTTACACCCTGATAGTTACAAACTCATTAGCACTTCAAGGCAAGCTAAGAAACACAGGGACGACGCCCATTCACCCTCAACGTGTTCTCCCTCAGACACATTCGTGGCGGCGGGCAGCATGTTTCTCAGGTAATGCAGTAGTGCAGGCAATGCAGCTGAGGCAATTAGGGAGTTAGTTGATTCGAAGCGCTCTGAGAACGATGCCATAAACGAAGCTGTCAAATCAAAGATCAGCAAAGTGAAGTCAGCGTGACGTGATGTGATGTTTTGTGATAAAGAAAAAAATGGGGATGTGGGTTTCGACGAGTTTCGACGTCGAAGTCGAACTGGCTACCCCAGTACACTTACACAAAGAAAGTACAAACGGATGATGAGATGATGAAAAAACAAAGAGATGATGTCCAGGGAAGAACAGAGATGATAATGGAGTTCAACATGTAGTTCAAACGTTTCGACCAAGTGAGAGTAAAATGTCGGAATCGCGCTGGGGGCACACACAGGACACATCACACATTCAGCGTGTCATAGAATGTCCATAAGCCCGGTTGTATGC
Organism: Ornithodoros turicata; assembly: GCF_037126465.1. NCBI lineage: Eukaryota > Metazoa > Arthropoda > Arachnida > Ixodida > Argasidae > Ornithodoros > Ornithodoros turicata. Next base: position 105,230,302 of record NC_088202.1, read on the forward strand.
ACAAAGTCTTCAAGTGCCCTTAGCGCCTTGTCGGACGATGGAGGACCTAAGAGTTTCGTGATGTCGAAGGCTCGGGGGGTGAAGTCAGCGACTTGAAATAAATGATTGGCTTATTGCGTTTTCGAAACAGTTATAATGAATACTTCTAATATCCCTACGAAAACTCCCTGGAAAGACGAACACGACACTGAACCCTCACAACCCCCAGTTGCACATTTCGATTAAAAGGTTCCATCGCAAAACATACTTTCTTTCTTGTTATCGATCTCAGCTCGATCTCAAGCTCTGCCCCCTCGCCAAAGACATATGAGAGCGTTTTTTAACTGCACCGGATTTCTATTCTTTTTTTTTTAAGTATGAGAGCAGTATATATGCCGTTTTTGCAGTTGAGTTGTACGGCCAGCCGGACATCCTCTCGAAGAGCGAGTGTAACTACTAGATGACTCATTCCCTAAATTCATTAATTAGATATTGAATCAGGGGCTTTCGGGCAAAAGTGAGATAGCTAGCAGAATGTAAGACAATCCTCGTTGAAAGCCATTCTATTTTTCAAAAATCCTGGAACGAGCACATACATTGAAATATTCATCGCCGAATTTTGATATGCAAATGAGCCGAAACCGAAACCGCGTGGAATAGAAGCGCAGGTAGAACAGCGCTCTCTCCACGTCAGAGGGTCACGTGCTCTGGAGCAATGGAGATGATTGGAGTAAGTGCTCTTCCGCTGGGCAGATCAACTGATCTCTCTGTATGAGCGATACATCTATCTCGCTTGCCTCGGGTGAGAGGCGGTTACTTGAACAGGCGAAGAACTAGATAGTAGAATTTTTAAGTTGTTTTGCTTGTTCTTATCTACCTGTTTTTTTTTTTCCTTTTAGCTCTTTCCTGTGTCTTTCCTCTAGCTGCGCACCCTTCAGTGCAGTAAAGTTTAGTTGGAGTTAGCGCCCGTGTGTGTCTTATGTTTCCTCCCGTGGTTGTTGTTTTCGCGCTGTGTGTTTTCCTGTCTAGCAGAGATCAACTGATTTGCGGCCCAGATCAGCCTCCGATGGCGAAGGTCACGTGCTGCTTCGGCGCGCGGCTTCGGCGCATTTGCATAGCAAAATTCGGAGATGGATACGGCCCGCGTCAAAGTTAACTTATCCAGCCTGCACTCTAAATCTTTTCACACCCCTAAAGGTGTAAAATGGGCGTAAAATGGCTGTACACAGGAGTAATACACCTTTTTGTGCACCCCAAAAAATAAGTTTGGGAGCTCTTGCGATTGTAAGAATGGTGTATTACACCCTTTTCTGCAAAATCTCGGTGAGGGTGTGATACAGGGTGTATTCTAGGGTGTGTTTGGATCTTGAACATACATTTACTTTGTTCACTGAAAGGAGATCGAATACTGCAGACATGACAGGGGAATATTATAAAGGAGCGCATTACATAACAACAACATAATTATATTTTGACGATGAAGTCGGCAGGTTCTCCACATTACATAAAATGACTTGCAAAACACTATAAGAACGCACGACATGACGAAATAATAAACACATGGCATGATTAACAGCCAGGCGTGGATTAATTCAGGCACACTAAGGAGAGCTTGACATAAGTTAAGAAATAACATAGGCAATCAGAGAGCGCGTCACATGAATTGACATAAGTAAGGCACACTACAGAAGACTACAAGACTACATGGACTGGATTCCACGTCAAGAGATCCAACGGGTCAAGAGATCCATCGAGTCAAGAGATCCACCGATGGATCTCTTGACTCGGAGGATCTCTGGACCCGTTGGATCTCTTGACCCGGTTGGATCTCTTGACTCATCTGAGGGTTCGCCAGCCTTGGATCTTTTGACCCCTTTGTGTTACACGTCGTTAACTCTAACATCGCCAAGCAGAAATTACCCGTATCGAAATACGAGGAACCCGTTTTACATGTTGGGGTACCACCCATCTTGAAAAGTTTCCCCCCTCACATATACTAATGTGCCACAAACAGGAAGTTAATATCACCAACCATTCCCATTTTATTAAGGTGTATCCATATAAATGGCCCACCCTGTAGAATACAAATGCAGGTGGCATATCAACATCTCATTTTTATTGACTTAGTTACTTACTTTGTAACACATAGCGCAGTCAAAGAAAAGCCGACAGTTGTCTTATGTCATTTGTGTTAAAAACAGGTGGTTGCATTGTAAGATCGACCTGTTTGTAACACAAGATTTATGGGAGTGCTGTCTTTTTTTTTTTTTAAGCGCTTCGTGTTAGAGATTATTTCTATAGTTAGCGTGGGCTACGTACACTCACATTGGGCCGGCTGCTGTTTCAAACACGTTAATTATTCAAACACTTCTCGTATCACAGCAGGCTCGTAGTCGAAGAGCCAAGTCTGGACACACGTTCTACATGGCGGAACCGTATGATCATGGACTCTCTCAGGATACGAAAGATAGCTTGATATGCCCGAACATCTTTCTTTCTTTCTTTCTTTCTGTCTTTCTGTCTGTCTTTCTGTCTGTCTTTCTGTCTGTCTTTCTGTCTGTCTGTCTGTCTGTCTTTCTGTCTGTCTGTCTGTCTGTCTGTGTGTGTGTGTGTGTGTGTGTGTGTGTGTCTGTGTCTGTGTGTGTGTGTGTGTTTCGGACAAAGGCAAAGCACTTTACGGCTGGGCCCATTATTATTGGTAACAAACTTCAGTTCTGGCGTAACGTGGGGACGGCAGCGCCAATGGACACAAAAGTACAAAGAGAGCTCTGAGTCCAGCAGTATACCCTGCATCTTGGGGTTGAGGTCAATGAACGTGACAGGTCAATGTTGATTGGAAAGCACAGTCGGACAGTATTTTCCCGCACGGTGAGGAAAAGAATAGAATAACCTGACAAGGGTGGGGGCCAATGAAAAGAATGCGACAAGGATAAGTTTTAAACTCTGCGGCCTACGATTCTTTGTAAGTTGAGCTCAATATTCTCTCGGAGAACAAGGAGCAGTCGAAACAGGGACGAAGACATAAGAAGACATGCAAACAGAAGCTCCAACTCTAGAGCTTAATATTCTTGGTAACAAGCATCCGTTCTGGCATAGCGTGTTACGGCGCTAGGGACAATGGACATAAACGTGCAAAGGCAAAAGGGGGACTCGACTCGCCGCCGTAACCTACGGCGCAACCACAGTATTTTCTCGCTTACTTTTTCTTGTGCGTGTGTGGTAAGAAGAGAGAAAACACCGAAAAGTATTCACTGTTACCGGCCATTTTACTTCCTAACTTAATAATACGTACAGCGCAATCGCTTTGCAATGAACATGGGATAGACTTTCTTTTCTGTCGGGAATCCTGACCAGTATCACGCTTTGACTGGTTGGATCTCTTGACTCGTCCGTCACGTGACCGGTTGGATCTTCTGACTCGATGGATCTCTTGACCGGGTTGGAACTCTTGACGCTTTGGATCTTTTGACTCGCCTGTCACGTGACCGGTTGGATCTCCTGACTCGATGGATCTCTTGACTCGTTGGATCTCTTGACCGGAAGCGCATGGACTGATAACGCGCCCGCCATCCGGGAGTTTGTGCGGGTTCAGCACGTCAGGTGAAACGCTCTTCCACTTTTCCAATACAGTGGATACCTGAGTGGTGGTTACCACATGGACATGCAAGTGGCAATCGTATTCAACGGTGCTTAAACACAAGGCAATGAAAATAATCTGAAAATTTACAACATATATTCCTCAGATCTCTGAAAATGCCGGCAAGTCATTTTCACGAATTTCTTTCACAATTACGCCACTTGCTGAAACTACAAAGCCATCAATCGTGACACTTCTGATAGACATCACAACGTCAACAACAATACGATTGTCAGAAACATTTCTTATGTGACATTCTGATACCTGTTCAAGTGACACATTTCTTGTTCCATCAGTTTTCAGTAAAAAAAAAGGAAAAAATTCAGAGCATATAACAAGACATGCATACCATTTTTCATATAGCTCATTGAAGTGTGTTCTGGTGAATTGGACTATCCTTGAGTTGCCTATGTATAGCCGTATATATTTCCTTAACATAACATTCTTATACACATAGTTGATCGCATTAGAGTTCACCAATTGCCTATAGACATACTGCATGAGCAGAGCAACTTTTACTGAATACTTTAGGTGCAATGAAAGTTTTTATAGATATGTTCATTTGGCGATTATCAAAATGACATACAAATACACTTCATTCCTAGGTGATCCTGGGCATATACCCAGAAAGTGTTGTCAGCTCGATGCAAAAAAAAAAGTAGTTTTTTCGCATCAAGCTGACAATATTCTCTGCGTATTTTCTTATTCGGCGTTGAGAATTACACCCTTCCACATGATTACACCCTAACAATGTTGACGGTGTTAAACTACACCTCAAAAGGTGCGTGCCCTGTACATTTGGGTTTCTGTTGTGTCTAATCCACGAGACGGTGCGTAGCAGCAGAACATACTTTTATTCTGCTCATACCGAGCGCTCGACCCGGCAGCAGCATGAGTGAAGCACAGCCAACAAAAGAGGCGCACACAGCAAAGCAGGCAGCTTATCTACCTTCTGCGCGGGGGCGTGGCCCATAACATACCGGTGCTAACTTTGACTGTTATCACACAACAGTTTCCCTTTAAGGTGTAAAAAGGTTTAGAGCGTACGAAGCGGGAAGGGAACCACCCTGGCAGCGCCTGGCAGAAAACCACGCCTTCATAACGAGGGTCATCCCTCTAACTGTAAATAGATGACCAATACACACTCCGCCGTTATATCTACTAAGCAGTAAGCACCATGCACCAGGGTCTGCTGGCCGGATTGTGTTCAAGTTAACTCTGATGCGAACTGTACGTGCTCTTTCAGGACTTTTAAAATTGTCTCCCATTTCGCTATTTCACTTTTGCCAGAAAGCCCTTAATTAATGAATTCTAGGGAATTAGTCGTCTAAGTAGCCAGATACTCTCTTCAAAAAGATGTCCTCCTGAACTCAAATCTAAAAACGGCATCTGTGCTGCTCTCATAGCTTCTTTCCTTCTCGAAATCTGGTGCGCAGCTTAAAAAAAGAACGAAGAGAAACACTTTTTTTTACGGAGAGTGGTACGCAAAACTCTTTTGCGTGCCTGTGGTCATGTGAATGCGCTCCGCGTAACTTTCTATAGTGTGTTGGCAGGTATGTGGGCATGTGGGCTATAGGTATGTGGGCAGGCGTTCCTGCCGCGAAGTGCCAGAAATTTCGCTCGTGACGCCAGTGAGCCGTCGCTCTAAAGCTCTGGCAAGAAGTCGCCATAATCCGGGGTCTATGGAATCTCCACTCTTTAGACTTATCGCCAAAAGTTTGCTAACAACTCGCACAAAATACCGATTTAACCTGTGGAACACAAGTATATAGGGTTCCGCAGTTTTTTTTTTTTTTCATTATTTGGTCTTAACCGAAAAACACTCGAATGTCCGAGGAAAGATTAGGGGGTTAATCCCTGTGCATGGTAAATTTAACGAAACGAATCGGCTTGCGTTTGTTCGTTTTTGTGTTTCTGTTTTCTTTTCACTCGGCGGATGAGGTTTATATCCGCCGATAACTGCAGATAAACCATGTATACGCCAGAAAAATAACCGAAAACACAGATTTCATGAAAATAAACACCGAAAAACATACGTCGAACGCGCCTTAAAATTAAAACTGAAAGCGCGGAACCTTAAATACAAGGTAAAGTGCTGGACAAGTTTTTCCGGAACATGGCAGCGCCATCACTCTAGGACGGTGATGGTGATGTGATAAAGAAGAAAAAAATGCTTGAATACTAGGCCCCCCTGTAGCTAGTATTGAGAGCGGGGTATAGTATCCAGGCGCCCTACATTCTCTCCCACAGTGCACCCTGGCGACAGACGTCAGCGAGCACGTGCACCCGTCGTCTGCTAGTTTAGACACTGAAGTCGATCTATTCCCTCTCTGGAAAATCGAGAAAACGTTACTCTGTAAGAACCAATGAGGGCACGACCTTGAGAAAAGGAATGCCGCGGCCGTGCAGGCGTCTCATAGAGTTACGGGGCATCTGGACAGCGCTTTTCCTCCTCTGAGTGCCGCACTCTCACTCCTCCGCTTAGGGAGTGACGTCACGCTGCTGGAGCTTCTGCGGCCACGGAAGCAGCGCTGATCTTAAAACTTCGTTTATTTAATATCTAAACACGTTTAGGACAAAAAGAATTAGCTGGGTAGACTGTCGGCCGGTGCCGATCATAGTGGTACGTATATCGGTTTCGTAGATGGATTTCAGGAGTCCTGGGACTTCAGATGACGACGCCCCGTGTCCGTAAACTTTTGTCCAGCATTGTACATACATATTTCCCGCTTCACGTCAACATGCAATATAAAAATCCTGACAGGATTTTCCGTTTCGACTTTTCTTTTTTAGTGCATTTAATGCTGAGCACGTGATAAATACTGCATGCATTCGTGAATTCGCACTTGCAGTTGATATGAGTAGGATTCCTACCGCTCAGGTCACGATAAAACTTCATAAAATGGCATTTCATCCGGAAAAGCTCAAATTTCCTTTGGCTGCCAACGTCTGTTCTAAGTACATATCTCTGCAATTAAGAGCGATAGAACGAATGGGAAGTTGCGAAGAGAGGTGAATTTGCATAAATATGCATCTATCGGAGACAGACAGACCCGGCTTATACGGAAAGTTCGCTTTGTTTCCACAAAAATGGTAGTGATGTTCCTCAACTGAGGCTTCTGCGGACGTGTTCGTAAGCCGAAAATATCCGCTAAGTAGTCACCTTTTCACTGACAGAGCCGAAATCAGAGAGAAAAATGTGTAATTCATGTCGCGATTCAAAACGAATTCACTAATTAGACCTCTGTATGCAATAAGGGGTCCAAAACTCCCAAACCGAGTAAACATCAAGTCAAAATTTGTTAAAGTAATTCCAGCTGGGTTTCCTCGAATAACACAAATGCAAAATGTGTAACATATATGGATGTGTCAACTCTACATGCATGTCCTGCATCGTTTTTGGGTGTGTGACGTAGCACAAAATTGGACAAAATCCAGCAGCATGAATCATGAATCCAGCAGCATCCCAATGAAGGCTACTGAGGAATGGTCGAATGTTTTTTTGTGGTGGGTAGCATCCCTTGGACTACCCGAATCCCAGAACAAGAGGGACTGCTGCCATCCTTTCTCCCGCTCTCCTTGATGCACCGCGCCGACACCCGTGAGCAGATGACCGCATCTTCCCAAGACATAGCTACCGCATTTTAAACGTGTTTGGCACAATGCAAAAAGATGCCGCCATTTTTTTTTTCTCTTGTCTCTTTCCTATTCTGTGTCTTCGGTATGGTCAACTCGTCTAGTGTGACTTTTGCGCTTCGAAAGAGGGGAAAATGGAGATATATACTCCTTTCCAAACAACAAGAAAAACGCGAAGGGAACTTTACATTGCCCTACGGTGTTTGCGGAGCCGCGCACGTGGAATCTGTCTCGGACGAGCGAACCGCGCTGCTGAATTGTGGCTACGGATGGTTCGAGGACATGGCGTTCGTCCTTCTGTGGCCTCAGCTCTTAATTGATTGACTCGTCTCGTATAAATCACACAAACTCTAAAGCCAGGGCTAGTAGGTGCAGCCAACCATGTACGACGTCAAGGAACAATCACGCTCACGTCAGTCGAGTGCGAAGGACATCGGTGACAGCAGTGGCGGTTATTTTCTCCAACATCAATAGTACAGGTAGTCCCTGCTCTCGTCAGTCGAGGCAGCTACGACAGTGACGATGTGCTTCGTATTTCGTATAGAGGGAGTGAAATTTAGGGAGAAAAATGCGCTGAGGGGTATCACGCCATTATGGGCACACGGACTGCGCAGTGTACGCCATCCGTAAACTACACGTATGTTGCTGTTTTATACAATTCTGTAGGAATTGTGCAGGAATGAAAGGTGACAGTATGTTAGTGATAGTAAATTGTAGTATGGTACATCGGAAACGTGATATATCACAGGACCCCGAAGCAGTATTACAAGGTGCTGCCGATATATGAATCTAACAATGTCGCCACCAGTACGACCGCTGTTTGTCTTAGTTGGCAGGTCCTCGACGTTTGTATTCGTAGAGGTTAGCCGCCGAAGAGGCACATGCAGCGTCAGAGAGAAACAATAATGTCTCATCGTTGCCACAAGCGTCCCTCACAGACACCCAGTGGGTTGCTCTGTCTCATTTAAACAAGTGGTACGTGCTACATGGGTGTGGTGTTACATGGGGGTGTTACACTGGTGGTGGGTACGTCGGGTAGAGGAACGTTCTGCCTGCGTACACTTTGCGGGGTGGTTCGCGAGGGGAAGGGAAGAGAACGGGGTATGGTTTACCTACTTGGACATACCTTGGTTAGCAATCATACAGCTTGGGACAAAAGTATACGAAACACCGTGATGTCGAATTTCTCCTTTGGAGCGACACCCTAGCGGCAAACAAGAGCGGAGACACATACTGAGAGACGGATAGAAAGGCCTGTCACCGTTTCTTATTCGATCTTTTCCTGAAAGCCAGCAGGGGGCAGCTCCGATGAAGAAATACGCCACTGCCGTGTTCCGTAAACTTTTGTCCCAAGCTGTGCAACATAGGTTGTGGGATCGTTTCTTTGTTTCCAGCTGTTGAATTTATGTATATTACAGTTTCCCGAAAGAGCAACGACTTGAGTTGAGTTGAGTTGAGAAGAAGAAAAAAAAAGGGGAAATACGCACTCATTACGAGAGTCGGCTACTCCAGATCACTTAGAAAAACAAAAATGGTTAACTGCACTAAGAACAATGAGTGACAGAGACACTCAGTCAGTCACTCACACACACTGTCCACACATACTGTTAGTCACACTGTGTCCACCAACTTGGAGTCTGCGCGAAACCGCACAAATGCCTGCATGGTGTGGAACTGATGGTCGGGTGATCAAGCGCCCAGAACCTTAACAACATCGAAGGGTCTGCTATTTGGACGAGCTAAAGAAGCTTGTATAGATACAGTCGGTGCTGCTGAAACCGTGGACAGGATGATAAGATGTATTCAGTGTCCTCAACAGTCCCACAGGTGCCCAGTTAGGTGAATCTGCATTTCCAAGCTTGTGAAGAAGACGTCGGCTGTAGGGCACATTGTAGCGGAGCCGGTGGTAAAGTGACGCAAACGGCCTAGGGAACGATGTTGGGAAAGTAGAGGCAATACCCGGGTCAACGCGGTGTAGCAGCGAGGCGCGAGCACCGCCAGAGAGAGTGGGGATGATGATGGGTCTATGCCTGTCCATGTTCGGTGCAACATACGTCTAATAACGATCATTCGTGGTTTATGTCGCGAGGCAAAAATGTCAACATACGTCTGCGAGCAGAGGGGCGGATCTAGGAGGGTTGGGGGGTTCAGGACATCCGGACCCCCCTCCCCCCTCTTAGGTCCGCCCCTCAGGCTACCCAAAAGCCGTGGTATGCAGCCCGCGTAGTTCTTCCATGGCTCAATGCGGCCCGCGGACACGAATGAGTTCGCACAAAACAGTGCAAAGTACCAGAGGACGATAGTCGATAGGTATCCACATACTCCTTTACTGTCACAATATCCAAAAAGAAAATAAGCAAAAGAGGAAACTGGTAGGAGAAAGTCTGTTCAAGATGAATATACTATATCCACTCTCCCTGAAGAGAATATTTAGCTCCTGTCCCACATGTGATAGAGATCAGAAGGCCGCAAAATTCCTTCTCAAATTCGTGGATGCAGGGGGCGTTCGAAGTCCATCGTCAGAAGGGCGGGGGCGGAAAGCCCGGTCAGATGGCGGACGCAAGGCCCGATCGAATCTTGCAGTAAGCGGAAACTGCCGGAACAGTGACTCTAGTGGTGACGACCCACTGGGTTGGCCGAGGGAGACAGGACCAAGAGGGTGGCCATGGGAATTGTGTTCGAGGGATTAATGCACTAAGAACTGGCGTTTCAGAATGCACGATAGTAAGGGACACGTAACAAAAAGGTGAATAATAAATTACCACGGGTGGAATGTTATTGCCAGACGACTTGGCGGTTCTGTTAATAGGGAAAAAACTATATAGTGAAGTTGGAGTAACTAAATATAGTCAAACTAAAGAGTTAGACTAACTATAATTGATTCGACAAGTCACATGTCCGGCAGTGCAGAGTACTGGCGATGGTGGTGACATGGGAGCACGGAGAGCGGTATTTATTTTTATTTATTTATTTTACCCCAAGGGCCCTTACGTACGGACATTACATGGGGGTGGGAAAAATATATCGGGTACACCCGAATTGTCCTTATTACAATTAAATCTTTGTACTGCGATATGCTTAATTCTTGGTGTCGAAAACATTCTGTATTGCTACCTGTATCGTATTTATTGATAACTATTGATTTAATGGTTTGTATACAAGTACGTCTTATTAATTCCTGTAAAAACACCCCATCTCATCGTCATCATTTATTGTTGTTGTTGTTCCTGTAAAAAAGAACATCCACTTGCCCGAAAAAGATGCTGTCAACGGTATTTCTTCTTGGAACGTTTGACACGACTTGCGTCGATTTTTTAATTAGCTTTTTTTCGCGGGAAGTTTAATTATCAGAATAGATCTCAAAATTTCGCCAAGTGAAGGCAGCGTTTTTTTTGTTTTTTTTTACACTAATAGACAGCCACTTTAAATAACTTTAAATAATGTACTGCCTTTTATCATAATAATTTATTCTTAATTTATACCAGAATTACGTTTTCCACCACTTTGTGGCGGCATTATGGCCTGAGTAGATAATGAGTCATTCAAACCTGAATCTCATCATTCAAAGACATGTTACCCGTTCCACTGGCAAAAGTCTCAAAAAGATATTCGATAATCGTGGAATGCAGGAATCATCATCGCATAGCGAAATGTTCTATGAAAGCACGTTCATGGGTACAATTTGGCGACAGTGTCTGCAAACTGGTGTCATTCATGGAGCCAAGTCTTATACAGATGCATGTTGGTGAATACATATTCCGCTCTCATGGGCTCAGTTTGCGCAACCAGACGACGGCGGAGTTCGAGTTGGACTTGGACATATTCATTTTCATATTTCACATTCTCATGCTTCTAGTGTATGGGGTAGGGAACTGCTCTCAGCGAGTGAATCACCCCAGGCCATAGTCATGATTTAGTTGTTGTTGTTGTTGTTGAGTTCGATTATATATAAAAAACGGAAGATATTGAATTAGTCACCTGACGAATTCTGCTACTCCCACAAAGATCCCCTAAATGAAAGGAAAAAGAAAAATGAAAAGATGAAAAGATAAAAATAGAAAAAACAGGAAAAAGAAAATGAAAAGATAAAAATAGAAAAACATCACCCCTAGGTCACCGAACTATTCATGGACTATTTTGTTTGAACTAGCACATTGACAACCATTCATTGCGCGCTATATAGATCGGTACGCAAGGGGCTCATTTTTTTCTTTTTCTTTTCTTTATTCCGCAGCTAGAGTCCGTGGTTAGGATGACTGCCTTGGTTACCCTCCGTGAACCGCGTGGGCGTTGGAAACTAAAAAGACGGCACCGAGCACAGAATATTGTGATACCCTTCTGACGGTCCCTTGTATCAAATGGGCCATTACATTTTGCTCGTCCCGCAACTTGTCATTTAGTTTCATGGGTGTCTGATATGGCTATGATACTGTACCCCGCAGTCGTCCACGTCTACGTATGTATTTAATTAATGCAGCGATCACTTATTTTGATGTAGAAGCTTAGCCGTAGCTTGCACGTGTCATGCTCAAAATCGAATCTTGGAAGAACCTTTGGTGTTCACCTTCTGCGAGCAGATGTTATTTGCATTCGTTGCTATGCACTTCCGGCAGCCTGACAGGAAATGTGTCTGTCGGTAAAAAAAAGAAAAAAGAAAGAACGATAAGCACTTTGTACTTGAGATATCGAAACGATCTTACACAAGATCAAAGAATTGTGCCAGCACAAGGGAAAAAAAGAAACTACCTGAATTTGGGGACAGCAAACGAAAACACGATCAGGGACTCCTACAAGAACAAATTTTGTGTTGTAGTAGCATTATAAGACTCCCTGTTCTTCACACACATGTATTTCTTCCACAGGTTCAAGTTCAGGAACTCCTCCAATATATGTACTCCATAGCCAGCAGTAACAATATCAGCGCTTCCTGTTCCTCACACCAACAACGCTATAAGTTGTGCTAGATGCAGTATGTTGCAAAATCAGCCGCAGAGTGGAAGAGATATTACGCTGTTTTACTACACTGTTTATAACGCCAACGTGAAGGTTGGCGCGACTCGGAGTCATATTAGTTGATTGGCTGCGGTGGATGTGGTACTTTGAAGACTAGGTTCCGAAGAGAAGAGCCTACAAACAATCTCAATTAGTCACGCATCATGGTTCCCGAAATACCGATGTTTATCCCTCGATGGTCATGCGCGCCTTTAGCTCTTTACCCTTCCCGAAACTAAGTGATAAGTGATAACTAAGTGATGTTACGTGTGTGATAAAAAACAGGAAAGCTTCGCACACACATAGATGACAACTGACTCCACATGAATAACTTTATGCGTACTTCGTCAACTTTACCCACACTGACCATTCAATATGTTAGGGTTCTTCGTATTCGGTTTAAACCCGATTTTTCACGATAGTCCCCCCCCCCCCCCGAACAAGATTTCAAGAATTCGGGTAAAACCCGATATCTACCCGAAATCCTTGCGGTCATTCAACTTGTCGTTCTAGGTAAACCGTCGAAACGGAAAGGTGAATCATAATATCAGCAAAGAGAGCTGTTTGTGACAACCTATTTGTCTTCCTTTATAATCCCCTCCTGCAGGAATCAAAAACGAGGTTTTGTGGAGCTCCGCCGGCAAGTGTTTCAGTACCGCGGTCATTCACTGCCTCAATTCTGAGCGGAAATATAAAGATTCTTGTTTCTCGTTCCAGTGTCACAGCAGTGGCTTGTTTCATGTGCCTTTCGTTTCACCCGAAAATTCCCCGATGACATATCAAACAGATATCGTAGCGCCCGATTTCTCCCCGAATTCTCGTGTGTAAACACCCGATTTTTCCCTCCCGAATTTGAAAAATCATAAAACCCGAAAACGAAAAATCCTAAATCATTCACGTGGTCGAATGCTGTTGTTTAGACGCACGCAGTTTACTGTATAATTTATAGTTGCTTTCAGTCCCTTTTGGAACAGCGCCTCTTTATGGAAGTCTAAGTTGCGATTGTTTATTCGCAGCATCCTGATCACAGTTCTTTTGCTAAACCTGCTCTTCTGGTCGGCAGTCATCCTGTGGCGAATCTACATCCTGAAACGCGCCAGAGGGCTTGCCCGGGAGCAACGGCGTGCCATCCAAGGCGTCGCGAACCCTTCCATGCTCAGGGTGAGACACTATTCGCAAATCATCTCCGAGGAACCAATGCATCAAACTTTCTACCTCGAATTTTGGAACTTTTTCTCAACAAGACAACATCACCTGACCAAATTAAGGTCAATGTACAATCGATACGTTTCATACAATTACCTTTCCAAGCACATAATGTTGATGCACAATTTAATTTCCCTCTTCCTTCCTCCTTCTCTTTTTCAATACTGAGGCTGATATTTATCCGAGTATTAATTACATATTCGCATACTTCCTCATGAAGATAATGGGTATACATTCCGAGTACGGGCGCAACCTTCTTCCTTCCCTGTTCTTTCGGGCAGAACCACTTCCACGTGCAGCTGCATAAATAATGTTATCGGCGCCAGTGAAAGGACAACCTTGCGCCCGTGCACAGGCTGGACGCTATCAAGGTGGTGGATGCGGTTTCCGCTTCCGACGCGAAGGAGGCGTCCGTTTTCCGTCACAGCGGCATCAATGAAATTGCCTCAGGCACGCTTGTGCCCTTGTGCGCGCTGCTTACGACAGTGAATTTTATCCTTCTCGTTGTAGTAGCATTGGGCGACGGGTGTTATTTATGTGCGGCCTCACGAAGGATGTCGGATATTACATGTTGTCAATGGAAATGAGAAGAGAGAGTTATCCCGAGTGTGTTCTCGACGGCTAAACAATCTGTAGGCCACGGAAACGTGTCGTACGCATCACATGCACGCGCCTGTTTGGCGTTCTGGTATTGGACAAAACTTTGCTACGATAGCCCAAACTCAAGTGCAACGTGCCAGCACAACGCCGTTGTCTTCCGCTGCGGGCAAAGCAAATGCAAAGCACCGTAGAAAAATACACGGATAACAGTGATCGGTTCGGAAGCACACACTACGATGTGCCGTGCACCACATGTGCGTTGTCGGTTAGTGTTCTGGTTTCATAACCCGCATGTACAGGAGCAGCTGTTGTCGACGTTTCTATGCAGTGTAATGTAGAGAACAGAGTTATGGAACACATCTTAGACTTACCACGCTACTGTTTTCTGTTTTCTTTTCTTTTTGCTATACAGTCTAACCGAAGTAAACTTTAATGCGGATAGCCTGATACGTGGTAGGATACATTCCATATGTTCCTTTTGTCTGAAGACGGCGGAGAAACGTCCATCTTGGAAACATAGTGTAGCAGCATTTTACGGTAAATTCGTAGGTGTACAGAGTTGCCTGTACCGATGACGGCGTGACAGTCCAGCATTTCGTGCAGCATTACCCTGTTTCTCTGCCCAACGGGAAATGAAGCTGGTAGCCCCTCTGGTGTTAGAGACCCACAGCACTCCCCTTGCTTCCAAGGACTGTATTTATTATTTTTTTCAACCGGACTAAAAAACCGCGAGCATGTTCCCGGTTTCTTTCTTTCTTTCTTTTTACTCAAGCTGTACATCCAATTACTCGCTAAAGGACGCCTTTCCTCCGTGCATGTTGAACACAAAGTAGACAAGTCCATTCGTTCCCCCAACCGATGCCACAAATACTTATATGCGTTATCTCTTTACGCTTAGCGTTGCGTACAGTGGAAGCACGGTACCTGAACGTTGCAGTGATCCTCATGATAGTCCGTGAGTGAGGCGAGACCTTCTCAGGAAAACGGCGAAGCTCTGCAGCTGAAGCGCACCTCAATGACCAACCTCCCGAGGCACGCCTCGCAACCAGGAAAATGGACGAAAACAATGAAACAATTTTGCCGGGGCACCGCTACCTGTACGCTGCCAGTGATTCTACAAAGAGCGTGCGTCAAGCATCGCGACTTGGGAGCAGGGACAATTAAAGTACTTTTGGCCTTTGACTTTCGCGGGCGTTAGCTGGGCAGTTGGAAATCCCCAGATAGAGTTAAATGTCGACCATAATATGAAATTATAATTCTTGTGGTAAACGCCAAGACACACGTATACCCGTTGCTTGTGCTGTGTGGTGGTGTTCTGCGTCATTTATTGGATCAGCGGAAGTGAACCAACCAACCAACTTATTCATCCTTGCAAACGTGAAAATGGGGTGCATGCGGAGGTGGAGAAAAGGGTGGTATCCATGGAGCGTTGGTTCCATGAAAAGAGATGCCGGGTACAGCTTTGCACACGCTGGTTTGGGGGAGCCCTTGACGCGCTACGATTACACCTATCAGGAATTCCAAAACTATATGCTGTGCAGGCATCTGTAAACCCAACCCCAGAAAAATCGCGGTGGCTGCTGCTTTAATTTTTATTTGCGCTCACCTGCTCTGTACTATAGCTGTTTCACTGCTATGGAGGCATAGCTGTGGTTAGGATATCAGCCCTCTGCGCCTACCCAAGTTCGAATACCTGGCCCCGGATTGGCACAAATTCGTTTTTGTGCAAGCTGCACCGGATTTTAGCTTGCACTGAAATGCTTAGTTAGACGACATATAGGATGAGCTTCCTCGTCAAACTTCGCCATACCTCCTTTTGGACATCTTCATCTATCAGGAATAATTAATAGTTTTTCTAACGTACATTTCTTAATTAACATTTCGGAGGAATGCATCTCTTCGCAGTGGCCATGAATAATAAAACAGCCACAGTCATTGAAAAACGATTGAAGAGGTAATGAAACAGGGAAATATATGAAGTATATGGAAGTATATAGCATGGAAGTATAACTACTTCAGATTGCATGTGTTCTTCCTATTTAAGCATTGTACTGTAAAGTTTCGCCAGTTGTGAGTAGTTGTCTTGGGATCGCACTCTCAAATGCTGACTGTCGCTTTGTAACTGCGCGACTTCGTTCTCGCTGACTGTTCTTTAGAAGGTCTGATGCCATCAGTATATATTCAGCATCACGCCGTGAGAATGTACACACCCCGATGATGTGCTCTCATTCGTTTAGCGCGCCATCGGACACGAGAAAATGGGGAATCTCGCTAATCAGCACGCCGAGCAATTTTTTGAATTGAATAAAAATATATTCTGAACAGCACACCGAGACTTACCCAAACACTGCACGGATGTCACGCAGTCTTGTGGACGAACCTTCTCTTTGGTATTTGAGCGACGTTTTTCACTCCATTAACACGTATGTCTTTGTTTTGCAGACAACGCCCATGGTTCCACCCCGGGAGCAGCAATTCGTGCTGGACACAACGCGCAATGATCTTCCACCGTCATACGACGAGGCCATCAAGTACCCGTCTATCAGCATCGACATGTCGCCCACACAGCCATCTCAGAACACTCATCTTGAGGTCCTAAATCCTCGAATACTGGCACAGGAAGCAATGCAGCCCACGACTAACAGCCTGTCATCGTTTGTTGCAGCAACGACCACCACTACCGAGGACAATCGCAGTGAAGACTGTTGCCGTCGTGCACAGGTTGGCGAAGGGGAGGCGCGATTGGCTCGCAGTCAAAGCTGCAGAGCTGATGTGTTACGAACAGTCAAGTGATAATACCAGCAAAGCGACAAAAGAAAAGAAAAAGCGCCACTAAAAGCGTATGCAGTTTCTATGAGTTCATTCCTCCTCAAAGTCAGCTTTGCACAAAAATCAAATGTTAACATAACTGGCTCGACGTAATGACTATAGCGGTATGATTACCAGATGTTAGTAATTTATGGAGGCTGGACGTTACGGGTTTTATCCTGATATACGCAGCATGGGAGCAGTCTCGACGATGACAAAGGAATTCACTAAGTGATAAAGTGACACCGTGGCATGCTTTCCAATAGTTTGTCCCTTTTTCTGTTAGTTTTTCTGCGTTGGGGTGGTGCAGCTATATCTAGCCTCAGAATCACGGAAACCTTGCGATGCCGAAATCATCAGACAAGACAACGAAGTACTACTGATAAACCGATGAACGCCATTTTCCGCAAAGTCGATGAGACGCAAACTTTCACTCCACACCACGTGCTCCCAGACTAGTCCTACTGATATGGAATATAGGACCACAAGGTTTGCAGTCGCCAGTTGTCCCACATAATTATCTTCTTTTTCGTTTCCTTTAAAGCCTAGTGCACGTGATTGTTACTTATGGCATTCCACAGTTGTTGTCCCCCCCCCCTATAATGATGATGCAAAAAGCAAAAAAAGAAAAAGAAGGAAAGACAACGAACACAATTTTTCCAAAACGTCGCCGCAGCAGCGGAATACCTTAATAGCAGATCCCGTTAATCGACCCCTATTACAAGTATGTTGTAGAAACGTGGGAGGCACACCGGGGCAGTATACATATGGTTCTCGATAAATCCACGCGTTACTGTGTTCAAACCTACGCATAGAAGGAGACCCGAAAATAAATGCCTAGTCATAATTAGGAATATTACACTGTGTGGTTCGATGATACGCTCTGTACCAAGCGTGAGCACGTGCGAGCAGGTGCAGAATGACGTTTGCCAAATGTGCTGCTGCGCAACTGTGGGTAAGCATCAGCAAGTTTTACGTAAAAGTTTTACGCAAAGTTTACGTAGTAAAGTTTTAGCACACATAGTGTTAAAACTGCGGAGGCATAGTGCTGTCCGGTAGTTGGAGGATGCACTATATGATCAACCAGTGCAGCGATAAGGTTGCGCTGATAAGGATACCTGAAAGCCGCTAATGTGGGGCACTTGAACTTTGAGAGCGTTGTACTGATTACGAGGTATCATTCTGGCCCTTTAATTGGGTGCGCCGTGTGAGCGCTAACAAGAACGCCTGCGAATACAAGACCACCCTCGTACGTCGCACTGCTAACGGATGCGAAGGCCTCTTGAGTAACGGCCAGCTGTAATGTCCCACCCACGTGAACGTCACAGCATCGAAAGTTGTTAAAAATTGGGCTGTTCGGTATTTCATACTTGCGATAAAAAAAAAAAAACCCGTGCCTTGAAACAAATAAAAGGACGACACAACATACAGCACAGACAAATCGTCTGTGCTGTGTGTTGTGTCGTCCTTTTGTTTCCCGGCACGGAGTTTTTTCGTCGCTTTTAAAGTATGTCACAGCATCGGCGTCATCGTTGGCAGTCGACACAAATGTAGCGTAGCAACTTGCACAAGCTACGTTTGTAGAAGGTTATGCATCAGCTATGTAACCTAGGTGACTCGACAGAAGAGAACAAGCACAGAACAGAGCCAGTTTCATGTCTCAATTTGCCAATCATGTTGCTTTTTGCGTAATCGTTTAATTTTTAAGTCAGTGACAACTTAAGTCCTACAATTGGGACCGCCCACACATCCGTGGAAGGCTCCTGCGGTTGGCTACCAGCCCTTCCACGACGGCCCCGCTTCGCGATGTAGTGCCAGTTCTCTCTCTCCCCTAGTCCACACTTGGCCGCGCCGCACTACATTCGCGCGCGGGCGGGGACAAGTGTATGACTTATGTTGTCACTGACTATAGTCTCCAGTCATCATCATCACCTTGATCACCTAGGTGACCCTAGCGATTATAGAGCCATATCTTCCTTTCTTTATTTTGGACGTCCGTGAGCACTGACCTTCGATAAGTGGTAACGCTGGTAAATCGGCGCATACTGTGTTCAACAGGAACTTACGTATAGGAAGTTACCAAAAAAAAAAAAAAATCTCCAGTGCCTCTGAATGCCTAGTCAGACTTTGAAATAGTATGTGTGATTCAATGGTACACCCTGTACACAGCCGTAAGCGGGAGTGCGTGCGAGCAGAAGCCGAACGACGTGTGCCAAATGTACTGCTGTGGGGTAGAGCACAACTGCATTGCGGATAATGTTGTTTCGTGACCTAAATACACAGGGCATCATATTCATACGATATGTAACTATAACAAGTGACAACTGCGTTCCTGTTCAATAAAACCTCTCTCAACATTTTTTTTACTGTCCGCTTGTTATGATGCCTTTATTTTCAAGTGTGGTCCTTTGTGTGTGTGTGTGTGTGTGTGTGTGTGTGTGTGTGTGTTAGCGCCGCCCATTTAAGCATGATGAACATTTGAAGCTTTCGTTTCCCCTTTTGCTTTTCAGTCTGCATATGCATATTCTGAAAAGATGGCGTCCTTTAAACCACACACCATTGATTTTGCTTTCAGTGGCACAGTCAAGGAGAAGTCCCATGTGACTATACACGCCTGCTCCCAAGTGTGCTCTGAACAAACGAAGTCCGCTACTGTATTCCACTACTACAAGAGCTCCGGGCCACAGGCCAGGGCCCGTTCCCAGCCCTGCCTGCTGCCCGGCGGCCTCGAGGTAGTAGAATACAGAAGTGGAATTCGTTCAGAGCACGCTGTGACATGCAGGCCCACAATCGCAAGGAAAAGGGTTTGGGCACTATTACAGTGACGTTGTAATAGCTTTATGTATCCTTGCAGACATGTGTCTAAAGCTGAAATAACAAATTCCCCAATTCACTTCTGTAGGGGGCGCTGAGGAAATATAGGGAGGGAATGTCGCCAAACATTGGGATGGGGGATCCGGATAATCACTGGGGCCGGCAAAATGCGGCGGGCTTAAGAACTTTAGTAGGCCAAATCCAGCCTGCAGGCCGGTGTTGCGACCATCGGACCAACCGGAAAAAATAGGGTCGTAAAGGAAGAAGCGGCCCACTCTTCCCGCCGTCGAGCCAGAGCGTCCGCAGAAGGAAGAGGCACGGTGCCCTCCGCTTTTCTCACGCACATGTGGTCTGTCCAAATGGTTCTGAGAATTCAACTGATGTGGTATACTGACGTTTCGATACAAGTCATTTCGGTACAGGACATCTGGGTACACGGACATCTAGGTACAGTGCTGGACAGAAGTTTACGGAACACGCTCTGGCGCATTCCTCCCTCAGGGTGACACGCTAGCAGCGAATGGTACCGTACGGACTTGCAAACAGGTGGCCTGGGTTACCTGGGCACATCTCTGTAAGTCCGTACGGTCCCATTCGCTGCTAGGGTGTCAATGTGAGGAAAGAATGCGCCGGAGCGTGTTCCGTAAACTTTTGTCCAGCACTGTACACGGACATCTTGGTACATGGATGTCTCGGTACACGGGCATCTCGGTACATGCATGCGCGGGACGCGGCGCGCAGGTGTTGCGTCAGTGGAGTTTGTAAACGAGGGTTAAAACCTGTGCGGAATAAATTACCTTACCGAGGTGTTTTTGTAACGAACACCAGGTTATTTGATGAGTCGAAAACACGTACGCTCTACTTACAACGTACCAAATGCTATATGAAGAAATACTACGCGGAGAACAATAACTCACTGCCCCAAAATTTATTTCTGGCATGGCCGTTTCCCTGGAGGAAGGGAACAAATGGGTCATATTTACGTACTAATATGGCTAATTTTTCCGAAGTTCTGTCATCTTTTAGAAACACTCTGCGCACCTTGCCGTTTCGAATACTGAACAAGCAAATACTTGTGCATTCGATTTTCATTTTTTTTTATTTTTTATTTTTTCCAAACTGTGGAGGAGTGAAATGCCCTCCCACCAACTGTTGTGTCCGTCTGATCTCTTGCAAGCTTTGTCAACGAGATAAAATATTTGTTGGCATAGGGTCTTTTAATCTGATTTTTTTTTAAATTTCTGTTCGTTATATTGTGTGTGGTTTATGATGGTTATAGGTTGTCTTCTTGTGAGCCACGTTACTGTGTTTGTTAACTTTATGTCAGTTTGATTGTATGTTACCATGTAACTGCTTGGGTACGAGATGGATTGCTATAAAACAAAAACAAATCGAATACTACATCGCAATTTCGAATCGAAGCGATTGATGTTCGAAACTGAATATATTAATACACGAATTATATTAATATAGTGTCATTTGACCTTTGGGGTACCCCGAATAAATAAATATTGGGGTAGCTCGAAAGCTGTGCTCATAAGCCCGAAAACAAACAAAAAAGAAAAGTGCTCCTAGTGTCAGAAATATAAATTAATTTACTTGAGAGCGTGGCTGAACCTCAACGGCGAACCCGATCGACACGAAAATTGAGCAGAGATAACATTATACCCGATTGAACGGTCTGAAAATCTGTTGCTGCTTCTACAGGCCCGTTGCCTCAGCCTCGAATCTACACAAATTCCACTATAGTATATATCCCCTTTTCCAGCTGGGCATTACGGTAATTTATCAAGAAAGAGGGAGCTTCTAATGGCGATGAACTGGCGTACATTTTCCTTACGCGACAATTTCTGTACCGAGTTGTCCGTGTACCGAGGTGCACATGTACCGAGAAGTCCGTGTACCGAGATGTCCATGCACCGAAATGTCCGTGCACCGCGATGTCCGTACCAGAATGCCCTGCAAGTTTTGTACCGAAATGTCCTAGAGCCGTCAGTGTCCGCAGGTCCACGAAGACGTTCTGTCTGTTCCCGTCTACATTTTGGCCATGAAATAAACGCTGTTTGTTGTCCGAGACGGACTCCTGCATGGTACAGACCAGACTTGTGCCCGTTACTCGAAAAAAGTAATTGATTACCGTTACCAATTACAGGACTTCAAATGTAATTGAGTAACGAGTAGAAAAGTAACGCGTTACTCCGGTCGTTACTCTGCATTCACGCAAATTATACCCGTCTTTGTGCGCCTCAGCAAAAAAAAAAAAAAAAAGACGAAGAAAAAAGGAAAGTTCAACAGTGGGACAGCTGAAATAACCCAAAAATATGTACGTCTACTGTAGTTATCGCCCGGGAAGACGTTGACCCGATTGTGGAAGATCATGCGTGGAACTTCCCCATGACTCACTAAACCTCCAAAGCTACCACAAAGGTACCACCACACTGGTGTAGGAACAGATTAGGGGGAGAGACCCTGAAATTCCAGAACAAAGGCTGACGGCATGAAGATCTTGACTTGGGGCAGAACATCTAAAAGATGAGTTAGTCTCTGCCGGGAAAGTAATCAATTACTGAGTAATCGATTACTCAGAAAAGTAATTGATTACTCGAAAAATTACTTTGACTTTAAAGTAACTGATTACTCGAAAAACTACTCAAAAAAGTAATTGATTACAAGTAACGCAATTACTAGTAACGCGTTACGCACAAGTCTGGTACAGACCCGGGATCCCAACACCGGCACTTAAACATCTCATTTCTACAACACCGACTGCAGTCCAACTTCCGTCGAGTACAGCCGTAAGTTGCTCCGCGGGTACCTTTATCCTCGTCACGAAACTCACCCTCGCAAGAACAGAAGGGGTTGCCGCCTTGTGAGGTCAACAACGGCAAGCAGTTACGACACCACAAAAGCGGAGTTGGTAATCGTCGTACTCGTCACCCGCGGGCTGAATCCTCAGCGAACCCGTCCAACGTAGAAAGCGAGCAGACGGCGGCGGGGCTGTATACAACAGCGAAAAAAAAATAATAAAAAACAATTAAAAATGCTCTGCAACACACGCCATAAAGCACAAGCAACGTCTTAGTAAGCCTAATCTAATTCTTATTGTGGCAGGCAGGGGGATGTTGTTTGCAAAGCCGCGACAGCGCGTGGTGACTCCACCCTAGTATGCGTGACGTGACGTTGAGTCTGCAAGGGAGTGTCACGCGTTCCTAAGCCACCATCCGAAAAGGATTTTGAAGAAGGAAGGAATGAATTGTAGTTCGCAAGTTAGATAGCGCGTTGCCGTTTTTCTTCATATTCCGTGTTAGCGCCGCGGAGCAACTGCGACTATGGGCGGCGTACATATGTGATCGGATGGAGAGAGGACAGCAGGAAGCAGTGGGGGACGCGTTGGTGCTCGTATTCGTGAGTTGGTGGAAGCTGTTGCGTTGAGGCAATGGCAAAAGGGCTAAGCCGCAGGCGAGCTGGCACACGGCAACAGGCAGGAACCTGAGACGGGGAGGGAAGAACGACAGACACAACACGTTCTCGAGTCGTGTTTGTCCGTCTTCGCTCTCACTCTCGGGCTCCTGTCTGCACGGCAATCGGGTTGAGTACTGAACTGCTCTATGTGGAAGATGAAAATCGTCCTCGGAATAGTTAATTTCCATCATGTCCTACGTGTTGGGCGAGGCGAAACTTTGAGTGCGATAGTTATATTTACCAAGCAGCAGCTTTTAATTTGCACATAATGTTATGACAAGGTTGACACTGAGTGTTCATCCTCTTATTTGCATGTACCCGAAACGGCGTTTTATTTTCTACAAACGTCACGCCTCCTCGATTTCAAATGCAATGATGCAGTTAGCATTCTGTACACAAGGTCGAGTCTGGACTTTGCAATGTTTTTAAGCATCGGTGATTTCTTAATATAGACTTTTTCTGTTGTCTTAAGTGATCTCTCCGTCCCCCATCATGAGACCCATTGTGGTATTTCATTGGGGAATTGGTGACACAAGAGAAATCAATTTTGTTTCATGGAAGCAAACGCAACAAGCTTATTGGCTGAGGCTGAAATGCAATGATGGAATGTAAGACTTTAAGCACAAAAAATGCTTTACTCTGCTGGTCACTGCGTTATCCCAAAATGAAGTGCACTATGTGAAAATCGAAGCACCCCATATTTCATTTTGAATAGCTGTAAAAATTTATTTAATCTTTGTGCTCCATCATTTTGCACAGCCGAAAGCACTTAAAAATGCTGTTCCAGTTGCACATAACAGCAGCTTGCTGAGCAACATCAGAACAAAAGCTAAAAAGAGCTAAGCCAGAAGATGCTCTTCAGCTGAAAACAAAATCAAGGAATAATTTAACTCATTGTATACACCTTTGTTATTTAACATTTCATAAACAATCCAACCCCATCAAACAGAAAACAACCACATGAGAAAAGCAGTGAAGCTTTGAAACCATGTTTCATGCAAGCACAGAACCATAACTGCCATACTCATGCAGTTCCACAACATCAGTTACTAGATTGCCCTGCGAGGCTACTAAGTAGACACCTCAGAGGTCTTTGTTTGGGTTGAAGAGGATTAAATTCTGCTGGCTCCAAGGAATGCCCGATGATTTGTACACAACAGTCCAAACGTATGGTATGAAAAAATCCTCAGGCTGCGACTCTTCAACGTATCTAAACTTGAGGTCTGGAAATTTCTGTAACGGAAAAGGGAAGGTACACATAAAGTATGAAATGTGCACAGTGCTGTCATACTACTGTGAAATAGGATATAATCATTCATGATAAATCATAACAGTACAGAAGCTGTCATTTCTGTGTTGAGAAAGCAACACTTTCCTGTTTAGCTTCTTCTCTGATGTTGCCTGATTGTCTACCAATTTTTCCCACAACTACTACTGCCTGCAGATCTTGCAAATCAGGCAGATATGCTTTTTGAGGATTGCAGACCATGTAAACCAGCTGTCATGTCTTATAGAAGAACCATCTCTGTACGAGATATCGGTGACTCCCGACCTGAGGCCTCTGCTTCAATCCACCGGTCTTACATAATTTGTGATAAGTAGGGTTGCTATAGCTGGGCCTGTTGTATGACCGACATGGCTAACACCAGTGGAATTTTATAGCTGTGAAACTCTGTAGATCCCTTACCTTTAGCCTGTCAGTAGGCCAGTGGAGAGCTGCTTCTTTGATAATTTCCATGACTTCAGAAACAGACAAGCTCTTGTCTGTAGCTTCCAGTCGAGATGAAAAATAAGAAAGAACCTGCAACAAAGTTGCCAAATATGGAGGTGGCTCACTTATGCCTCAGCAGCAAAAAAGCAAATAGGTCTTTGGCAAGCATTTTCAAAGCAACACCTACCTCATTGGGCCGGTTACTATGAAAACAGACAAGCCCTGCTAATTATAATGAGCAGGTACAAGGGTGGATCAAATATAAACGAGACTTTTGTTGTAGAGTGCGTTCTATCAATTGGCACGCGCTGCCGCTTGTGCAGGTGCTAGATAGGTGGGTCAGTAGTTACGTGACAAGCCGACCGGTCTCATTACATTTCCTCAGTAGTCCGTCATACGATGTCTGAGGAAGTGGTACACCCGTCTATTGCACAACGTATTATTATAAAGTTTCTTGCTCGCCAGGGTGTAAAACAGACCAAAATTCTGCACAGATTGATGGCACAGTTCGGGAATCAAACACTGTCAAGGCCCTGTGTGTTTGCCTGGCATAAGGAATTTGTGGAAGGCCGTGACGAGGTTGAAAACTAAAGCCTCTGTCAAAGCCAATACTCGGCTGTCAGCTGGCAAGGTGCCTGCAACTGTTTTTTGGAACCAGCACGACATTCTGCACATTGATTTCTTGCACGATTGTCGCACCATCAACGCTGCATATAACTGCGAACCTTTGAGTGAGGTTACACTTGCTAATCGCAGCAAAATACGTGACCAACCAACACGTAAAGCCCGTGACCTCCATGCAAGCCTCCTCCATTACAACGCCAGACCCCACACTGCAGCTGTCACATGTTCAAAATTAAGGGGAATGGGCTGGACGCCATTGGAACACCCTCCCTATAGGCCTGGCTTATCGCCCTGTGACATTCACCTGTTTGGGCCACTCAAAGAAGCGCTGGGAGGCCAACGGTTCGACGACGACCACGCAGTGGAGGAGTCTGTGCGCAACTTGCCGCTGACACAACCCACTTCTTTTTATGAAGAGGGGATAAAAAAGCTACCGACCCACAGGGAAAAATGCATTTCTACGTCGGGAGATAATGTAGAAAAATTGTTCTTTTATAATAATAATAATATTGCTTAAAAATAGTATTTCTTACTACAAATAAAAAAATATAAAATGAAAGTCTCGTTTATATTTGATCCACCCTCGTACACACAGACTTTTATGATGACCGGTTTGACACCCCCTCCTTTTCTTCCTGTGCACAATCTGATCGTTATACCAGAGTATCGTTATACATGAACTGCCGGTAACACTCACGAACACTCACCGAATTGCTGGTCCGTATTATGTCAACAAAGTACAACGGTACAGGATGAATGTGGCTCAACATGCACATTTGTTGAAAGCATGAAAGCATTTTATCTAGCTCTAGGTTGATGCAGCTTTGCGTCAAAAGCTTTTCGAAGTGCAACATACAGTACTTCCGATACTACATGAGGGTCCACATATCTAAAGATCGATGGCTTCATCCATTGCTCGCCATCTAGTGTGGTAGTCATCATCGTTCTCACTATCGGAACTGCGTTGTGCGTTAGAACTTGCCTCAGCCACTGCTAGTTCATCGACACGTCTTTGAGTGGTGACACACAGCTGTGTACCAACTCACATTTGAGAAGGCACTGTACTTCGCAACCATGTTTTGCAGCGGTATCAAATCCGTTAGGCACGCACAACTTGGAGTCGAGCCATGTGCCTTTCCTTATCAAAACACTTCCCAGCGGCACAGATGCCATCGTAGCACACAGCAACTCAAAAAAAAAAACTTGGGAGTGAGAGAAAGAAGGGGAGAGGTAGAAAACTCCTGTATTTTTCACAAGCACCTTCAAAGCCTCTGCAACGCGCACAAATCCCTGCCAGTTATATGCAGTTAAACGAACCGTGTTCTCACTAGAACACACTGCTCTCCGAGGCTATGGCTAGGGCCCTCGGTTTTCTGCTGTGACAAATTCTAAATTCTGCGGCACCGACTTGCAAATTCCGCTATGTTCTGTGGCGACCAGTCAACAGCTGCTTGAAACGGGAAACACTTTATTTTCTTGGATAATGTGGGAACAAAAAATATTTTATAAAATTACAGATTCAAAGCACTGTTGTGGCTCAGCATTACATACACTATCCTGTGTTCTCCTCTGATGCGGTCTGTCGTCTGCAATCATTTTATACCTGCTGAAAGATCTTTCAGCATCTACATTTTAAAGGTACTTTATAGGAAGGAGTTTACAATACATGCCATGGGGAAGTTACATGTTTAGGACACCCTTTTTTGTTCCTGGGCTGTAGGCATTACTTAAGAGTCTTAACTTCTCGAAGGCAACCTCCCAGACATCAAATCAATATCCCCCACTGCCACCGCTAAACTGCACACAGGAGGGACGCCGCCCCTTCCTTAGGTGGAGTATGCACAATAAACTTGGGCCAACGTTACCTTAAACTAAACTACAATCTGTCTGTGTTTGTCCTGCAGCATGGACAATTTCGTAAAGCAGGCTTCACCCCATGAACGGAAACGTCAGGGGAAGCCCACTTTCGGGAGGTGTCGTTTGTATTTGGCGAATACGCGAATACTGCGAAACTTGGATATTGGCTCCTTGTTGCAAACATTCAACTGACAATCAGCCTGCTTGTATCTGCATACTGTAGTGCCAAAGATGTGTGTTTTGAATCAACTGGCCTAGAAAGCTTTTCTGTGGATGATAGCATGACACAGCAGCCTACACCTACCGGGTCAAGGTTGTGCACCACATCCTGAAAATTGGGATGCATTCGTAAGGGTTCAAATACTTGTCTCTTGTACAGAAGAGAACAGAATCGAATCGAATACTTTGAGTGATTTCGATTCGATTCGAATTCGAGAACTCGAATATCCGCACACCCCTAAAAATAAGGGATTCCGTGAAATTCTATGCCAAACGAAGGACTCCGCGATTAATTCCGAATTCCGCGAAATTTGGCGGAATCGCAGAAAACCCGAAGGTCCTAGCTATGGCTCCTTCCTTTGGTTTCAATGAAAAAAAATTGAATCTTGTTTCTAAATTTTCCCGCCTTTTGCCAGCCGCCGGGAGAATTCTGATCGGTATACACAAGCAAGCACTTTCATGGCGTTCGTTACATCGAAGTCTTGTTAAGTGTACTTCAGTGGATGAGCTGATGGAAACCAGCAATTTGATCGCACTATCGGAGTTATCGTTACATTGAAGATTGTAACAAATGAGCTTGACAATGAACCCCCCTCCCCCATGCTTGCGATTCTGGATAAACCACTGACGACGCTATATAATGTCTCCGTTTTGTTGAGCCCATTAATTATGATTATGATATTCAATTTAACAATGTGCATTCCAATCTCAATATAATTCCAACAGTGTGAATTATGATGACGAACGTGAATATGACACTGTGATGGCACAGTCCACAATGAATGTGATCACTTATTTCAAGTGAGCCTTGAAAATTCCACTGACCGTGACATGGAACCTACATAAAATATCTTCAATCGTTCAACAAACGTGAACGTTCCGTGGCATTCCGCTTTGTACTATAGTATTGTACTCAATGAATGTGATCCGCGGAAGTGCTCATATGTAATGTTTTCTGAAACCATAACGAATGAGTTAGCCGTTCCCATCTATATCGTTCCGAATGCATTTGACTGTACCTGGGAAACGGCGATAGAGGCTTGTGCCTGAAGCTTAAGGAAATGTTACTTCACACAAACATGTCTGTCGTGGGTGGATTCATTTACACCAAGCTTTGTGAATACAGCAAAGATAGCCACAACCCAATTCAAAAAATAAACGAAAGTGGTCAGCAGAAACATAGTATACTACCAAAGAACAAGCATACTACAGAAAGGGTAATACTGGTTCCTTTGTGTAAAAGACCACAATTACTATATACGGCCCTTCTTGAAAATTGGGGGGGGTTGAAAATCGCGTTTTATTTCAGGAGCCCTAAAACAGGGTAAAATCGGGCGATATTGGGTGGAAAAGCAGATTTTCGGGCAGAAATTAAAAAAAAAATCGCTTCTTGCATTTTAGATGAACACGAGATGCCGAACGGCTGTGCTGAGTGTACAATGCCTAGCATTCTCCAGTGCCCGTATTGGTGGATGAATTGGCACTTTGCCAAGCTCATTTTCGTGTTTTTTCGGGTTTTACCCTAAGTGGTGATGATGCAAATCAGAAGGTAAAAACGGGTTTTCCGTAAAACAGTGGGTCCTAGGTACAGTATATATGAAGCAGGCTAGCAGTACATTTATGTTTTTATGTTCTGTATCGTTCGTGAGAGAACAATTCCACTTCCCATGTACCTACTTAATGTGCTCAAAGTGTGTGTGTGCCAAGCTGACAACACTGGAGCAATGCTGGAGATAGAGCTTAACCCTTTCCTGACATGCTCACAGACATGGTGTCAACAAGTGCATCACCCCTTTCCCTATCATACAAGATTGCCAAATCGAAATTTCTATCTCAGAGTAGAACATTCCCCTTTAACCTAACTGTCAGAATGTAATGAACAGCCACAACTCAACAGCATACCGTTGCATGTAGGACAACGCGTTCTTGTCTGCATTTCTTGTCCTACTCTGCTGCAGTGTTGAGATAACATATTGTTGGGGTACCAACTGTCTGACCAAGGTGACACATGTTACAACTAAGCAGCGTGTTGCAAACATTCAATTGACAATCAGCCTTCTTGTATCTGCATACTGTAGTGCCAAGGATGTGTGTTTTGAACCAATTGGCCTAGAAAGCTTTTCTGTGGATGATAGCATGCCACAGCAGCCTACACCTACCGTGTCAAGGTTGTGCACCACATCCTGAAAATTGGGATGCATTCGGAAGGGTTCAAATACTTGTCTCTTGTACAGAAGAGAATAGAGCAGATTGGGATTGCTCTGCAGTTGTGTTGAGAGGCACGAATTAATGATTTCAAGAATCATACGTAGAACCTCTTCAAGTATGGACAGGTCTTGTAGCTGGAATGGAAGTGCGCATCACCATGTTACACGAAGTTCCCAGATCCTTGTGCTCTGGCAGCCCACTTTTTAAAATTGCATCGTTATGAACACTATCACATCAGAGCACCAACAGGAAAACATGCAAAATTGTGTAGTTCTACCGAAATTATCTGGAAACTGTAGCTTTGTTACACAAATTATTAAATGTTGCGTAGGGAATGTTTCATATAAATTCCAAAGAGAATTCTACTAACATCATGACATATAACATTTCTGTGAACTTGCTTAATCAATTTCATT
Organism: Ornithodoros turicata; assembly: GCF_037126465.1. Lineage (NCBI taxonomy): Eukaryota > Metazoa > Arthropoda > Arachnida > Ixodida > Argasidae > Ornithodoros > Ornithodoros turicata. The sequence goes on from NC_088202.1 coordinate 105,260,471, forward strand.
AGATCCAAGAAAACTGTTACGTGCATTAACAGAATTACTTTAAGGGGGAATCACTTCAGAAATTTATGGGTGATTTTCGTTCGCACAAGACACGTGAACGCTCTAAACTATCATCATAAGATTGGTACTGGCGTGTTCTCTTAGCTTTTCTCTAGTCAATGACGTATTTTTTAGAGGACAAGGTAGAGCCGTTGATTTTTAAAAAATTAAAGTTTGGTGCATCTCGAACATGTGCTGCAATCTCGACAGAGTGTCGCACGCTAAAATATTTGCGAATTTGGGCTCAATACAAATCAACGGATAGTCCTGGAATTCTACAAGATGTGTCATTGACAAGGGCAAAGCAAAGAGAACATGCCAGTACTTCTGTTTTGACAATATTTTACGCCGTTTCTGAGCGCTGTGCGAACGAACGTTCTCTTGTCTTGCACAGAAGTGATTCCCCCTTAACAACTTAACGTTAACCAGCATAATACCTCTGGTTGATTTACAGACTTATAGCACCTGCCACATTAACTGTAGCACGCGGACAACAAGCATTCCTGACAGTGTTGTGTGTTTAGAGGAGGGCATACGACAACATGACATTCAGTTCCCAAGTGGAAATTGCCGACTGCCAACCATCGGCCAGTGGGTGGTTTTTGGTCGGCAAGCAACTTAGTCGGCCACTGTACCTTGTACCAACGTCGGTCTAATGTCGCCCACAGTGGTGGTTGGTGAACTGCATTGGGCGGAGAACGTTGTGCAACGTGCTGCGGGCGTGCTATTGAGAGCTTGGCATAATAAAGGCGGGCCAATGTCGGCCCTGTACTCCAAACAAACTCTAAAACAACGCAGCTGCTACGCAAAACAAAAAAGAAAGAAGAGATGCTATGTCCTCGTAGTTCTCCAATTCAATGTATCTGAGTAAATTTCTTCCGCTTGCAAAATTATTTAGAGACGAGATTAAGGTTACCTTCCGATCGCCCTCGGTAGTTCAGTCGGTAGTGTGCTGGCTTGCTGAGCTCAAGATCGTGGGTTCGACAGTAGCGGGGGACAGTAGCAGTATGTGGGCCCCCGAGCACCCTGTGTCTGTGGTTTTGGTTGCACGTTAAAAAACCCCACTGCACCAGGTGGTAGAAGTTACCTACAGTCCTACACCCTGGCGCGTACCGCATCAAGCTACAGAAGTGTCGTCTCACCTGCCTTACTTGTGAATCTACTTCCAGTGATTAGCAATAGTGACTCAGTTTTCTGACAACTAAAACATTTTTTTTTGTTATTCTCGTGTAGCGATTGTATGCCTCTATGACTGACACTCAGGGAATGCAATAGCATGGCATCCGTAGCTGCATGGTACCGCACTCCCAAGTGGAAATTGCCGACCGTCGGCCAGTGGTCGGTTTTGGTTGGCAAACGCCCTTGTCGGCTACTGTGGCCCGGACCAACGTCGGTCTAATGTCACTCAACAATGGTGTTGGCAAACGGCGTTGGGCCGAGAACATTGTGTGACAAGTTGCGGCCGTGCTATTGAAAGCTCAGCAAAATAAAGTCGGGCCAATGTCGGCATTGCACTGAAAACAAGCTCGAATACAACGGAGCTGCTACTAGAAACACAAAAGAAAGAAAATACTTTGTAAAAAGTTGAAAGTTTTTGTAATTCTCCTAGCTCAACGTATCCCAGTCAATGTCTTCCACTTGCAAAATTAGTTTGAGACGAGATGACGATTAGTTTCCAATCGCCCTCAATAGCTCAGTTCATAGCATGCTGGCTCAATAAGCTCAGGATCGCGGGTTCAACCCCGGTTGAGGACAGCAGCAGCGTGGGTCTTCCAGCACCCTGTGTTTGTGCTTCCGGGTACACATTAAAAAACCCCAGGCTGTTGAAGTTACCTGCAGCCCTATACTCGCTGGCACGTCCAGCGTGTCTACATAGTTGTGGGCTTGTGGGGTTCTTGCTGGAGAATAAGGACAGACTAGAACCGTCGTCGTCGGTGGACGAAAGAGGAACGTTTTATTCCTGCGTGTGGCAAGAGCGCGTGGCGTGGGAGGATTGTAGTGTCGTAGTTGTCGTCGCACTACATATATGCCCCCTTCCAGAGTTCCGGAGGAACGTGTTGGAGCGAGCGTAGTCAGAGCCCAAGTAACACGCCTTGGAGGCCTGGGAGGCGTGACTATGTCCGGTGGGAGAGATGGGTCAGGATAGTGGGCCGGGGGTATGTTGTCGAGGAATGCGGGCTTCAACCGGTCAATCGACACACTTTCGGGCCGGCCACGGACATCAAGGAGGAAAGTCTTAGAAGCGCGTTGCAGTACCTTGTAAGGGCCGGAGTAAGGAGGTTCGAGGGCACGACGAAGGCGATCGGTGCGCAAAAATATGTGTGTCGTCGAATGCAGTTCGGTAGGAATGAAAGGTGGCGTCTGCGGATGAGGCACGAGTCGGAGTAAACTGGAGGGTCTCGCTGCAGAATAAGGACAGACTAGAACCGTCGTTGTCGGTGGACGAAAGAAGAACGTTTTATTCCTGCGTGAGGCAAGAGCGTGTGGCGTGGGAGGATTGTAGTGTCATTGTTGTCGTCGCACTACATATATGCCCCCTTCCAGAGTTCCGGAGGAACGTGTTGGAGCGAGCGTAGTCAGAGCCCAAGTAACACGCCTTGGAGGCCTGGGAGGCGTGACTATGTCCGGTGGGAGAGATGGGTCAGGATAGTGGGCCGGGGGTATGTTGTCGAGGAATGCGGGCTTCAACTGGTCAATCGACACACTTTCGGGCCGGCCACGGACATCAAGGAGGAAAGTCTTAGAAGCGCGTTGCAGTACCTTGTAAGGGCCGGAGTAAGGAGGTTCGAGGGCACGACGAAGGCGATCGGTGCGCAAAAATATGTGTGTCGTCGAATGCAGTTCGGTAGGAATGAAAGGTGGCGCCGCGGATGAGGCACGAGTCGGAGTAAACTGGAGGGTCTCGCTGCAGAATAAGGACAGACTAGAACCGTCGTTGTCGGTGGACGAAAGAAGAACGTTTTATTCCTGCGTGAGGCAAGAGCGTGTGGCGTGGGAGGATTGTAGTGTCGTTGTTGTCGTCGCACTACAGGCTAACTCACTTTACTTGTGAATCTACCTTCTGTTGTTAGCAATGGTGACTGGTAACAGCCAAAACGTGTATATTTTATATGGTTCAATAAAGTTATCGTGTAGCGATTTTATGCCTCTATGACTGAGACTGAGGGAATGGAATCTGAAACTGGGCATCTGAAACTGCATGGTACCATACTGCTATGGGATCATCATACTGCAACCATGGGCTCTGCCCCTTATTGCAAGTGGTCCATAGTTGGCCCATCGTTGCTGTTAATCCATGGGCCGCTGTCTAGACAACTAATTAATGGCTGGCTAATACCCAGACTTGGTTCTACACTGGCACTGTGTCAGGCCAATGTCAATCCCCAAGCTTGGCCCAACATTTTTTTGCAAGCACGGCCCAACAACGTTTAGGTTGGAAGCACACATCGGCCCAGCACTTTGCCAACATTGTTTTTCCGCTTGGGCTGCTGTAGGATCACAGTACTGCATAACCATGGGCTAGTGCTCCTGGTTACAAGTGGTCCATAATTGGCCCATCGTTGCTGACAATCGGTGGGCCGCCATCTAGCCGACTAAGGGCCAGATACTGCCTGGACTTGGTTCTACACTGACCCTGAGTTGGCCCCATGTCTTATAAGTCGGTCTGTTACATTGCCCCCAAGGTTAGCGCCGAGGTTAGCGCAAGGTTAGCGCTGGGCCGAGTAAGGCCAATGTCAATCCCCAAGCTTGGCCCATGCTTTTTTGCAAGCATGACCCAACGATTTTTAGGTCGGAAGCATACGTCGGCCAGGCATTTTGCCAACGTTGTTTTTCCCCTTGGGTTTACTCACTAAATCTGTGGAGAAGTCCTCATCTTCGCTTGGTTTTAGCTCTGGGTTGTTTCGTATTTGATCCATGACTCTAGAGAGCCTCTTGGACAGGGTCTCAAACAAGCTATAATTGAAAGATTGCCATATTATTAGAATAAACATTCATGCACTCTTGCACACACAAACATACCTGACAAATCTTTGACACACGTACGGATGGAGGCTTTTAAAGTGGCTAGACATGTTTGCTAATGCAGCCAGGCAGTTTGTGTGAAGGTACTTATCCTGAAAGGGAAAAGGTAGAGAAGAAAGAAAATATTTGACAACTGAAGCACATGCACACACACACAAAAAAAAATTACAGAGTCCCTGCAACATTGTGAATTGAAAAGCTCATACCACACAGTGACATGTCATGTCAAAGTGATGCCACAAAATGGGGCACTCTCACAAAACAATGTTGAGGCGTTGAGGCTACAGAAAGTGCTTGCATTATTAATTCTGCTATACTGCCTTTGGTTTTAGCTCTTACACCAGAATGGGTAAACGAGTTGCAGGATATTCCTCATATTCCTCATGTACAGATTTTGTCATTCTGTGGCCAGAGCTCTTCAACTAGCATACAATCTTACAAACCCGCGTCCTTGTCATGTTGAAGTGTATAGTGCGGATGACCACCAGGATGAGTAGACCACCTAGAGATATTTCCAACAGTGACCTTTCGGTGTACCAAGCTACATTTTTCAATGTCTGAAATTCGAGGGGGGTGGTAAGATATACATGTCCAACTTGCAGAACATAAAGTTTGCACACCAAAAATGATTCACTCTGTTGACGTACCACCCATGAGCAGGGCCAGTCTTTCACCCAAAATGCATGCATGTTATTGACTGGCACATAACCTGAACTTATGACTAAATTTATGACAGACAAAATATGAGAAGCAATGTTCCACAATGCTCTTTTACAGCTGCAGGAGGTAGATTCTTATGTGATGCAGTATAGCCTTTGACCCACATGGCTCCCTTTTTTTTCCCATCCACAAAGCAAACATTTACCACAATGTGTGTGTGAGGTCTTCATAACAAAACATGGCTGATTTTTTGGCTTGGTTGATGATGGTTTGAAATGTTGGTTAAAATTGCCCCAGAAGATCACCAATATCCAATATTTTACAAAGGCCAGAGTGAGAGATCAGTGGGAGCTTCCTGTTGTCCACAGTTAACACATGAATGTCATGAAAGAAACTAATGAGGACTTACGATGTCATGAACACCTCCGTTGAACAGGTCATCTTCACTTAAAATTAGCAGGATAATTAAAGACATGTAGATGTGGTGAGATGTTTTTTGGGGGGCATCATACAAGACCTTCAGAATGGGAATCAGCTGGAATAGTGAAACTAGTGTAAGTTCATGATCAGACTAGCAATACTGACATTATTCTTTTCATGATATGCAATCTTTGCTCAGAAGGATAGATATTACTAACAAGTGCTTCAATATTAGATCTCGACAGGACGTATGTCCTGAACTGAGTGTTCCTATGAAGAAGCAGGTACAACAGCAATGTTGTCTCGTCATTGTTCAGTGTCGTGCAAAGTGTGTCGTACAACTTGCTGTAGTCGAGCTTGAAAGATGGAACAGCCTCGACGCTACTCCCAGAATCTGCAGATGAAGTAAATTGTACCAGATGAGATTAGTGCAAGTTCCAAGACACGTCTGATGTAAAAGATGACTTTCTGATTCTTTTTCTTTTTTTTTTGCCAAGAGCAGTGGAATGTTTACCCTGGGAATTAACAAAAGTGAAGAGTGCCTTTTGGTATGGATTGCAAAGTCCTTTGTCACTTGTACAGTGGTTGGACAGGACTAGTAAGAGGAGAAGACTGTGATGGGCTAGAACAGCATCCTGCATGGGGTTTCCCTGGTCACCATCACCCTTTCCATAGCCCAATGTAAGTACATTCCACAAGCCAGCTGAAAATGGAGTTTCCCGATGATAAGCACAACTGCATCTTACTGAGGGCAGTGCAGGTTCATCACAGTTATGCTACGTTTGCAAATGTTGAACTCTATCCTGTGCAAGGTGTACAAAAACTTACACGCAAGGCCAATGATGATGCTTCCTCCACTTGAACTGTGATAACTGTCTGGGCATTTGTCTTGCCTGATATAGTTTTGTAGCAGACTCTTTGTTAAAAGCAAAGCATGAATAGAACTAGAAAGTAAAAGAACAAGTTCAGGTAAGAGACTCCTATGTGGCTAAAATCACACCTAACTAATATTCGATGAAGATGAGCAGTAATCTTTAGAGCTGTGCGAATAGCAAAATTTAGAAATCGAATCAAATACGAATATCTTACAGACATTGCAAATCAAATACGAATTGTTTACTTTAATTTCAAATCAAATTTAAATATTCCCAAAAAGTCAAATTCAAATATTTCGAATATCTCATTTTGGAAAATGTTGTAACTTTGGTCCCACAGGGGAACTGCTGCTCCTAGTGGGGGAGCCTACGGCTTTTCAGTCAGAATAAAATATCATAAGAAAAAGAAGCCCATCTACTTAAGGTATTGGAACACACATTACATTGCTGGGTGTGCATCCTTTGGTCTATTTGTTTGCATTTGTACTTTCTGTACTTTTCACAAACTGCAAATATTCCCTCTGCTACTGTATGCCACTCTGGAATTTGTGAGTACATTTATTGGCAGCTATGATAAAATATTCTAAGCACAGAAAACCTTCCAATCACTTGTTGGAGCGTGCTTCATGTGGACCCGTACAAGAACATATTGTGAGCACAACTATGAGTTGTCACCTAGTCTTTGTTGATGAGGAGCTCTCCACGAATGCACAGTGTTTGCAGACAAGGAGTAGAGCTGCTCACTTGACTACGATGTGGCTGACACATGTCCAAAAGAGATGCCATCCACGCCTTCAAAAGCTTTCTGTAACGCTTTTTGTAATTTCTTCCCTCGCTTCAGTATAGTAACCCGGGAGAGCACTGTTCTTAAAGGTAGAGTGCAATCTGGGACAGCTCCGTCCATGAGTTCACAGAATCTGCAATCTTTGATGACAGATAACGGTCGGAGGTTGAAAGCAATCATTTTTGCGACTTGAGCGGGCCTGGTGACCTTCCTTCACATAGGAATCAATCCGCGCTTCACGGTTTCGGTTATTTTAGCGGATTTCCTTGCACTTGGAAGTAGCCCATTCGATGTCTTCATATTCTTTACCAACACCACGACAGTGCGAGTAAAGGAGATCACCCGTCAATGTAGCACCCTCAGTACGCTACGCTCCTGCTTTCGGTTTATAAACCACTTCGCAAGTTCGCATGATGCTGCTGATGCCCATATGGACACGAGATGCAGCACCGCTAGCGCCGCCATCCGAAACATGACGATGACGTTGACGATCGAGCAGATTACGTTTCGGGTCGGCATAAAATCCTATGCGTCACTACTCCTGTTCCATAACACGTTTCACTATATACCAATTTTCACGGATTTCTTGGTGTTGTCCACACTGCTGACATGAAAATGCTGCTGCCTCGTACTTGTGTCATATGTATGTGTGTGCGAATGAGAAGAAATGTAGGAGACAGTGTGAATGTGTGTCCCGTCAGTCAAATGAGGCCCTTGGCAAGTCACAGGAAAGCAGATCTTTCACACTTTAATACAATATAAGTAAGGTTCCAACTTTTCAGTGTTTTCATTTGGCAATGGTCTGATATGTTTGGGGAGTTTTCAATTTTTTCGTAAATTTGGCTTTTTCGGAAATGCACTTCTGAGAACCGCCAACAAACAGAACAATTTCCAGGATTTGAGGGCTCAGGATTTTTTCCAAATGAAAACACAGAAAAGTCGGAACCCTACATATAAGACAGTTTTCGTAAATGGGAACGGGCAATAGATATAAAACAAACTGCAGTACTGTAGTTCCATGTTCTGCCTTGTTTCAAAAGTTGTCTGTTGGCCTTTTTGCACACTTTACATCATGTTCCACTTCATGATTCACTTTCACAAGATATACACACAATGGTACCACAGTGAAATACCTCTCACCATTTGCCTTTCATGATGGACTTGTAAAAGCGAGATTTGGCAGCTGGGTGAGAAGAGAACATCTGAACTGAAAGGAGGACCACTAAGCATGTGATGGCCTCAACATGAAGTGGATATGTGAAGTCCCTAAAATGAATGAGAAATGACACCAAAATTAGAAAGACCTGGCTTACAATGTGTATGCCTACTTACAGAAGGGGCACATCGACCACAATCTCAACCAGCGCATTAATAAACTGTTCCAACAAGTCATCATGCTTTCCATCTGAAATATATGAGCACACCTTATGTTACTAGACAGGACTGCTGAGGACGTTTCATGTCACTCTGGAAAAGTCAGAACATAAATCTTTGAAAGTATTACAGCCAGAGGAAAGTGAACTGACCTTCACTGGAGGCATGAAACTGCTTTACGACATTATCTTCCGTAATGGTTACTATGAAGTACTTGGCAATACACTTTATGATGAAAAGTGCATTATATGTCTGCCAAATGAAGATGCTGCTGTAATGAAAGGACAAGTTTAGAATGCACAGGCTGGCCTTCACACATTAGAAGCACATATCCAGTGATAAGCTGGAATAATCGCAGTTGAACAAATCAGTGAAAAGTGAGCAAACTGTGTGATAACTGCCAAAGTGGCACTGCAGAGGTAGCTTCACATGTTAAGTTTTTCACTCATGCTGTGATAAAAATTTCACCGCACAGTTCTCTCACACCGATTATTCCGTGTGCTTGGCATGACAGCAATGAGAATAAAGAAAATGACCGCAAACTATTTCAACTAACAGCAATTCCGAAGCTCACAGTATGCCAGATAAAAGTAAGTAACAAAATGCAACCATCCCATGGCATAGCATACGAGAGAACAGTGTGGGGATTAGGGTTTGGAATCCCAAGTCCTTTTTACATTTCTAAGATTTTGGGATTACTAAAAGAAGATCCCGACATCCTGGGACAGGATCATGATTCTTGTGCAACTGTCCCCATGATGTTGTATACAACCAGGGGCGATGGGTTACTGTAGGGGTTACTGTTGACCCCTTGGATTTGTGAAGGGGGCGCGAAATTCCCATGGAGGTGAGGCTCCAAAGTGTTATCTCAGGTGCCGCACGCGAATAAAATGCCACAAATCCTTTTCCTGAATCTATCAAATTGCCACATAGTCAAGGCTTTGTCGGTTGGTTGGGTGTGTTGTATCCGTGTCTTGTTGGTTGTACCAGCCACTTCAACCACGGCCAAGAAATCGTTCTCATTACTGCGGAGAGTGAAGACGTTCCTAAGATCGTCAAATGGGGCGGAGACGGCTAAACCATGTGTGCATCTTGCACACCGACACAGAGATACTCGACATGCTTGACGACAACGCTATATGTAATAAAGGAATTCGTCTTGCAGAAGAGTTTTAGAGCAGGAGTATTTGGGATGCTGTGATACAGTCAGAAATAGGGCTTGTGTGGTGTGTTTTTGTTATTATTCTGTATACTGAAACGTTCATATGCAAGTAATGCAATATGCATTTAATCCATACAAGACGAAAACAATAAAGCATTTGCCACTTTTTGTCATTTAGACTGCCTTGAATTTTTGGGGCCCGGGCATGAATTGATGGTGGCGGTGGGAGATAGAAGGGGGCGTCGGTTGGGATCTGGGGTTCCCCTGAATTCAGGACGTTGCGCTGCCCCTGTATAAGACTATAACTACTTATGCGTCCACACTGTTACGAACACCAATACAACGTGCATTATCTACAGATTGATGTGTTTTGCTCTTGTCCTTTTCATTTCTCCATAGTAGCTATTGTGTTCTGGTCTGGAGTAGCAGCCTCTAGTTTTCTGGAACGGCAGTTTCCATTTTTGCTTTTCACTTTCAAATCAATGTATCGATGAAAATCAAAAGAAAAAAGAGAGAGAGAGAGGGACGCATGTCCACAATATTTTGTAATATTTTGCAATATTTGTTAGGGATTGTAAGAACCATCATGATTGTGCAGGAGTTTTAATGCCGCGCGATGGTTGTTCTTAGTTATGGGCTGAGTGGTGAGTTGAGTCAGCAGCTGATGTGTTTTTCATGTGTTGTTGCGTTGTGGACGATGCCATTGATTCAGTTTCTGATTGCAATGGATATTTTTCGCACAAGGGACGCCTGACACCAAATGTTCCCGGATTTTGGGACATAAAAATGTGCCGGGATCCCTAGATTGCAGGATCCCAACCCTAATGGGGATGTATCTGACACATAATGGCAAGGCATTATTCACACTTTTGTGAGGCTGCACTTTCGGTCCCTTAAACAGGCCCAGGCAAGTCTTTGCAAAGCTCTTTTTGTACATTAGTAGACCAACTTACTTTTCACACTGAGCTGATGCCTTGAGTTCTTGGGCTCGTGTCAAAAACACATGAACTAGAGCTCCAAAGTTACCCGAGGCTGCATTGTTGGTCAGCAGGTTATGAAGCAGCGGTTTGACACTTTCATCAAGGTACTCGCAGTCGCCCCTGCGAAAAAGAAAAAAATTGAGAACTGTTGATTGCACATTGCAACACTTTCTGTAGCTTAATATTTCCTATTCAAAAATACTAGAGCAAAAATGCGAGGTCTGGAATCTCAAACTTTCGATGTGAACCTTGATTGAGGTAAACTTACTTGGTCCTTGGTGGCTTAATGGTGAATGACAGCAACTGATTCCAGTACGGGTCATTTGGAGTAATAGAATCCTTGCCCACCAAGCGCTGCAAGTGCTCATTTTTAGTTAGGTCATGGAGAGTACTGGTCGTTGTTCCCATCGCTGAACCATCTGTGATTATGCAAGGTGGGAGGCGTAAGGCTCTTGTCAGTGAATTCTGGCACAGCTATGAACGACTTCTAATCCTGTTGGATCATTTTGACCCTTCTAATGTAAGATGTTTTTGCGTTCTTCAAGGAACAATGCTGTCAAACACTTTAAACCTCCCAACTAAATCCGCTACAAAATGTGCATCGATTCACGTTGAACTGCCGTGGCGCACCTTACTTGTCCTCGGTTTGTTTCAAGCTAATTATGTCATGAACTGCGCATGGAATACGACCGAACTCGATTGCTTGTTTATTTAATCTAATGCGCATAAAAAATAATAAAAAATGATGGGTGGTCCCTGTCCCTGCAAACTGGAAACATGCCTGCGGTCACGAATCTATCAAAGCTTGCGGCCGAAATATGTTTGAGAGACACGGAAATATGTGCAGCCATTGAGTTATTTTTTACCTGTGGCAGCGGTTTACCTATAACAGGCCGAAAAACGCATCACACCAAGTCACCCAACACACGGTTTCCAGCCAACTCAACCAACGCGCTGATGATGATGCTAAGCGCTACAACCACAACATCCGGTTCCTGCGTCGCTAGCAGCGCAGCGCCGGCAGCGCCGGGGCGCCGGTTTTGCACGAGAGGCCCTCGAGACATTACGAGACGTCGTAAGTTTGTTGCCGGCTCTGAGCTGTGTTTACTGTTCTGTTGCTGTGCGTAAATATTAGAACCGAAAAATGTCCCTTATCTTCGCTTCCATTGCTCGTCTGGGTACTACTCGTGCAGCAACATACAACTTCTGCAATGACAGCTTGCGCAGACGCATGATTCACATAGCTCCAAAACTTCTGGCTGCTGAAGTTCTTAAGCCTGCTCCGGCGTTCAAGGGCAAGGCTGTCGTGAACGGTGAATTTAAAGAACTCTCTTTATCTGATTACAACGGCAAATACCTGGTACTTTTCTTTTATCCCCTGGACTTCACCTTTGTGTGCCCGACAGAGATCATCGCGTTCAGTGACAGGGCTGATGAGTTCCGGAAGATCAACACAGAAGTTGTTGGGGTATCCGTAGATTCCCATTTCTCTCATCTTGCATGGATTAACACTCCCCGAAAGGAAGGTGGTTTAGGGAAAACGAACATCCCACTGCTTTCTGACTTCAACAAAAACATATCCAGGGATTACGGTGTCTTGCTCGAAGACGCAGGAATCGCATTGCGTGGATTGTTTATCATTGACCCCAAAGGCGTCGTTCGTCAAATCACTGTCAACGACCTTCCTGTTGGCAGATCAGTTGACGAGACACTCAGGCTCGTAAAGGCATTCCAATTCGTCGAGAAGCATGGTGAGGTGTGCCCTGCTGGATGGCAGCCCAACGCGCCAACTATCAAGCCGGACCCGAAGAACTCACAGGAGTACTTCAACAAGGTCAACTAAACGACGACGTACTTGAACAACTATGAGCAAGGGGTACCGCGAGTTTGGATCCTGTGTCCTGGATAGGAGTTACAACGCCTATGTTGGTTGGACAAATATCATGTTTTGGTAACAAGGCTGGCTTGTTTTCGTCATTTTATAGCAATAAAAACTGGTCTTCAGAAAAAACTGTTGAGTTAGTAGGTGCATTGTGATATGCCTAAATGTGTTGCAGTTTTTGAAGGATGGGAGTTAACCCAATTTGTAATCTGCTCCTACCTTTTGCACTTGCTTTCAAAAAACATGCCTAATCTACACCAATCTGATGACTGTGTCACTCATGTGTCAGCATCTTGAGCTTATGAGGAATGTATCACTTGGTGTATGGGGAGGGGGTTGAAACCAGCCCCCAAATGTTGTTTACGTGTTCTTGCCCATCGCTCATGCCTATCATGGAATTTATCCCTACAAGGTCTGTTTACCAACTCATGATGTGCTGCAGTCAGACTCTAACATTGTCTCCAGATTTGAAAGTTTCTGTAAAAATATAGGGTGCACACCTAGAAAGAATGCCACAAAGAACTCTCCACTTGTTACAGAGGAACAGGACAAGCACCAACCTGCAACCCTATGTGTAACATCATTAAAGGTAAAATAAATTTTTGTTGATAGTTCAATACAAGGTCACTAGCGAATAAACGGTGAAAAATGATATACAATGATTAAAATATATTCTGGGGCAGATGTCACCGTTACACAGTTGTGCCATCTAAACGGTGTGCAGGAGCATCATACTGCATTGCGCAGGAATACATAGGGCCGGTGACAATGCTTTCTTCAGGCACTGCCTCCTTGCCGCCTCGCCTAACAATGATATCTGAACGTAGGCAGAAACTCGCTATACGATATTTGTAAGGAATTGTTCTCGGCGTCGTGGATTGCGCAGAATTTCTTGTGCTCGCGGAGGACAAGTCCTAGAGACCTATTTTACTTGGACTTACCAAATATTATTGTCGATGTTGTGTTTGCAATGCTCCCATAACGCCAGTGGTAACGATTGTGTTTCGTAACTCGTATGAGTTGTAGTTTGGTCAGCTGCATGTTTTAGCTTTTTTATGTTTGATCTATGACTGTACTTTTTTTTTTTTTTTTTCTGGCTTCTGTGTGAAGGGTAACTGACTGCACTGTGTACCACCAAAAAGGACTTTGGCTGTGAGTGAACACTTGAGAAATAAATTAAAACTTGCAAAGTATGATGACATATTGGATACAAATTTTTCATGAGCTATGAGAGCAGCATAGATACCGTTTTTGCATGCTTTAATAATTGGCCGGCTTTGGATAATGAATAGTTCCAATTTTGCTATCCCTCATTTCGCTGAAAACCAATACTTAAAAAGGTAGTGCGCTTTAGGTAATTAGTCATCTAGTTTAGTTCCCTCACCGACCGAATGTCTGCCTTGCTGTATAATTGCCTGCAAAAATGCATGTGTGCTGCTCTGATGGCTTTTTAACGACAGAATTTTAAACCAAATAAAAAAAAAGCGCTTTTTCGCGCGCAATGTGCGAAGCAGTGACAGCGACACTCATTTTCGCGTAGTGGGATGGAATGTTTTCACGCTTGTGTTCAACACACACATACGCAACTGTTTTCACACTTGATTTATTCAAAGAGCGACAAAAGAACTTTATCGTCAGTGAAGTACGTCGGAGTGGCCAGGCACTGCAACGTCGCACACACCTTGAAGTTCTCCACTCGTTCACCGGGCAACTGGTTGCCCAGGAGTTCGTGATGTTGCGCGCGTGCCACGCTGGTCCAAGTCCACGGTCGTACACTTTGCGCGCGTATAGAACTCGATAATGAGGAACTTCAAGTGAATGATGGCAGTTGAAGAAAAGGTACAAGCAGTGGGATTTGAATTCACACCTTCTGATCGACGGTCAGAGATGTGGACGCTCCCTAAAAACCACAACTTTTGTGTATTCCATTGATTATACAAATCTTAATAGTGCCCATACAGTTTATTGGTAGTTGCGATATTGAGGTCGATGGTTGTAGTCCCTCATTTTCTCGATATGGTGCCTCACACAACTGTTCCCGCTCTCTTTCGTGTACCACCATCATCATTCGCCACCTTTTTTCACCCTTTGACCTCACCGGGCCACCCAATCAGAGCAAGCTGGTCGCAGCGTTACCCAAATACTTCACCCCCATCCCCGGCAGAGAATCATTCATTTCTAGTGTTGGGATCCGGGACATCCGAGTCTTTGGGAGTGAGGGGGTAATAAGTTTGGGTTTAATATGGGAAGCTGTCTTTGGAAGAGAAACTTGGCCAAGTTGACCGTGAAGCGGTGACGAACATTGCCGTATCAGTCTCATATACACGTACGTTTCCGGATGCACAAGAAAGAAGGCAAGTCGGCACCCCATCAGAAAAGCGTCGAAAACATCTGGAGGCTTGGAAAAGTACAAATAGTCCTACGCTTTATTCGTGCGCGTCTTTAAACGGAGGTAACAGAAGTACTGTACAGGTTTTCACTGGTAGGTGCACACATAATCTTAATCGACGATGCTGATTGGAAAGAGTACGCAGAAGAGATCTCCATTGATTCCAGCCAGATGCAGCTTGGCTGTCGCGTTGATCTGTAAAACAAAGAAGTTGCCAGTAAGTGCTTATGCACGAGACTTTGCGCGCAGTCACGTGAGTCATGCCAGACAGGTAAATGTCATCTCGCATGACAACATCACAACGGAAGTCCACCTGTCGTTTGCATTTTTTCTTTCTTTTTTTTCCTTAGATTTATGCCTGACCTTTGGATAGAATGGTTGTATCTTGAGCTTGTAAGTGAATGCGTTGCTCGAGCCTTTCTTTAGTGGACACGTGAGTCCCTTGTTCTTGCAGCCATCGGAATCGGCGCCCGGTAACGGAAGCTCCACATTTTTTAGCTTAGCGCTGATGCCCACTTTCACAGAGGTTGTGTCCTGATCTGCATAGCAACCACCAAATTATGAACGCGAACCACATAGACATGAACAAAGGGCATAATTGATACAATTACAGCAACTCCCAAATAAGTACCCGATGCTTTTAGTTCTACTTCCTCCATTCCAGAGGCTCGGTGAAAGTAGATGGTGGTGGTGGTGGTGGTACGATGTACAGAAAGGAAGAGGAGTCTCCGTTGTGAAAAGGGGAGAAGGGGGAGTAGAAAAAAAGGATAGAGAGAGAGAGAAAAGAAGGAGAGAGAGTAAGAAATGTAAAAAAAGAGAAATTAGAAAAGTAGAGGGAAAGAAATTAGTAGAGAGGAGGGGGAGGGAGAGAGAAGGAGAAAACGTAGATTGAGGCAGAAGCCTCCAGGTAAGGGAGTTGCCGGTATTTCGAACAGAGATTGTTCGAAATATCGGCGGCTACCGAGATTAAGCTTCTGTCTCAGTCCACGTGTCTTATTGTTGTACACGAATAATTGAAAGCTACGTAATGAGTAACGTAATAGTCTATGCACTTACTAGACGTGAATGGGATGTTGATGACAGCTACGTCTCCACGTTTGACGGCACAGGGCTCAGCGTCGCAGGGTGTCATATCTACTCGCTTGACATCACCTCCACCTATTGAATTAGACATTTCATGAATCTTCAGTGAAGTCGCAAGCAGACACAGCAGTACTTTAGCCCATGATATACCGAATGCGATGCAACAGGAAGTCTCAGTTAGAAACACGAAAGAATGAGCAGAAGAAGAAAATGATACTATATATGTAGTCGTGTTCAGCCCGAGAACGGCTCCGGCGCTGAACTAGAACTTTATGATAATATGAAAAATAACCTTCGTGAAAAGGAAATATGGCTACAGAAGGAATTCTATATATAACGCTTCGAACGCTATGTTCGCCTCTGGTTGTCAGGGAGAAAAATATGCACCAGGCAATGCCGTCCTTAGCCTGACCCCGACTATATATATAGAGAGAGAATACATGTCGAAAACTAGTCGTTTTGGCCCAAACCACGTGGTACAAACGAGTCCTCATATTCCCCTGTTAGTAGTATACTACATATTTCAGCAAGAGCAGTAACGAGGGTGTTCACAACTTGACGTCTCCACCAATTAAAGGGGCTGCGTCCCAAACTATGCCAAAGAATCGTGACATACAACTATTTGCATCCGTGTCAACCTGCATTATAAGATTTACTGGAAAGCAGGTGGCTTAAACCCTCCTGTCCTCCACTCCTTCCTGCTGTCCTCTCTCCATTTGTCCGAGTGTGTACGCTGCTCATAGCCGCAGTTGCTTCATGGAATCAAATAAATAAATAAGACATAACACTCCGTCAGTAATGCAGCGCGAGATATAGGTCACGCTCTGGCTCCTCTGGTGCCAGATCCTGACGAGCACTTGCGTTGAAGGGTTCATATCTGGCCCGGTACGACACGTCTTCGCGTGCCCTGTTCGCAGACGTGTTTCGGTTAAATCTGAGGGCGGCTGGCTTTACATACTTGGCGCTCAAGAGGAAAACAACAACGTATAAGCGCCGAGAAGGAGGGCGAGAAACAGTAAAGATAACATTTCCGCCTATTCTATCACGCGTGGCCATCAAGCAGGCAGCATAACTAATTTCACTTGGGAAGTGTGAGTGTCCCTAACGCTAACTCCGATAAGCCTTCGTTGAGGTGATTTGGATAACCACGTGCGGGGTCATCGTTTCTTCAGCGGTTATCGTTACTTTGCACGAATGAAGTCAGCAAAGTGACCAATAACTGCTGTCGATTGTTCAGTCAAAAAGAACGATTAACCAGCAGCACCATATGTACACCCCATGGCTGAACTTGACAATTGCACCACAACAAAAGCTACCCCGCTATCTGAATACTGGAACAACAATAGTAAAGGGCAACTAAAAGCTAACCAAGACATCGAAAAACGCCAGAACATCACCTGTTGGTTCCTTTTCCTCCTCCCTTTCTTTTATTACTTTTAGAAAGAAATAGATTCATTCGTGATTACATTATAATTATGGAATGAAGAAGTAGTATTCGACGGAAGGCAATAGAGAGCCTGTAGTCTTTCTGCCGTTACTATGTGCTTATTGAACACACTTCAACCCTTGATGGTATATGGTGAGAGTATATGGTGAACTACGATGATACATGCGCGAGATCATATCTACTGTCAGGCTATAGCGTCCTGCAGACCGATGACGAGGCTGCCTTCTCTGTATGGTGTCACGGAGCAATGCGCCTCAGAGATCCACCACCACCACCACCGCCTCAGAAATCGAGGTATGCTGTTTGGTTTGTGCCTATACAGGGTGTTTGCTCTAACGTGTCCAGAAATTATATTGGAAGTGGTACTTTTCTGCTACTTGAGTAAGAAACAGGTACTGCTTCACTAATAGCACATGTTTCTTAGTCAAGTAGCTGAAAAGTAGCGCTCGTTTCTCTTTTATCGCTCGCTTTAAATAAAATTTCGGGACACGTTAGACCAAACACTCTGTGTATGTATATACTCCGATTTCAAAGAAATACCAGTACGACCCATATTCCTTCCGCGGTACAGGCAAAGAGTTCGGTTGAGCTGACAAGACTCTGGGTGTGGTCTGCACTCCGGCAGACTTGTACGCAACTTGAATACTCTACTCAATTAAGTAACTGTATCTTAAATACGTTTGGCAATAACTTGGTGTCTGACAATCTAATTCGGAATTTAGTAACTTAACTTCAATACTTTTCGAGTACTTTGAGTCCCGCTCTTGAGCGGGACTCAAAAGTTTTTCTCAAAATTTTTCTCCGGGACGCCGGTCTCCTCTCTACCCTATATGATGTGCCTGCGCACCAGTGAGCTGTATGTGTGCTTTTGTGTGCTGTGTTTTTGCCTAACGTCCTGTTGGTGTTGTCTCACTGACTGCACTGACTATTGACCCCTATTCAGCGTCGTTCATCATCTCATCATCAGGACACATCTCATCCTGTACATTGTGCCTTGGGGTAGTGGGCCGCACCTCATGTGGCGAATTTACCCATTCATCATCATTAATTTATCTGTTGTCGTTGTTGTTGTACTCTTGCCCACAAAGTATACTCACTTTCATTTACTTTTATTTTTTTTTTCCGAGAAACGGGAGGGTCGAGAAAACTTCGTGTGTTTTGGCTAAATGCAATGCTCTTACATTCACGTACATTACATCTCAGATATTCCGGGGTACCTAATCTGCGGCGTAGCCTACCTTCTGCGGCGTAGCCTGCAAAGCGGGAGGCGCCTTTGGTTTAATAGATATACATGGGATGATGTGATGATGTGAAGGGCATGTTCGTGAATGCTCGGTGTCTGGAGAAGGCATGGGAGAGGACGGGTGTTTCACACAGTCACAGCGAGTGAGGATGGCTACAAATGTTCACAACTGAAACAGACAGTTGATTAATACAATAGATGTAGTTTAAGGTAGCTTGCTGGGTCTCTTTCGTTTTGTGCCTCTTCCTCCTCCTATGAGCACAGCATCCGGTACTGATCCGGTATTCGCATGAGCGACCTCATCGGCCGAAACGTCTGCGATAGGAGAGAGAGGAAGAGAGCATGCACCAATAATGCACCGCGGGAAAGCAATCCGAACGAGAATACGTTGAAATCTTCACTTTGTTTTTATTTGTTCGATAGTAAATTTCACAAATAACAATAACTTGACGGTAACTTGGAAGTAACCTTTAGTATTCTACTGAAATACTTTTCAAGCTTGAATATTTTGTACTCTACTCAGTTATTTATTTATTCATTTCTTTTTTTTTTTTTTTTGCATGGTACTCAGCAACTTCTATACTTTTTTTCAGTACCTTGTACAGGCCTGGTCTCTGCATAAGTCTGACACATTATTCGGAATATTGTGCGCGTATATCGTTTCTTATCGAAAAAGGCTACGTGCACAGCTTTTCACTTGAGGAACCATTGGGCTTCAAGGAAACACCAGAATATGCACCAGTAGGACGCCAGAATAGACAGTCGTCTGTTTCCTTTCGATATTGACACCTGCGATATATTTGGACGTGGAACCTGGTACAGGATACCCTCATACTAAGCACTGAATGAAGTGTACTGTAAAAGTAGAAATTTTCGCGAGGACTTAATTTTCGCGAATTTCGTGATCGAACTTTTTTCGCGAAATGAAGGTTCCGCGAAATACTAGCGAGATGAAAAAGTATGGGCATTGCATTCGCGGCGATATCAGCTCCACAAAGACAAATCGACTTACTTGACGATCTTTATTCTCACAAATTTGTTCTCTTCAAACGCTGCTATAATTGAAACGCCACTTCACCATCTGTAGTTTATACTGTATCACTTGGCATTGCAGATACATGCTCTCATACAAAACCAGCACGTATGTCATTGTCACGGGATTGGAGTTCACGGTAAGCCTTTTAAGTCAGCTGGCTTGCAGGGCTTTATGACACTGCCGGCAGTATCATGAACTGATCTGAACTGAACATGATCTCTATGATCCCGCGATTTCCGCTTCCGTCCGCTTTCATGCGAATTCGCGAAATTAATGTCCCGCGAGATATTCCCGAAACGCGCTTCCACACGAATTCGCGAATATTAAGGTCGCGAAATTAGCCACTTTTATTACTCGGTGCAGCTCTGGAAATGTCCATGCAGGACACAAAGTTGCTAAGCTGTCCCTGTCTCATGTTCCTTATGGTCAATAAATTACAATTACAACACACCGCTGCGATCAGGGTGTCCCCTTGATTGTGTGATTTGGCCAGCATAATCGGGCAATAATCAACCAATTCCGGCTGGCATGACGACTCGTGTCAAAAGTGATGCAAGGCTATGAGGCTCGTGAATGCATTCTTTGAAATCTTGCAATACTTCCAAATCAAAAAGAAGGTGCACAGGTGACATGAAACGTGACTATAACTTACCGCATTTTTCGATTTTGATGTCGCGTGCCTCGGAAAGCAGGATGATTGTCAAAAGGTAGACGACAGCCAAGTTTCCCATTGCGTTCGTCTCTTCAGTGAGCTACATGTAATGAGTGACACTTTCTGCTCGTGTAGCGTGTCGAACATGACACTAACGGTGGGCTCGTCGCTGCTCCCTTATGAATACTGCTCTCCTTCCTCCTTTCCCGCTTCCGCGCTCGCTCAACCTCCTGATGTGGGTAAGGAGGCTACAAGTTGTCTCATGCACACATCAGCCATCAGCGGCTCGAAAAGCAAGATTGGCATACCACACTGTTTCACTGGTTGTCAAGTTTCTCCACCCATCGCCGCTACATGTATTTGTTGTGGCTGTTCCACTCGAGAGTTTCCTAGCCTCAGTTGACAAGCACACAGTACGATCGACCAAACCGCAGTTGTGATGACCCCTTTAAACCATACCGACGTAAGCGCTCAAGTGTTCTTTGCAGGGCAGAGTAAACAGTGACTCCGGGTAACGCTATGCCAAAACAACAGCTTTTACGTGGTGCTTCGCTTAAAAGCGGCTTTTAAAAAATAAATAAATAAAAAGCGAGATAGGATACGAGATTCGAGTACAGTTTGTTTTTCTGCCTTGTAGTAGGACTCAAGGCACGAATGTCGGCACAGCTCCCCCTGAAGCCGGCCCAGGACGCACAGTAGCCCCTCGTCCCCCCACTCCTACTGCTGTCCTTTCTCCGTCTGCCCACGTCTGTACACCGTTCATAGCTACAGTTGCTTCGCGGTGCTAACGCGGAATAAAAAAAAAGAAGTAGGACACGAGCCATCAAATCGCGACTTTTATATCACTATCACGTCATTGACGTAACGTCAACATTGGCTGCAGTTTTGTGCGCTATGTTATAGCGGTTCTTCCGAACTTGACATTTTCTTCGAAATACGAAGACGAACAGTCACTGTTCGAAATATCGACGTCTCTGGTCTTAAGGCTCTTCCCCTAATATTTCCCAACCGGTTCGCTGGATCTTCTACCCCTCTATACGTGATCTACCGCCGTTACCGTGTGCTGAGATTTCAGTACATATTTAAGATACTTTAGGTGACCAAATTAGTCCACGAAAAAGAAAAAGCGGAGTGATACAGGGTGTATTTTTCTTTTTTCGGGGAAGGAAAGACGGGTCTGCAAAAATGCGCGAAAAAAAAAAAAGGTGTTCCTTTACGAATATTTTGCGGACGATCTACCCAGCGGATTTTTGTTCTGAAAACGGCTGTATCAGGTGACCGAAAGGAACAGATGTTCTCCTTAGGAGAACTTCGTAGCTTTTATAATTAAAAAGTTAATTAACGATTTTTATATAATTAGTCATTCGACGGTTGAGCAACAGCTGGCCAAGGACGTCCGCCGGCCCAGAGATGATAGAAGTGAAAACAGGATGTCTATAGCCCTTATAGTGTCTTTATGAAAAGTCTGTATCAAAAAAAAAAAAAAAACACCCTGTAGAGTATTTATAGTGTTTAGGTGCTGCGGGCATAGCTTTCTAAATATACCACACAACGCACGCACCACGCGTTTTTTTTTTTCTATAATCAAACTCAAACTCAACAACGCAGGAAAGTTGAAATGTTTGATACTTCTTGGGAACAAAACGCAATTGTGACTCAACGACATCCTGCGTGTCTCCGAGTCAAAGTGCGGACGGTCAACTTATTCTATGGAGAAGGACAGGTGTGGTGATCTCGTAATCTGCCCTCCCTATTATGACTCATGTATAAGAATTTTTCCTCAGTGAGTCGTACGTGCACAATCGAACTGAACTGAGACTTCTAACAGCCTTCTGAAGGCTCTGACTCAAACTCTGTAAACTGTATACTGACCGTGAAGGAATGACACAGTACCTGTGCAGGCATCTGCACGTAAAATTTGCACAACCTGCAAGTCGGCCTATGAACATTTCAGATGTAATTTGAACTGTATATGCAGAGGCGTTTAACGAAGGGGTTTGAAGAGAGAGAGATGGCGTACGGCAGTTCGTGCGTGACGCGCGCGGGCGGTTCCGAACGTTTCAAGAAAGTGTTACTTTCAAGTAGGTTGATCTTGGTTTGCGACCGTTCTCGTACATGGTTTTACCTGTCTTGTGCATGCGGGTCTTACATGTTGGAACATTTTCACGAACTTCATAGCTTCACTTGCAGACGCAGCAATGTGGGTAGAATGCTGCGAAAGAAAACTCATCGTCAGTTCATTATATACCGCATTCAGATGTTTGTCTATGTGTATTCTCCACCCTTCGAGAAGGAAAAAATTGAAAATATTTATCGGAAATAGTATGCTACGATGTACGACATTGAAAACCACGAAACCACGGGGTTATGTTACACTCGTCAATGACTTACCCCCGCCTTACGATACGACGCGTACCTGCCGTACTTGCTACGTCCTCGATTACTATCCAGGTAAACCAAAAGAAACATCGGCGATGATGCATGCATTTCCGGCCTGGGGAGATGAAGGGCGGGAGACACAAAGTGCTCTGCGGCCTCAACGGAATCGTTTCGTGCAAAACGCACTTGTGGAGTTCAAGACAAGGATTCTTGAGGAATTCAAAGACAGCATTCTTAAACAGAGTACCGGACATCGAATTCTGTTAGTAACTTCCGGCTCGTAGTACCGCTTTCACACTGGTACGTATAGTCAATGTGCTGCAGCGTGTTACTCACCTAATGCATTACTTACAACAAGAGTGGCTAAAAGGCCTCCGGCCTGCTAGAAAGTGTCTCATACGAACGATAAACCAACTTCACGTTTCTGCTCTGTGGATTACCGAACTTACCCCTCATTATTGTTTTCGTCAACACATGCTCTGTCGATGCTGTTTCCTTGTTCTAAAGGCACGTGCGAACATGGCTTGCGTGCCAGAGTATAGTAACGCTAACGTTCGTTTGCTTGAAAATCCCAGGTCTCGTAGCTGATTTCAGCCTTGAAGTTTCACGATATCAGAAGGTGGAGTATGTTGGAGGCGCTTGTGTTTTTAATTCTTCTTCTTCTTCTACCAACGAGATAATGGCCGTGAGCCACTAAGGGAGATTGGCCAGGACAATTCATTTGCGAGTGATGCGCGAGCTATTCTCTAATGACGGAATTTTCAAACTTGGGGGATTTTCTTCCTAACCTCTGAAAAAATAAGAAAGAAATCTACAACGAGAAGTCTTGGAAAACATAAAAAAATATCTTGTAAATATCTCTCGGAAACTTGCGTTCCTGCCTGCATCGATGGAGGTGTTCACACCAGGAGTACGAACTAGAACTGCACCATATTATTAACAGCTGTTTCTGAACTAAACCGAACCAAAATTATATTTCTTACAAGTGAATCTAACCGTAACTAAAACAAACAAAGGGTTGAAGGGATTACAGCTTCGCAAAAAAGTTCAGGTGTCATTTGCTTTAACGAAGCAATCAGCATCTATGTAATGCGGTGAACTCCATCGTTGCCTAGAGGTAATTCGCCGTTGGAGTCACTGAAAATGGTACCTTATCTAATGGCACTACTAAGGGCATCAGGGCATTTTGAGGCCATTTCAGCCACTTCCCAGGTCTGCTTTGAAAACGTCCAGCGCATAGGGTTTTTTCCTTTTCTGTGAATCGTGCTTTCCCCTCAAAGTAGACATGGAAACACAGATGGCATGCAAATTTTCTTCATTAAGGGGAAGCTTGATGTTGCAACACTGACAGCATGATCGGACGCAAGCGATTATGTAGAGGAATACCAGGATTCCGAGATGTTCACGTCGCCATAGGTGGTCGTGGCACAGATATCGTTGTCTGCAAGTCCCCCAGCATGACAGTGAGCGTTTAGGGGAGGCAGCGTCTCATTCTTTTTGTGAATATTTCGTTTCACAGCTGTAGCTTTTTCTCCTAACTTCAGATATTAACAGACGATACGATAAATAAAAGACGAAAAGCGCCGAATCCTCGGAACATAACAAACTCAGAAAAATATCCTACGAATATGCCAAAAATAAACTCCGAAGACCCGGAACCGTAGAACTTATGAGACAGGCCAGTTTCCCTTCATGGTAGCTAGGACGTATAGGAACGCGCAATAATATATACGATACATATGCACGTACTATAACTATATTTCTATGTATCTGTGCTCTTCATATAACTATAATTCCGCTTTCATCAACCTTTATCAACTTTCCTTTTATCATGCCGTTTCAACAACTGCGGCATGCAACTGGGCGTGTTCGTCCTTCTGTCTTTCTTTGCCTCATCAGTAGCTATGCGGTAGTAGAAACACTTCTCACAACTTAGCTGAGGATCGACAACAAAACAAGGAAGTTCTTAAAATATACCATCTTGGCCCGGAGAACACGATGTGAAATTTAATTGTGGGACCACCGCATCACGATTCAAGGCCAATGATATATCATGCCAATGGATGCCATGAAAGCACACAAGACACCAACATGGCACGGCTGAGCAGACCAAGCATAATTGAGCTGTGCGCGGGTGCAGTCATATTCGCGGATATCCGCACGACATCTTTGTTTGCGGACAGAAATACAACGCGTTGAAATTCGCGCGGATAAAAGACGCGTGCCTCTGCATGGAGTGCGCGCAGATATCTGCATTTTAGCAGCAAATGAGCGTTCCCTATTACGACGCCCCATAGGTGTAAAAAATCACGTCGAAATGTGTAATCCCTAGAAATTTCTGTGCCTTTATAGTTGATATTATTGCACAACTGTGGACGTACATAATGTTTCTGAGAAATTTGTATGCTGAAAAGTAGAACCCCTTGTAACGTAACATTTTCGCCCTGCAGCCTTTTTTCTCCTACAAAAGCGACGGCTGCTGATGTGCTCGATATCGTCGCGGACGCGGATGAAGGTACACCTTTTTCAACTAGAACGGTTGCGGATGCAGTCGCTTATCCTACACGCCCGAGTACTGTCCGGATGCTGATGCTGTCAATATTATTCGCGCTCGCCTGTAACCATGCCTTGCAATCCGGCCCGGTTTCCCCGAAGCAAAACGAGGTGATATCTAACAGCGTAGACAGGCGGGGAAGTTGGTGTAGTACATCCTTCAACTAAGCAGCAAGAAACAAGGACAAGAAGACGAACAGAGTGACTGGTATGTGATGTGTGACAGGTGATATGTACACACACATACCTGTACAAGGTGCCCGGAACAAAAAATGCCCAAAAGAAAAATGCCCTGAGATACAATCCAAGGGAGAAGTCAGCTCGTGTTATGCAGTCGAGTTCTTTAGCTTTCGCTATTCAGCAGGGGCCTGCGGGTGATGCATTGTGCACAATGGAACAGCTGAGTTGCAGTATTCGAATGAATTGGCACAAGTTAATGCCCTCCCTGTGTGCGCTGGTACAGGTGGAAACACAGCCGAGTACTATATATTCGAGATAGGACAGATTCAAGTCTGTGCCATCATTGTTCCTTCGGGCGTGTTATTGTGTTCGTAACAATGACGTTTCTATATTCTCACTCTAAAATTTGGAGTTGTACGACGCCTATACTAGACCAAACGAGACCTACATGACCATCGCTTTGAAACAATCCCCTGGGAAGTTTGCAGTACATAGGGTGTCCATCCAAAACGATACATAAAAAAAAAGAAAACGAGAGAGAAAAGAGGCTATGGCGCCTGGAATCGATATCGAAAAGCCATATCGTGCGTTACGTTAATCGTACTCATGCTTCAGTATTTTCCCTCGATGTTCTTAGAAATTACTTCGCAAGATGTGAAGATCGTTTTACAGATTTAGCCCATGCATCCATCCATTCCATTACAAGCTTTAGCTTACAAGCATTCTTCAGAAAGTCTTATCAGTAATTGATTATAGCAGAAATTAACCATTGACAAGCTTGTCTGACATCTTCAAATTGATGGTGTGGGTCTGCCTGGTACTGAACAGCTAGCAGCTGTGAAGAACATCAAATGTGAGCGTGCGTGCTGCGCCCTCGGTGCATAAACACACACACACACATAAAGATACGATGACGAGTTGGGGCAGATGCCGGCCAGCAGGCTGGGCGCTGTCCCAGTGCCATTTGTAGATAGTGGGATATGATGATGGAGATGAGGATTCTGGTGATCAAAGTAGGGTGGAGAGGCCTGTTGATGACAGAAAATCCCAAAGGTGACGGAGGACTTGGTGCATATGAACGCCACTGTACCATGGCCCCAGCACCTTGCCTATATGGTAAAGGGGAGGAGGAGTGTCGTTGGGAGGAACCCGAGAGGTCTGCCTGCCTGATTAGGCGGCATGTTTCTCGGGAAGGGAGAGGTGGTGGAGAGGAGGAGAGGAAAGGGTGAAGTGGAAGACCGAACGGCATCCGCTCGGGGGGAGGATAGCTGCGTCCATGGGCCGACTTCAGGGGAACTGTGCCGGCATATGCCTATTACACATCTGAGGGAAACCCAGGAAAAAACCCAGACGGCACAGCCGGCCCGCGGATTCGAACCGCGGACCTCCCAGTCTCCAAGCGCACGCGTTACCGCTGCGCCACCGGAGCTGGTAGGGTAAAGGGGCGGTGGTCGATTGCATGCATTCCGTGCTGCAAAATCTCGCGCTCCCGCTGGTAGTCAGGGCGGTCCATAAGTAGGTGGCGCAGGTCACTGCGCACACTGCATGATGCACAAAGGTCCGATGGCGCACGGCCAAGGCACTGCCTCATAACTGGGGTGAATGCAACATTCAGCCGCATACGGTGAAGAACAGCATAAACAGCTTGTCCCATGAAGCATGCATTTTAATGTACAAATGCTTTAACGAGGAGCCAGTGCTTTGGGTAAGGACAATAACAATGTAATGCAGCTCTGAGAGGAGAAAAAGGAACGACATCCAAAACCGTGGACGTTTTCCTCCACGAAGTTTGCACACAGTATTACATTTCGTAGCTTTCTATTTTCGGTGCTGTGATATAAGTAGGGTTCTGCGTTTTCGGTTTCACTCGAAAAACATCGAAAATCATACGCCGATTTCATTATTCGGGTATGGGCCTGTTGCGCTCAAGTTTGCCCGGCGACGCGAGCGCCAATCGGGACCCAAGCGGGAGCGGGAGCAGTGACTGGTCCGCACAGCCAGGCAGCCAAGCATATGTATCGTGGTTAAATATGCCGCCTTTCAGATTGCCAACGCACGGCAAACCACAACACAAAGCGGGCACACAGTATTGTTGTGTCGTTTGCTACCATAACAGATTCCAAAACGTCAAAAAAATAAGTTTTTATCGCTTCCTCGGAAACCCTTAGGAGACAGAAAGGCGGAAAGCGTTAATTGCGTCCGTACACCGTAAAAACGCCTCGAAGTTTCCGCTCTGCATTCTACCTGGAGATAATGTAGAGTTATACCCAAACAACTTGCGGTAGAAATTTACTTGGATATATCACAAATTCTGCCAAACAGTTATTACATTCTAACATAACGCATGCAGATTAGAGGGAAATATGAAAGGCTTACTGTGGACATCGACTCCCGCCGGTTCTTCTTACTGCTATGTTCGAGGGTCTTCGTGCAGTGTGATGTTTACTTCGCAAAAAGCAATCACCTTACTTACTTATTACTTACTTATGTTCTCCAAGAGACCCCGCTATGAAGCTACCCCCTGGCATTTTTGTTGGAATGCTATAATGGAACACCGTGCGTGTCCCTCTCATGACCTTTAGGAGATCAAATAGATTCTCCGTTTGCTCTCCCGTTACTACATTGTCGAAAATGCCTCAGAACCTCTTTACAGTCCCACTGTAAGGCTCCCCTCTATTCAGACTCAAGGACCTGGACAAGCTATGCCTGGGTACGCGTGAATGATATCACCAGGCGGTTTTCTTTTTGCAGCGGGGAGAGATTTGGTTGATATACCTGTACAGGTAAACATTACACAAACAAGGAGAAATATATCAGATGCAAGCTGTTTATTACCAAGAGCAATAAAGTACACGGTACAATACTGGTTGATGAAACATATAAAATGCTGAAGAATTACCATTAACAGAATAGCCAACGATCAACGATGCAGCAGGGTACAGCAGCAGCATTCCGTAGAGAAAGATCATTGGCAAATGATCAACGATGCAGCAGAGATGACTGGAGCCTCATCAGCTGTAAAAATACAATATGAAAGGTCTGCACCCGAGCTCCTGTCTAAAGGAAAGCACACTGTCCACATTATACATACGTACTCGGAAATAAGTCGGCGGTACCCTTTGTCAAGTCACGCCTGCAGCTTTGAGCTTGGCTTGCCTCTCTTTTGTGGCTGCCCTACATGTGGCGTCTTCTTCCTTGTTCAGGTAGCAGCAAACTGCTGCCGCGTGCTTACATTTTCCCGCAATTCCCACTTTACAGGTACACGACGCAACATAAACTGTTCACGGACACTTGGACACCTGTGATGGAGAGGTACCGAAATCGAGTTAAATCAACTTTTAGTGCGGGTAAAATGTGCATTCAATGTTTTTCTGATCAGGTATATCATTTTGATGTACAGTTAACAAATATTACATACGATCACGCCGACTCACCTCGAACCGGACGCTATAAACCACGCTGTCATTCACTTCTTCCGAAATGCACTTCGCTTTAACGACGATTTCGTTACCGTCCGATGCTTCGTCGACGCCGAAAACATTGACTAGTAACTGGCCCAATCGGCAACGGCCTCCAGCTTTTCAAACCCACGCAGGATGCGATACATTGCTTGCTTGCGCCAGAGCCAAACCCGCGAAACCGAAACACTCTTGAGTGCGGACCATTGTTTCGATTTGCTTCCACACGCGGCGCTGTCGTCCGCTGATCGCCTGGCCGCCTGGCCGAGAGCTACAGGCCCATAACCGAAAAATACCGAATACAAATGAATGGCCCAGGAACAATTAGGGGGATTAACCGCCGTGGTGCTTAGCGTCTCCATCTTTCCCTTTCCCCTTTCTCTTTTATGCTTTCTTCTGCTTGACCCGCTCTACCTCTTTACAGTGTGTGTGTGCTTGTTTGTTTTTCTCGTTTTTCTGGCTCTATTGTTCCACCCACAAACGCGTTTTGGAGTAGCCAGTCTTGACTGGGTCGGGACTAACATCTCCATATTTTTCTTGCATTTCCAATTCCAATAACAATTAATTGCTGCAATAAGCTTAAATGAGCTCTGCCTTCACGATTTAGGTACCATCACTTCGCTGTGGAGCAACAAAGCTCTCCTGTTGTGATGTTTCAGAGGGGCTAATTTTGTATTGGTCTTGTGGTTTTAAGGCTCCGCTGAGACGCACAGTTTTGAAATTACGTTGCGATTTATATTCGCCGATAACTGCAGGGTAATCCACGTACACGCCGGAAAAATACCGATTTCATGAACATAAACAAACACCGAAAAATATACACCGAATCCGACATCAAATAAAAACAGAAAGCGCGGAACCCTAGACATAAGTAAACCAACCTTTCTTGTTTACTGGATAAAGATTGAACAGTATCTCCACCATGCGGCTGCTCCATGAACTGTTCTTGTGTGAATGCGCGGCTGGAGCCGTGCTTTCACTGTGGTTGCCTTGCTCAAAAAAGGGGGTTGGAAGGCGGTGTTTCTGGGCATCGAGCATTTGAAATCGTTTCAGAATGAGTGAAGATGACTTAGTGGATGACTTTTTGGAGTTCTCTGTACCAGGCTCCTTAGCAGGGAAGAACTACAAAACGTGCATTTCTTCAATATGCAGATTCCCCTCTTAATCATGTTTGTCACTACGGTTCTGTGTGTCAAGTAAAATGTACCGAGACCAGAGTTTAACATTGTAATGGATTTTTTATCACAAGTAGAACCAAACCACATACGAGGGGCGTTCAAGTCAAACCGGGACTTTCTGTCTCCTGAGTGTACAAATGGCTCCCGCTACTTCTTTTTCATCATTTTCACACGCGACAGGCCTCCGCGTTCACCACGTAGTGGCCCAAAGTTTGTGTAAAACAGAAGACACGTGCTAGACAAGATGGCCGACAACGAGGTGAGCGCGCACATCGAACAGCAAATTGTCATGAAGTTTCTCGTGAATGAAGGCGTAAAGTCATCTGAATTTCACAGAAGACTTCAGGCTCAGTTTGGCCACGATACACTTAGCCGCAGCAAAGCGTTTAAGTAGTGCAAACGGTTCAGAGACAGCCGTACATCAGTGCAGGATGATCCCGGCCGGGGCAGCTCAGAGCCCAGTGTCAGAGTTCCTGAGAACATCCAACTTGTGGAGCGCCTGATCCTCAAGGACCGCCGGATAACATGTCTCGAACTGGCTCGAAAGACGGACCTTTCTGTGGGAACGTTGAGCACTATCATTCATGAACACATCCAGTTTCGGAAAGCCGGGCCTCATCACCAAAAGAGTCCTCCTCCTACAGGACAATTAATGCACGCCCGCATACCGCGCATCTCACGACACGCACCTTACAGGAACTTGGCTGGGAGTTGCTGCCACATCCCCCTTACGGTCCAGACCTCGCCTCCAGCAATTTTCATCTCTTCGGGCCACTGAAGGAGTTCCTTGGGGGTCGCCACTTCAGCTGCGACGACGAGGTCAAGAATGCGGTCCGATCATGGCTGCTACGCGTCGGTAAGGATTTCTACGCTGCTGGCATCCAAGCCCTCGTGAAACGCTGGGACAAGTGCATTAGTGCAGCTGGAGATTACGTTGAAAAATAAAACTAATTTCTCGCCTGTAAGTTCATTTTACTTTTGCCAATAAAAATGAAAAGTCCCCGTTTGATTTCAACGCCCCTCGTATATTTAGAGAGTGAACTCTGTATAAGCACTTCGACCTCGTGCTTCAGAATGCGAGCTTCATGCGAAAATTCATGCTTCAGAATGCGAGCTAAGATGTTCTTTGCGCGCTGGACACAACTTGTATCGAAACTATGAATATATCGAATGTATGGAATATATGAATGAATGAATGTATCCATGAAATGAATAGCTTTGAAATGTGTGAATTCGGAGCTTTTCACCTTGTTTCATATGACAGTACGACAGAATCAATCCGGCTTTCACATGTGCGACTATTTGAATACAGGCATTTAGTAAAATGTTGTCACCATCCCTGAACGTTCTTTGAAGAACGTGTTCAACACTATATGTTTCGGAATATACCTGGCCATTAACTACTGGACGGCCGCTGGGACCAAAAAGTTACAGTTTGTATTATCTGGCCAGGAGCACCTAACACAAAGTCGGTTCACCTCATAGATGTGGTCATCTCGTCACATGTTCTAATACTGTGGCATGAATACCCGATTCAGGAGACCTCCGTGCCAAATCAAGCCACGAACTTCTCGCACAACCTGTATAACCACCAGTGCTATTCGATGTGAACACTAGAACGAAATGGTTCTATACTTATGGACTACTCTGTCCTTGTGTTGTTCTCGTGTACATTTAGATTGCATGGCAGGCAGAAGTTTTAGGGATGGTACCTTTTGTTAAATTATTTGATTGTCGCGATCTAAGATAAAAAGCTGTAGGGGAAGACTATGCATGCGACGAATAAAATATTCCAGCGAGGATAGAAAATAAAAGGAAGAAAGCTCGCTTGCAACGAAAGATCGACATGGCAGTATATTTTCCGGTCGGGAACCCCCCAAACGCACACTTTTGTTCCTGCTCTTCCTCATTAGTGGAAAATTGTCATTCGTGAAGCGCTTGCTGGACTTCTACTGTACATCGGAGATTCTCAGTTTACAATTTCCCGATTCCAGCGTTTCGCAGTGCAGCGCCTTTTGTGAACTTGGACTCCTTTTTCAGCGTTTTAAGCAACGCATTTGAACGCGCAAGAAAATTTACCCGCAGTATATGAGGCATTGACACCAGGAATTCATCCAGGAACACTGCGAAACTTGAAGTTGACAGCCCAGAAAAACAGGATCATGCAGAATCCACACTAGCGCTCCGCCGCAGCGCCACCTACAGTTCGTTCTCGAGGTTCGTTCATTCTAGAGTAGAGTAGAGATCTAAAGTATGGTAAATAGAGTCTGGAGAGTATAGTAGAGTAGATACCAAGATCAAGAGTATAGAAAAAAGAGACTGCGCGTGGTCATGCGATGACTAGGCGCAAAAATATCCCTGTGGACTGCGGAGGTACTTCAAAATAGTTGTGCAACAAAATTATAATTGTCAATTCGCCCACACACGAATGACTTCTTTTGAAAATCCCAGTTGGAAACATAAAATTGGAGATCTAGCTGAATAGTACCGATAACTGGAACTGTAAACCAGCGTTTACATTCAAACGACGTGCTGTCCAAGGCACATGCACGATCATAATGTTTCCATTGTTACACCGGTCCACACTCCACTCCACATATAGGTCTGCACTTGTTCCTTTGTTCTTGGCAAGGGCAGACAAGATATCACGTGAAGCCCAGCGCATCATTGAGTGTCATGACGCAGTACTTTTCTCCCCGTGCACTGTGGAGTTGCTGATTCGACGGAAAGAGATACGCTCTCGATGACACGTTGCATTTCGATATACCTTTGCTCCTAAGCTAAATGAACAGCAAACAAGGGCGAATGACCATATCGAGCTGCAACCGGACAGCCCTATGGACACACCACATTTCGTCTAACCCAGTTTACTACGACCATTACCGGCGAGAAAGCCGAGTGAGACTGAAATGCAGTATGCCACAAGCGCTTTGCTCCGAAGCGAACATCGCAATATGTCTGTGGTCAGGGTTTCACGATGGTCGACAAGACCGATGAAGCGTTCTTCACTGAAGAATATCGAACTTTGCAACGTGTACTCCATCAATAAACATTTTTGTTTTATAAGTCTTAAGAGAGGTCAGCCAATGTGTGGCTTGCTATACTCTTTAAAAAAATTTCACCTGGACGAAAAGAAAAAGACACACAAAAGAAAATCACAAACACCGGAAAATGGAAATTGCCGGAAGCACACGTGTCACACAGGTCCCGCAGGTCAGAGCTGCCGCAGGTTTGCTGGCCGTTTGAAATACGCAGTCTTTTTGCGAGCCTCATATCCGACTGGGCGTCGTGAGGCTTGTGTTGCGTTTGCCCTTCTATGTTTAATTACCTCATCCACTGTACAACATTACAGCTTCACAGAGGCGGCTTTAAAATATAGAGCACTGCACGGGCCCGACCAGGGGCGGGCGGACACGGGCGGGAGCCGACAAACATGTTTCCGTGAGCCCGGCTGGGCTGGGTCATGCAGCTAATTCCATACAATGCAGGGGTAGCGATTGCAAGGAGTCTGTCGACAACGTCCTCTATCTCCACAAAAACTTAGTAGTGTAACGATAACGCGCGCTTGCTCGTGTGCGTTTTGGACTTTGTTTGTTGCGCGCTGTTGCGGTGTTAAACCGCCACACTTTTAGTATATTTATAACCTTGTGTTCGTTCATAAATTTATTCATGAAGGTGTTGATTAGCGCCAGAACGGCGAAAGTCATAGCACGAGATGCGAAGCCGGGCTCTGCTCACTGGGGCCACCGGGCCGAGCCGCATAAAAACAGGAAGGCACGGGCCACACCCTTGTCGGGTCCTGAAAAGTCGGCCGTACAGAGCTCTATTTTCAATACATTGATAGGAACGTTTAGTTCAGAGTGTGCTGATCTTGGAAAAGCCAAAATCTCATCTGGTGGCTGCCAGAGTCGTACCTGCCTCTCTCTCTCTTGAGTTTCCGATATCGTCCATGTCTACTTTACGTTTATTAGGAAAAAAAATCGAGGGCGATTAATGTAATTAATGCTATGACAATGCATTAGCATTAGACGTTTGTCTTGGTTCTATAATTGCTTCTCTTATGCTTCTCGTATTTTTATATACTAGAACTAGTATTTTGACTCGTAGAAGATCCGGGATCCATTGAAGAACGTTGCAGTTCCAACTGCCACACGACATGAGAAACACTGCTGCGAAACTCTCGGAGAACGCATGAGACAGGTCTGAACACGTCCAGAGACGAGGTGCAAGTGACGACGGTTGCGCCGCCACTCCGCGCTTCCACGTGACGGAGAAGAACGAATCAGCTTGCGGAGCGCAGCCTGATTCGCTCTTCTCCGTCACATGTCGCGCTGTACATGTACATCAGACTCACCTCGCTACGACGCCGCGATAGGTGATAGTGTTACAGTGTTCTAGAAGGGTAACATAGTGGGAAGAGCGCCGGCCCACTCCCCAACGGCAGCTGAGCCAAAAAAAAAAAAGCGGACATCCGCGTGTGGCGCTGCTGTTGACAACCCGAGCCGCTGGAGTGGAAAATACCGAGGGCGCCTGGTCGGTGTAAATACTTGTGTGCTTCCTTTCTGTTGCCTACGTTTTTCAAGCGCATTCCTTCAACATGTGCACTTGTGAAAGAAAAGACTGTTGAGCTCTGATGAAGAAGAAAAAGCGCGGAGAGAAAGAAGTTGAAGGAAGTAGAAGGTGTTTTGCCAGCGCTGCGAATTTAGGCTTCGAACCACTACATAAATCCCCAGATAAGACTCCTAACCTTCCTTCACGGTCAGCAACGTGCTGTCGGAGGAGGAGATGGACGACGTGCCTCGGTGCAGAAGCCCAGGAGCTCCTGTCACCCAAGGTATCGACACGAACGGGGGGCCCTGTGTGACTCACCGCAGTTCACCGGCCGGAAGGCAACCGGTGAAGCGTCTGCGGCAAGAAGATGAGAATTCTGAGGACCCATTGGAGAAGCTATCCTCAGAGGACACCGAAATAGTCGAGGAAATAGTCGAGGATGACGATCCTCGCCCTTTTGAGGTCGTGACGTATAAGAAGAATCGTCCCACTGGTATACCCATTATTTTCAAGCCTGCAGTCCTTGGTCGCTCTCTACGGGAGGTCAACCCAAACCAAATCGCTGGCGACATCGTGAAACGAAGCCAAGAGAAGGTTTTGTCGCATCGCCTTACTAAAGATGGGGCGCTTGTGATCAACGTTGCGTCCGAGGGTTCAGCGAAGAGCCTATTGGGTCTTACGGTAATTGCTGGGATCGAAGTGGAAGCCTCCGTCCCGCCATCGTATCTGAGAACAATGGGGCGGATTGACAACGTCCCCAAGTGGTACACCGAAGACCAGCTTATAGAATATCTTCATCCGTATGGAGTGACACATGTCAAGCGTGAAGTTGTGTTTTCGCGTGAGGAAGATGGTTCTTCCAAGAAATACACCAAGGCAAGCGTGATTCTAACCTTTGCAGAGGGACATCCACTCCCACAGGACGTACCCTTGGGATTTACCAGTCATCCGGTACAGGAGTACATCGCTCCACCAGTACAGTGCTACAACTGTCAGCGTTTTGGTCATTATGCTCGGGACTGCCGAGGCGGTCAGCACTGCAAGATATGTTCTGGACCGCATGACTTCAAAGAATGCACATCCAAGAGAGAACCAAGGTGCGCCAACTGTGGAGGACCCCACACAGCCACATACGGGGCATGCAGAGTGGCAAAAGCCGCATACGCTAATAGGACGCAGAAGGCAACGAGTGCTGCAGTTCGAGCTGTCAAGTGTGCAAATCCCGATTTCGTCCGGTTAGTTGAAAACCCTACGCCAATGCCTCGAACCAAATGCAACCAGACACGTCAGAATCATGCTCAGGCACCTGGTTCTGGCAAAAAGAAAAGTTACGCCTCTGTTGCTGATGGAAGCAGCAGGGAAAGTTGCGAGAAACATCCGATGTCTCCAACCGCTGGTCACAGCCAGCAAGTGGCTCCGACGAGTAGCACTGCGTCGCCCCATCGACCTCGGCAGCGGCTCTCCACCAAAGCAAGCGCCCCGATAAATTTCGACGCAGTTGTTTCTTTACTCTTTGTTGCTCTGCGAGCTATTCTGCGTTCTCTGCCTTCAGCATCAGCGAATCTACCAGAAGTGCAGGCGTTGCTGTCTCTGGAGCCATTGTTCGACTTTCATTCCTCCGCGGCTCTCCTGAACGCCGGCGATGGAAAGTGAATATAAAAGGACTACCATTTTTCAGTGGAACTGTAATGGGCTAAGCTCTAAGTTGGGCGATTTCCGGAACTTCGTGTATCGGCATCGGTTTCCGATCCTTGCGCTCAGTGAACCTAACGTTAGCCCGACGCTCAGACTGTCGAACTATGTCCTGTACAGTTCCCAACGAGTTTCCGGTGTAAGTCGGGCTATGTTAGCAGTCCGAAAGGACGTACCATCAGGAAACTTGAAAGTGTCCAGTGACGAGCATTTCGAACATGTACAGTGTTGTGTATTGATGAATAACCGACGGGTGACTGTCGCCAGTGTATACATCTCCCCGAGCGTCCGTATATCCGAAGACCAGGTTAGAGGTTTTTTTTATGGACCTTCCCGTACCCTTCATCGTATGTGGCGACTTTAACGCCCACAGCGTTGTCTGGGGAAGCGCCCGGTCTGACGGGCGAGGGCAGATCGTCGAACGGTGCTTAGAGGAAGTCAGGGCCATATGTGTTAACGATGGATCACCCACCTTCTATAGAGGCCCAAGGTACAAGAGCTGTCTCGATGTCACCTTCTGTTCTGAGGACCAAGCGCAGCACCTACATTGGGCAACTAACTTGGAGTCCATGGGGAGCGATCATGTACCAGTGCTTATTTCACATTCATTAATGGCTACCCGAAGCCACAGAGTGCGGGTCACAGATTGGAAGCTATTTGAAATAGAAGCGGATGCCACAGTCCAGCGTGCTGCCAACATCGCAGCCTTTGAGGCCCAGATATCTGCTACGGTGGACAAAGCGACAATCCTCACTTCAGCCCCAAGAGCACACCAGTCTGTGGACGTTGAGTACCAACGTCTACGGGCAATTCGACGCCGTGCCGAGCGCCGTTTCCGTAGAACTGGCCGTATCGAAGATTACAAAGAGGCCTGTAGGGTTAAAGTCATTATCCGCAGACATCTGGGGAAGCTTTCCTCCAAACGGTGGAAATCTTTCTGTGAAACATTAAACCCACATGCCACTACAGGACACATGTGGCGAATTGTGAAAGGCTTAGGAGCACCGGTGAGTCAGCTTTTTCCATTCCGCGCTCTTGCCGTGCATCATGGTACGTCAGAAACAGCTGCTGGAGAAGAATTTTGCGCGTTACTCCTAAAACCATCGACAGCGTCCCTAACTTCTGGGTACCAGGTGTCAACGCAAGAGGCACTTTGCACTGTCGACTTAAACCACAATGCTGAAGATACTGCGATGGATCTTGACTTCACCCCTCAGGAGCTGGAAACAGCCATTCAAGCGTGCAATCGCCGGTCTTCCCCGGGCCCGGATGGTGTATCGTACCAAATGATAATGCATCTTGGCCAAGTGGCTCGGAATGTATTGCTTCGGTTGATGAATGACCAATGGCAAAAGGGAACTATCCCTGAGGGCTGGAAGGTATCGCGAGCAATACCTATTCTGAAGCCGGGGAAAGCGCCAAGTCAAATAGACTCGTTTCGCCCAATAAGCTTGACAAGTTGCTTGTGCAAGATTATGGAACGTATTATCTTATCTCGGATTGAGTGGTATTTGGAATCTCGCAATCGTCTGCCTAAAGAGATGGCGGGGTTCCGAAGAGGAAGGTGTACAATGGATTGCGTACTGGACCTAGTATCAACAGTTGAACAGGAGCGATTGGGTGGACGATTGACTGCAGCTGTGTTCCTTGACATCAAAAGGGCGTATGACACTGCAAGTCACCCTCATGTTCTGCATGGCCTCTACTCCCTCGGCATAAGGGGGCGAGCGCTGAGGTGGATTGCTAACTATTTAAGTGGCCGGGCGGTGTTCATGCGTACCAGCACCGGGGATACACAGAAACACTCAGTGACCGCAGGAGTGCCGCAGGGAGCAGTACTCAGTCCCATGCTTTTTAATGCCCTACTGGCG
This sequence comes from Ornithodoros turicata, assembly GCF_037126465.1. NCBI lineage: Eukaryota > Metazoa > Arthropoda > Arachnida > Ixodida > Argasidae > Ornithodoros > Ornithodoros turicata. Next base: position 105,298,382 of record NC_088202.1, read on the forward strand.
ACACTCCCGTCCCTGTTACCACGAGGTGTACGTCTGAGTATGTATGCCGATGACTTATGTCTGTGGTCGTCCGGGAAACAGTGGCCAGCGCTTCGTACACGTCTTCAGGAGGCACTAGACAAAGTTACCATCTTCTTGTCTCAACGGGGCATGGATGTGTCGTTAGAGAAAACAGTAGTGATGCCGTTCACGAGGAAACGTTTACCGAACTTTCAGCTTCAAGTCAATGGTCAACAACTCCGAAGAGTAACACATCACAGGTTCCTTGGGGTCATCGTGGACAGAGCTCTGTCCTGGTCAGCCGAAGTTCAGCGCATAAAGGAGAAAGCTACATCCGTTGTTAATGTCATGCGCTACATCGCAGGCAGTCGATGGGGAGCGTCTCCGACAGCTATGCTCGGTCTGCATCATTCACTAATTCGTCAGATGTTGGCGTACTCCCTGCCACTTCTACAAGGTCTGTGTCCCACCTCAGAATCTATCCTCGAGAGTGTGGTTGCAAGAAGCCTAAAAGTGTGCTTGGGGGTTCATCGGTCAGCTTCTAACCAGCTCACAGTTGCAGAAGCGAAGGAACCTCCGGTACCAGCTCTAAGAGTTCAGGAATCACTTCGTCACTTCATCCGACTGTCAACGCGTCATCGTCGGCACCACCTTGTTGAAGCAATTAATAAGAGAGATAATTCCACTTTTCACCAGGCCATTCTGCCATACCGAGGCATCTCACCATCATATAAACGCATTCCAGCATCGCCTTTGCCATGGTGGAGTGTTGTGCCTCTCAGAGTCAATGCAGAAGTTCCAGGCCTTTCGTCGAAGAAGTCCTCACCCCCTTGCATGCAGCGACAGCTGAGCTTAGAATTGATCCAACGTCTGGATGATCGCACGGCGGTATATACGGATGGCTCCACAATATCTACAGGATCCGCCTGTGCCTTCGTTGTACCAGCGTCGAATACTGCGCGCAGTGCTCGACTATCGCATCGTACTTCATCGACAGCAGCAGAGCTACACGCTGTTCTTCTAGCCATAGAGCATATCTCGTGCGCGCCTTCCCAGGGAAAATGGGTGATTTTCTGTGATTCTAAAGCCGCTTTACAGACCCTTATGACACCGGGTACACACCACCTCTCAGCTCCTGTACTGAATGACATACTAGTAGCGCACCAAAAAGCAGTGATCGCTGGCCATGACGTGATTTTCCGGTGGATACCTGGCCACTGTGGGATCACCGGACATGATGCGGCCGATCACAACGCCGGGAAAGCACATGGAAATAGTACATTCCGCAGTGTTTACTTCACGAAGGTGGACGCCAAGAGTGCCTTAAAGTCTCTGGGCCATAAGCTGTCAAAAGATCAATGGTTTTGTGGCGAGGCTGGATCTTCCCTTCTGCACCGGGTTGACCCCGAACTAGCTCTGGTCCTCCCAACATCCATGCCACGGCAGATTACGTCATTGTTTCACAGGCTCCGGCTCAATGTACCATACAGTGCAAGACTCCTGTACAGGCTTGGGAAGGCGGACTCTCCTAATTGTCCAGTCTGTGGCTCAATCGAAGACGTCGAACATATTATAGTTACGTGCCCAAGATACTCTGAGTGTCGTGACAGACTTGTAGCCGCGTTAGGCCGGGTTGACAATCGACCCTTCGGAGTGCAGAAGGTGCTGGGCCCATGGCCAATGAGCACTCAACTGCCAGCTTTGCGAGCCGTTACCCAGTTTTTAAGGGACACAAAGCTGTTAGATGGGCTATGACTTGTCTGTGGCGTTCGTCGCCGCTTCGCGACATCTCCAGTGGGTGATGGTGGACGTGTCTGGAATTCCTTTCCTTAGGTGATCTGGGGTAGCCGGCCCTCGTGATGAGGGCTACAATCCCCATTTTTTTCTTTCTTTCAATCATCAATCAATCAATCGAAGAAGAAAAAGAAGACGGACCCGCATTGCTTCCTACTCCACGCTCCTTCCACGCTAATGTCCTATATCAGGGCTCGACTACTCTAGTGTACTCTAGTATATATTAGCATAAATTGTGAGGTAAATTTCACACCTCATATAGTAATGTGTGTCGACGTAGTACACAGCGTCATGAATAGAGCGTGAAGTTTTGAAGAAATAATTTCTCCTAAATTGGCAGGGTCAAAATCGGGTAAGAAACGTGCTCTAAATTAATGCAAATTCAGGTGGAAAGACTTCCAGTATGCTCAATCCTGGAGTACAAAGAGCCACTGTCCAGGGGTGATGCGCTGTGACTCACTACACAGCATCACTTCAAACGCCAATGTGGTAGGACCTGGGATCATACTTCTGGAGCTGTTGAGAGCACAGTGCTGGCCGCAATCAGCTACTGTTACCACGTACTGTGTCATCACAAGTGGTCCTCCAACGGTGGCTTCTATGTCCTGTTCCGCTCGAGTTTTACTGTAAGCAAAATCTAGGCGATTCAAAGTATTGTGTTTCGAGACTTTAGAAAAGTGCGGTGACCTTAAACACGGGTACCTTTGGTGCTGCTGTCTCAGTTTGGTTTGAGGAGCCCTAATTGAAAGGTTAATTAAATTTTGCAGGTATACTTAATTGGTCGTCTCACAGATGCATGGTATCATGCAAAAAGTTCCAGCCTAGTCGTATAAGCCAAAGGAAAAAGGGGTAGCTAAGCAGTTCCTGGTCTTTTTGTTAAAAATATGTAATGGATACGAAAAACACGCTTCAGCAGCACATCATTTTGCATTTGACTCATTGCATTGCTAGTCATCTCTGTGAGCTTTTTTGTCCATCGATTGTAATACGTACTGCAGACCACCCGATGCAGTCACCACGACATTGAGTTCCTGCATATATAGTATTGCGTATAGAATACTGCACATGTACAAATGTTTGTATTAATATATAGTCGGGGTGGACCTTACATATATATGCTACCTTGGAGAACTCCCTGGAGTTTCTGTACGTAGGCTGTACAATAGCCCGTGAAGCACAAGGTACCAAAAAGTTAACATTGTAAGGAGGTTAAAACACAAAATAAATATTATTTGCCGGTACACAGTTACAGTGGTCTCTACGCACTCTACAAACACTAAACATCTCATCCACGACATTTTTAAAAGCAAAATATGTACGATATTCGTAATCACCCGTATATATCCAAATATCCGTGACAGACGTCACAGGGACTTCCACTGGATCTACAAACAGGGCAGAAATGCTAGTCGCTGGGATATCGCATGGATGTAAAGCGGATCTGTGGCAAACTCCAGTGGATATCCAAACGTCCCGGACGAGATATCTTACGGACATTTGCTGGATGTATCAGATTTGCTGGGTACCAACTGCTATTGAGAGTAAGTCGTCTGAGCAAGATCTTGAAACCAAACACACGTGTGTGATATGGATCGTGCATCTCCGGGGGACCAGGTACGACAAACAGAATAATACTAATCGAGGTCCAGATAGGAGCATGTTGCTTTCTTCAAAAACATCTGCCGTTTTTGCTGAAACCTCCCTTCTGATAAATGTCGATGCCGTTCCATTCCTCCGATCACTACAATGTGTCTTTCGGCGAACGTTAAGGAACCCTCAGGTGGGCAAAGACAATCCACAGACCGACCACGCTCATGATCACAGTTGTCTCGCGACGGGTACTTGAAGTACCACCCTTTCTTCCCTCCGGGCTGTTGACCCACAATTCGCATGAACCTTTACACACGTCACACGTAACCCTTTAAATACCATGCCAATGATGAGGACGGTGCCCAGAAGAAGAACAGTCTCTGTTCGAAATATCGGCGGCTTCTGTCCTGAGGCAACTCCCTTCCTACATCTCTACCGGTTCGCTGGATTTCTACCCATCTACAAGTACTCAAGTAGCACTTTAGGTACATTTTAAATCGTGTACTTTGTACCGTACTTAAAGTACTTTTTCCGAGTACTTTCCCATCAAGTACTCAAGTAGCCAAACTTGGACTCCAGATAAAAGATCACAAAAGATCAAAAATGCACCCTAAAAAGCACTAAAATGGCAGAAAAAAAAAAGCGAAAACACACCGATAGCGCTATCTGTGTGTTTTCGTCTTCTTGCCGTCATTTTAGTGCTTTTGTGGTATGCAGTACCAACAGTCCCAGACTGACTTTAACAAAAAGGATTTTTATGCTTTTAAAGAGCATATTTATTGAAGCAAATTTATTGTTGAGAGGCTTCAAATCTTGAAAAAGTATCAGCGCTTCTATGATTATGTAAAACGAATGGAATGAAAAGATACACGCACATTATGGCACTACAACCGGCTGCGCAATGGCTTTGTCAATTGTCATTTTAGTTCTCCGAGTGCAGGGTTCTGTGTTCTGGTTTTTTTATATTGTTTCCTTCATTACTTGACTGACTTTACTTGAAGTACATTTGGAATTGGGTACTTTGTGCTGTACTTGAAGTACTAATGACGCCAGGTACTTGGTACTTTATTTTAAGTATAATTTTGAGGTACTTTGCCCATCACTGGTACCGAGAACGCGTACAGTTCACATGGAGCGCTGCTCGGACGCGCTCGGGGTAGCTACAGGAGCGCCGCGCCGCGGCATCCATTCGATAATCTTCAGAGGCGGAGCGCCGCATTTGCCACTACATCCTTCTAGAGCACTGTAATAGTGTGCTCTGTCACCCGCTCACATTGCCGGTGAAGGAGAGACGCGTCTCCGAAAATGTGCAATGAAAAAAAAAAAAAAAAAAAAGAAGGTGTTCGATCACGAATTTTTTTGCGGACGATCTATCGAACGGATTTTTGTTCTGAAAACGGCTCCGGTATCAGGTGACCGAAGGGACCAGATGTTCTCACTGGGACAACTCCTTAGCTTTTATAATTAAAAAGTTAATTATTGAAAGTTAATTAAGACATTGCCTTAGGAGTTTGCTAATGCCCTCCTAAGGAGTGCCCTTCAGCATATGTTATATATATACTACAATTGATTTCATCTCAGAAAAAGTGATATACATGTATATATATATCAGGGATGGGCATAAATACATTTTCTGAGTATTTAAATATAAATACAAAATACTTTGTTGAAAGAGGTATTTAAATACTCTGCATAAATACTTTTCGACATGAGTATTTAAATACAAGATATAAATACAATATTTAAATACCATAACTACTACCATAAATACTTTGAGGAAAATGTCATCTGGAATTACAGAAATAACGATAATCATAACAAATCAGCAACGAACAATAACATTTATTTGTTAGGTTATTATATTTGTTAGAACAAATGCTTGTATTAAATTTGAGGAAGATGCTTCGTACAACAAGGTATTTGGCTAGTCGCGACGTTGTCCGCAACAACAGTGAAAAACTTGCCATCTAAAATGGTTTGTCGCATCGGCATGGTAGCGCAAACACTCCCTTCTTGCCAAAAGGTCAAATGCAGGGCAACTTTAAGATATGAGTCAGTATATACTGTATCTAGGAGTATTTACAAAGTAGTTTGAAGAATAAATACCCGAAAATTGGTATTTAAGTATAATTATAAATATATTTTTCGAGTCTGTATTTAAGTACAAAATATAAATACATGTATTTATATTTGAAATAGTATTTTAATTACAATGTATTTAAATACTGCCCATCCCTGATATATATATATATAGGAAAAGAAAATTAGCAAGAGCTCTTTAGCTGCACGTATAGCATATGTTTGTAAGTCAAACGTCGCCATGCCAGTACTAGACAGCTGTTTCGGCCTTGTTGGGCCATCATCAGCAGTACGGAGGCAGGCAACGTTTGAGCGGATGGCGTCAGAAGGTCACGTGGCACGTGATGCCTGTGGCATGGCGACGTTTGACTTACAAACATGTATATGTATATATATGTATGTATGTACATGTATATGCATATACGCTACAAAATGGAGGTTCAATCGACCAGGATGTTGAATATAGATAGGGGAAAAAAGACACCAGAGACTGAAGTAGGGAGTGGGGGAAAGTAGGCGGAGCTTCCGCCGAAACCCCCCCCCCCTTAGTTTCCCGACCCTTAGTTTAAATGCCAGCTTAATAAATAACTTTCCCCCACTCCCTACTCCTGTCTCTGGTGTCTTTTCCCCCCTATATATATAATATATATAGGTGCACACGTCTAGTGTCATGTACTTGTTTCTTTAATGGCTTTTTTTCCTCATTATATATATATATATATATATATATATATATATATATTTAAGAATGTGTTCGCATTTAGCTGGAACACCCTGTATGTTTGAAAGAAAAAAAAAACTGGAGAGGTCGACCGGACCCTGCCTGATTCGGCGTGAAATCACCCTCCTCTAGAGTTCGTCTTCTCTATACACGATATACTCTGCCTCATCTTACAGCTCATTCAGGAAACAGAATGAATATGTTGCACACTTGGTCATGAACGTTTCCAGGACAGACACGTGTACTTGTATAACATGTTAACAAACGCGAAGAAACACGGACGGGCAGAGACGGACGTGTTCCTTCGCGTTTGTTACATGTTGCTCAACCAACACACTTTACAACTTCTCGCACTTCTGTGTACTTATGCGTTGCATTGACAAAAATTTACGCGCAACGGGTCGCACAACGATATAAATGTTGCGTGCGGCAAAGTGGTAGCTCCCGAGCAGCACAGTGTAGGAAGTTAAAATATCCACGCTTGAAATTCCACCCTTCAAAATCCGTTTTCTGAACTAAACCGCTTAAAAATACACACCCTCAAAATAAACGCTGCTAAAAAAAAAAAAATGTAATGTTCCGTATGATAGTTTATGGGCGACACGATATTATGATGTCTCTTATTCATGACGAAAAACCCGAGACTGGGAAAAAGGACGAAAAACAGACGACACAACACAAAGTCTCAAACACAGCTAAAGTTTTTAAACTAAAGCTAAACACGTCTGTTTTTCGTCCTTTTTCCCAGTTTCGTCTGTTTTTCGTCCTTTTTCCCAGTCTCGGGTTTTTCGTCATTGATCTTAGCCACCAGCTCGCTTGCTTTTTAACCATTTTATCTTATTCATGTTTGTACTTTTATCAATTACATTTCTTCAAATAACAACTTTGGATTTCGAAATACAGTCAAACTCTTTTATAGCGAACACCTTTTTAACGAAAATACCACTACAGCAAATTTTTTTGCGGTCCCGCTGGAGCCCTATAGGTCCAATAATGGACATCCTTTTTAACGAAAATACCTTTACTGCGAATTTTTTTGGCTGTCCCCTGAGTTTCGTTGTAGAGGAGTTTGACTGTATCTAGTTTAAGAGTGATAAGGACGATGCGCGTATGAATACACGCACACGCACTCTTGACCCTTGAGCAAGCTGAGCAGTGAACAAGGCTTCCGGTGGGGGGAGAAAGTGGCTATGGCGGTAGGGAGAACCGGGGAGAACCTTTCCGGAGGCTGCCCTGGTACAGGAGGAGGGGAGAAAGGGTCACGTGGCTGGCTGACGTCGCTCCACGGAAGACGGTCACGTGACTTTGGCGCGCGAGTTTTGAATGCTTCGGACCCGATCCGAAGGAGTTCCCCTCAGTCTTCGTCTCGTTATCGTCGCACTTAGGGTTGCTACCTGTCCGGATTTCACCCGAACAGTTCGGAAATTCAAGGCTTGAGTTCGGTGTCCGGGTGAAGATGTAATCTGGACATGAAATGTTCCAAAAATTGGCCAAGTCGCAGTAAAGACCTATCGACTTTAGTTTTTAGTTTGCGTCATCGCTGCCAAAGATTGAGCGATAGCTAAAATAAGCAATCAAAGCTACGTAGAGCCACATTAGGATACTGTAGACAACCTCTCATAATAATTAGGACCCAGTGTACCCAGCGCTCAGCATTCAAGTCTCAATAATTTGATACAGTCCCTAACAATCCAGATCATCCAATCCAAGACAGGGGAAAAAATGGAGGGAGACGTGGCAGGGCCTGACACTAATAGCTCTCATAGAACCCATAGTTTGAGAAAGTTCACACAGTACTGGGCACAATGCAAATGCTTGTCTCGCATTTCGGCGTGCCCTGGCTACCATCGACTACTACTGGTTTTCCGCATAACGCCCAGTTATTTGTAGCCTGAAATAAGTAAAGCAATTTTTGCTTAAAAATATATTTCATAGATCGTATTGATTCAAAGTGCTATGGGTGCGTGCATGTGACGTCACATCATAGCTTTATCCGTGCTTTTTCCCTCTTTCTGGTGAACCGGCGAACCCCGCCCATACGCGTGCTTCTTTTCCCTCTTTCTGGTGGACCGGCGCACAAGCTTATATAGTGACTGTAGGCGCACCCTATCGTACCCCACCTATACAAAGCCCACTGTATTGCGCTTCCTACCACACTGTAACAAAATCGAAAGTTAAGTTGCAAAACGAACACGTATATTAGTATATTACTTCGTGATGAGCATCTTATTTCGCTCCTTGCAGCGCACCATAATACATTACAGCGAGATGGAGTGCGTGACAATCCCCCCCCCCCCCGGCGGTGTTCGGTGTAGTCTGGCACTGGATTTTACTCTGTTTGATTGTGCTTGCATCCCAGGTGAAAAATGTCTGCAGTTTCAATTAGTTATGAAACAATTTCCACCTTAAACCATTTCCGTACAAATTAAGTGCTTCAAAGTGGTTTCCAGTAGAAATTGTTTCATAAGTCACTTGTAACTGCTAACATATTTCACCTGGGATGCAGGTGAATGTACACTGTGCATCCTATTATTCATTGCTTGTGTTGATCTGTTGTGCACTACGTCTGAATTCTGTACCATATACACCGATTATTGGGCATATTAGGGGCAAAGCGATCAATTCTATTTAGAGGTCCACAATTTATCATGTATACCGGCCAGCAGCGGCTGTTGCTAACAGTTAAGTGTGCTCAAATTCGTTGACTCACCTTAGAGGCGTCTCCTCTTTGTTTATCTGATGCCGCCAGCTGGCATATCTTCTGATCTTCTACAAGCGATGCCTACACTGGCTTACACCACACGGAACGGCTACTGGGCGTTCAGTACGGGCATTGGTAATAACTAATAAGTGATGAAATGGTACAAAAGCAAGATATAGTTCGAGGAGAAACTCCATATAAAATTATGAAAGATGGAAGTCACTGAAAAGGTTAGCCAGCTGTAGGACTCGAACCCACATCTTTTGGATTACCGGTAATCCACAAGATGTGGGTTTGAGTCCTACAGCTGGCTAACCTTTTCAGTGACTTCCATCTTTCATCATTAATTTCTTAGGCACTTTGAGGCTTTGTATGTATTTGTCCTTTGTCTTCCAGCCTCAGAACATCAATTTCTCATGTCCATATAAAAGCCTGAGTTTGGGCAGTTTGGGTCACTGTCGTCCCATCCTGCTCCGCAAACATGGGCTTTTGTAGTGTATGGCATTCGTAATGTTGGGCTGAGCTCCCCATATTGTCATTCATCCGGAAAACTGAGACCTTCTTGCAACCGAGAAATCCACAGTCTGAAGGCTGTTGCAATAAAAAAATGGCTAGGAAGCAAGCGAGCTGGTGAAGATGATGCATAATGTAAAACCTCGAGACTAGGGAAGACGAAAGGACAGACACGGCACGAAGGCTGATGTTTTTCAGTTTCCCGAAATGGGTTCCACGAGTAGCAAGCGCCGCAAAACATGTAAAGTTTTCCACTACTCAAATGGTTTTACGTTTTACTGCGAGTATTATTCTCCAGGGATTACAGCATGAGAGCTCCTCCGGATCGGGTGGGAAGCGTTCAAAACTAGCGCGCCGAAGTCACGTGACTGAGAGGGCGACGTCAGTGAACCACGTGATCCTCTCCTCCTGTTAGAGGTGTGCGCCGTGGGCATTTTTTTTTTTTTTTTTTCGGCGGCGGCGTAGAGCACGTTGAAGGCCCGGCGGCAGCGGCGTCACGCCGATGCTGTCATATCGGCGTGGGCTGTCAATATCTTCTCTTCTTCAACGGGGATGCACGAACACCTCAGAGCGGGGGTATTTTCTCCATCATAGACACCGCGACGGTGGCAGTATTTACTGTACCTTGCACCAAACAAGTGCGTCAGCACTGGGTAATATTATGAAAGAAAACCGAACACACAAAGGAACATTAGGAGAAGTAAATCACTTCAAGAAGGTCCCTGCCCAAGAACTTTGACTGGGCGCGTTAAGTGCGCGTTAAGCGCTGGAGAAAACAACATAGCTAGATAATCAGAACGACGAGCCATCCCTTTAATGGCAACTACACGTAACAGTTATAGCGAGTGCTGAACGTTCACAGGACGCGTGAAAGCTCTGTCCACTGATCCAGTGGCTCTTTTTGGGAAACCATATAAATATGCGAACGTTAGCAAACGATATGACATAAGGCGCGCCCACAACGTCATTGAACAGTATTTTTGCAGAGGTTGTAGTTATCATGAATAAATACTGTAAAATCAGCTAATTTCGCAGCCCTAAATTTTCGCGAATCGAGTAGGGATATATTCGCAACAAATTTCGCGCGCTCCACGAGTTCCTCGAATTTTACCGATTCGCAAAATTCGCGAAAATTAAGGTCTCGCGAAATTAAAGGGTTTTACAGTATAAACTTGCCCAGAACGAGTGGGTTGAGTCTGCCATGCTTCGCGCGCATTATAAGCCCCGCAATTCCGCGATGGAAAACACTCTCTCTGACTGGGTGCTTTTCGCCGGCACACACAAAATGCACTATTTGCTACGTACTTTTCGAGCGCAGAAAGAGCGACGGGCAATCCACGTGAGAGGACCAAATGCTTTGGAGCGATTGAGCTATTGGTGTAGGCGCTAATCTGTTGGCCAGATAGATCGCTTTCCAACCCACATAAGGCGAAGCTCGCGTCATTTCTGCGCTCGGAAATTGCGTACTTCTTGTTTCGGCCCATTTGCATAGCGACATTCAGCGTCGGATATTTCAACACACGTGCGCGTTTAAGAATTTCTTAAACATGGAATGGCTCCTTTCAACAATTAATATCTTCCGTTCTGCTATCCCGTTTTTACGCGAAATCCCTTAATTAAAAAATTAATGAATTTGAGGTAATTAATGATCTTATAGTTACATACTTTCTTCGAGATAATATTCGCCTGACCAACTCAAAAGCGGCATCTATTTCGTTCCGTTATTTTTTAAACAAAACTTCTGTGACGAATAAAAACAAAACACCCTGTATATGTATAATGACCAGTGCTATGGTGTTGGTGGATGACCGGCAAACAACATGCAAGAACTGAATGACAAGTTTTCCTGGAGTTGAGGGTCAACTATGAAACGAAACTCTAAAGCATAAACAGCATATCAGGAGGTGAAATTGTTACTGCTAAAAACACCAAAAATGAAGCCTGGAACCTATGATGAAAGAAAAACAAACAAAATATTAGGTATGGGAGATATTCGTTTATAGAAAGTGGATCAAAATGGGCACATTACACAGCCGCGCCGACAGTTTTGGTACGGCGGCGACGGCGAGGCCCCGACCTCCGGCGGCGGCGCTTCGGAGCGGCGGCGCACATCTCTCCCTCTTGTACCAAGGCTGCGTTCCAATACCTCGCGCCCGCGAAGCCGCCTGACTAGGCAGCTGAGTATACCCCTTTGCTTGTCACTATTGGAACAGGCTTGCCTAGCCGAGGCGCCTGTGGCGCCATCTCATTGCTCACGCAAGAAATGCGTACGGCGCAAGCGCAGCGGGACTCTAATGCGCTAAGTTTGTAGGACATCGTGTATAATCCACGAAGAAGACCGAGAGACACGGACACGTGCATAAACTGTCACCTTCACAACTAAACATGTGTTGCAACTCTCTACGCAGTTTTAAAAAACATACCACTATGTGCAACTTTTAAAGCCAGCAGAAACAGCAGGCACGCTGGTACCGTCAACGCGCGTCTTCATCCCGACTGTCAGATGGTCAGGCGTATAACTAGACTGCATCGATGCGCACTAGGCGGTAGCCGACTGAATAGCGGACTTGGCGAGATTTGGAACGAGACTTAACATGGCGGCACTTCTGGTTAAACTGCTAGGCTACTGTAGCTAGGCAGTCGACTAAACGGGGTATTGGAACGCAGCCCAAGACAGCCTCCGAAAAGGTTCTTCCATGGCGGATTGCGCGGCGACGGTGATTCGCAGTGGTTGTTTATGCCAGCTATCTGTTACACGTGGCAGGATTTAAAGGAGCATGGAAATGATCGGAATAAAATATGACGGAAGAAGTAGAAATTACGATTCTGAGCCCTGTGATACATAATCGCCATGATAATCGCACAAAACGTTTGAGCGTAGCGCGCAATGCTGGCGCGCGAGGGAGCTTTGAATCTCGCGGAAGAAATGCCCCCTCACTTGGCTGCCAGCCGCTGACGTCATCTGGCCGCGCCGTCTTTTTCTTTCTTTTCTGAGATTTCTCCGGCATCGCGGCGCCGGCAAGCCGACCGAACAGGAAGCGTTTTTGTTCATCGGACGTCGTGGAAAGGACAGGTGATGAACTGAACACTCTTTAGGCGACACGTCTGCTCTCCTTGACGAAACGTTTTAAGGAGTTGGAGCCTAAGCTCCGCCAGCTCTGATTTCGCCACACGAATGTACCGGAGGCTGGTGATGCTCCTAAGTGTGAACGAACATTCGGATTGAAATATAGTGCTTCTTGGTTACAAATGCATAGTCATGAAGACGCGGCGCAGTGACCAGTGTTTTCATTTGAAGAGGTCGTCGACCATCATGACTTCTCCGTGTTGTGGTCAACACTATGGGCTCTGAACCGCATGGACACTGGCATCTCCGAGGCGAAAGAGCGGACCGATGAATGCATAGCTGTAACATTGCGCTTACCATATCTTACTGATACCAGGGGCGCAACGTCTCCACAAGCACAACAACATGGATACCAAAATAAAGTCAGTAGAGTTCATGTGCTATCGGTCTGTGGGAAACCCCAAAACACATGGCCAAATAAGCGTTTTCTTTTTTGAATGGTCATACGCAGCATACAACAACGTCACATGGAATAAATATCCATCTGACAGGAATGTATCTAGTCGTATCATATATATGCTGCACACACAGGCACAATACTGTTCACTAATTAACGACACCTCAGCACATTCGGAACAGAAACCCCAACCGCGTACGACCACCTCAATCCGGGCCGTCACGGCAACACAGAGGCCTAGCCACACCTTTTACACTGCCCGCAGTCTTGTTTTATGCTAAACGCACGAGACAAATCATGTAAGAACGCAAGTGAATGTCAAACACAAATAAATAGCACAGCGTCTCAGTCGGTTAGTCGCCACGATTCCGGAGCTAGCGGACGATTCTGGCGGGGAGCGGACGCTTCCGGCAGCCAATGAAGTGCTCGGCCGCCTGACGTCACCCCACGCCAGACTCGGCTTGGGGAGACTGTCACCGCGGAGCGCATTCTTGCAAACTAATTTTCTCAGGAAAGTCGCGCTTTTCGAAGGAAATATTTTGCGTGACAGTTTATGAAGGTAGTATCCCTAGTATAGCACAAAACGTTTTGTAAACGTCGAGGAAAGGTCTAGCCACAACCACATTTTCATCTAGGAGACGTCTTCAATCTGATCTACATAACATCTTCTATCCCAGGATAAGTTGACGCTTTCCTGGGTTTTGAAGATGTGTTTGTGGCCGTCTTGAAGACGTTCAAAAAACGTCTAAAAACACATATTTGAATGTGAGGAAATTAGGCCTCGTGGATATCCACCGTGTACAATTTTGCGGATATCTGCCTCTTTTTTTCATTTTTCAACCTCAGTCACCGTCACCACACGTTCCATTTTCTGTTTCTCTAAGCAGAACTGCAAGCAACACTGCCACGTGACCTTTCGGCCAAAATCGAAGACGCAGTTCACCACCCTAGTAGCACAAAACGTTTTGTAAACGTACAGGAAAGGTCTAGCCACAACCATATTTTCATCTAGGAGACGTCTTCAATCTGATCTACATAACGTTTTCTACCCCCGGATAAGTTGACGCTTTCCCGAGTCTTGAAGACGTGTTGGTGGCCGTCTTGAAGACGTTCAAAAAATGTTTAGAACACTAATTTGAATGTGAGAAAATTCATCACCGTAGATATCCACCGGGTACAGTTTTCCGGAGATCTGCCTCCTTTTTTATTTTTCAACCTCAGCCACCGTCACCATACGTTCCATTTTCTGTTTCTTCAAGCAGAACTGCAAGCAACACTGCCACGTGGCGTTTCAGCGAAAATCGAAGACGCGGTTCCCAAAGGTGGACCGCGTTAGCAGAGGTGCTCCTACCGTAAGAACAGCAGGCTTTCTCCACGGCGTTACACGTGGGGGAACCAGAGCGTAGAGGTGGTCTAGTCCCTTGCAACGGGAAAACAGATACTATACATTGCTCGTCTTAGAAACTCCCGTAAACTCGATAGCCGTGCTCGCCTTTGAGTCGAAGTGGAGGGTGAGGTGTCTAAGTTTATTTCAGTTACGCACAGAAACAACACTGAAGTGGGAAATTTCTGGGAGTATTAACTCACCGTCAACTCAACGCCTGTGTTTCCTACTGCTTTTTGGTTTGAGACAGTCAGTAGGTCCACCGAAAGTAAACTTATTCAGTGTACACAAATCGTCCTCGTCTAAGATACGTCTTGAACACAGATGGCGAAGACGTATTATAAATGGAAAGTTGGTACGTCTTGCAAACGTGAACTGAAGATATTTACAGGATGTCTTCCTTAAGGATACCTCTTCAACAGAGATGTCGAAGACGTATTATAAACGGAAACTCGGTACTTGCAAACGTGAACGGAAGACGTTTACGGGAGGTCTTCCTTTAGGATATCTCTTCAACAGAGATGCCGAAGACTTATTATAAACGTTAAATCGGCGCGTCTTATAAACGTACTATAAATTACGGCTTCTAGACGTCGCGTTGACGTCCTGATCGTCTTCTATCCTAATTTGACCAAATAAAGACGTTTCTGCGACGTTTTGTGCTTCTAGGGCAGGGTGGACCGCGTTAGCAGAGGTGCTCCCACCATAAGAACAGCAGGCTCCGTCCACGGCGTTACACGTAGGGGAACCATAGCGTAGAGGTGACCCATAGACCATGGTCTATTCCCATGCAAAGGAAAAACAGCCCAGTAAACCAGAAATATCCCAGGTACGTCCCACAAAGGTCGCACACGTCGCATATGCCCGCCACGTCTATGCGACGTTACCTGTACGTCCAGAATGTGACTTTCAAAAATATCTTACTTTCTCTATATCCCTGGGACATCTCATAGATGTAAAAAGAAAGGAGCAAGCGCGCGTTATTTTTCGGAGACATCTAGAGCACGTGACCCCAAGTGGCATGACGTAAGCAAGAAGGAAAATTTTTGGGTTTATTACCTTATTTACCAAATAATCACATTATACACGGTAGCTTGAGTTAAACACACGGTATTTGCCAAGATGGGGTGTCAGGAACGTTCACAAGTATACGCTGACGTCGTTTGCAGACTCACAAGCTAACTGCAAAGACGTTGTCACCGTTGCAAATATCATACGCCACGCTACACTTGATGAACGTACTCCAACAATTTGAATTTCAGTATATGCTCGTTCTGGTATCTCTTGAAATATGCGTACGCGGTGGAGGGGCCAAAAAGGGAGCCTGCGTCTTATATGGTGAAAGGCGAAAGCACATTTATTAACGCGCGGTCTGCATTCGTCTTGGAATAGGGCCGAAAGTCTCTGGGCTGCCATTTACCACACTACAATACGCTTATGGTGCCAAAAACCTAGCCATAATGTAGCCTTGAAATAAAACATTGTTACATACCTTATGATAATGTGTGGCACCCCACTGCATAGTATATAGCACATTTCTGAAAGAACACATTTATAGCAATATGCACAGATTTGAGAACATCCTGTGAATATCCAAATATCCCGAAGTTGACGTCCGTGGAATGTGGAAAAAGTGGGACAAACCATAATCGCCAGGATGTACATGCGACGTCTACGGGCTCTCTGCGATGATCCATGGGATATCCAAACATCCAATTTGGGATATCAGGTGGACATCTCCTAGACGTCTATGGTTTACTGGGAGATACTTTTATTGCTCGTCTTAGGAACTCCCGCAAACTCGATAGTCGTTCTCGCCTCTGAGTCAAAATGGGGGGTGAGGTGTCTAAGTGTATTTCAATTACGCACACAAACAACACTGAATTGGGAAATTTCTGGGAGTATTAGCTCACCGTCAACTCAACGCCTGTGTTTCCTATACTGCTTTTGATTTGAGACAGTCAGTAGGTCCACCGAAAGTAAACTTACTCAGTGCACACAAATCGTCCTCGTCTAAGATACGTCTTGAACACAGATGGCGAAGACGTATTATAAATGGAAAGTTGGTACGTCTTGCAAACGTGAACTGAAGATATTTACAGGATGTCTTCCTTAAGGATACCTCTTCAACAGAGATGGCGAAGACGTATTATAAATGAAAACTCGGTACGTCTTGCAAACGTGAACGGAAGACGTTTACAGGTCTTCCTTTAGGATATCTCTTCAACAGAGATGGCGAAGACGTATTATAAACTTTAAATCGGCGCGTCCTATAAACATACTATAAATTACGGCTTCTAGACGTCGCGTTGACGTCCTGATCGTCTTCTATCCTAATTTGACCAAATAAAGACATTTCTGCGACGTTTTGTGCTACTAGGGATGTTCATATCAAGCGGTGAAAGAATATATGTTCCAAATGATTTCCATGCTCCTTTAAAGTGGCGGCAATGTGAGTTGAGGCTAGGAGACAGCGCTTCGAATCCGACTCTTTACGGCTGCCTCCGCAGTTTTGTAGTGCAAAAGGGGTCCCTAGTAGCAAACGACTTGTAAACGTCTAATAAAAGTGTTGGCAAGACTGCTTTTTCGTTTGAAAGACGTCTTCTATCTTGTCTCCATCACGTCTTCTAGCTTTGGTTAAGTTCACGTCTATTGAAGTCTTGCAGACGTTTATTATATGTTTAAAAACATTTAACGAGACTTCAAGACGTTTATTATGTGTTTAAAAAACATTTAACGAGTCTTGAAGACGTTTATTATATGCTTAAAAAACATCCCTAGTAGCACAAAACGTCGCGGAAACGTCTTTATTTGGTCAAATTAGGGTAGAAGACGATAAGGACGTCAACGCGACGTCTAGAAGCCGTAATTTATAGCATGTTTATAAGACGCGCCGATTTAACGTTTATAATACGTCTTCGGCATCTCCGTTGAAGAGATATCCTAAAGGAAGACCTCCCGTAAAGGTCTTCCGTTCACGTTTGCAAGAAGTACCGAGTTTCCGTTTATAATACGTCTTCGCCAACTGTGTTCAAGACGTATCTTAGACGAGGACGATTTGTGTGCACTGAATAAGTTTACTTTCGGTGGACCTACCGACTGTCTCAAACCAAAAGCAGTAGGAAACACAGGCGTTGAGTTGACGGTGAGTTAATACTCTCAGAAATTTCCCACTTCAGTGTTGTTTGTGTGCGTAATTGAAATAAACTTAGACACCTCACCCTCCATTTTGACTCAGAGGCGAGCACGGCTGTCGAGTTTACGGGAGTTTCTAAGACGAGCAATGTATAGTATCTGTTTTCCCTTTGCAAGGGAATAAACCACCTCTACGCTCTGGTTCCCCTAGGCGTGTAACGCCGTGGAGGAAGCCTGCTGTTCTTACGGTGGGAGGACCTCTGCTAACGCGGTCCACCTTGGTGAACCGCGCGTCTTCGATTTTGGCCAAAATGCCACGTGGCAGTGCTGCTTGCACCCTAGTAGCACAGATCGTTTTGTAAACGTCGACGAAAGGTCTAGCCACAACCACATTTTCATCTTGGAGACGTCTTCAATCTGATCTACATAACGTCTTCTACCCCCGGATAAGTTTACGCTTTCCCGAGTCTTGAAGACGTGTTTGTGGCCGTCTTGAAGACGTTCAAAAAATGTTTAGAACACTAATTGGAATGTGAGAAAATTCAGCCCTGTGGATATCCACCGGGTACAGTTTTCCGGAGATCTGCCCCTTTTTTCATTTATCAACCTCAGTCACCGTCACCGTACGTTCCATTTTCTGTTTCTCCAAGTAGAACAGCAAGCAGCACTGCCACGTGGCATTTTGGCCAAAATCGAAGACGCGGTTCACCGCGGTGGACCGCGATTAGCAGAGGTCCTCCCACCGTAAGAACAGCAGGCTCCCTCCACGGCGTTACACGTAGGGGAACCAGAGCGTGGAGGTGGTCTATTCCCTTGCAAAGGGAAAACAGATACTATACATTGCTCGTCTTAAAAACTCCCGTAAACACGATAGCCGTGCTCGCCTCTGAGTCAAAATGGAGGGTGAAGTGTCTAAGTTTATTTCAATTACGCACACAAACAACACTGAAGTGGGAAATTTCTGGGAGTATTAACTCACCGTCAACTCAACGCCTGTGTTTCCTACTGCTTTTGGTTTGAGACAGTCAGTAGGTCCACCGAAAGTAAACTTATTCAGTGCACACAAATCGTCCTCGTCTAAGATACGTCTTGAACACAGTTGGCGAAGACGTATTATAAACGGAAACTCGGTACTTCTTGCAAACGTGAACGGAAGACGTTTACGGGAGGTCTTCCTTTAGGATATCTCTTCAACAGAGACGCCGAAGACGTATTATAAACGTTAAATCGGCGCGTCTTATAAACATACTATAAATTACGGCTTCTAGACGTCGCGTTGACGTCCTGATCGTCTTCTACCCTAATTTGACCAAATAAAGACGTTTCCGCGACGTTTTGTGCTACTAGGGCAGTTATGCTTGGAGAAACAGAAAATGGAACGTGTGGTGACGGTGACTGAGATTGAAAAATGAAAAAAAAAAAAAAAAAAAAAAGGCAGATCTCCGGAAAACTGTACCCGGTGGATATCCACAGGGCTGAATTTTCTCACATTCAAATTAGTGTTCTAAACATTTTTTGAACGTCTTCAAGACGGCCACAAACACGTCTTCAAGACTCGGGAAAGCGTCAACTTATCCGGGGATAGAAGACGTTATGTAGATCAGATTGAAGACGTCTCCTAGATGAAAATGTGGTTGTGGCTAGACCTTTCCTCGACGTTTACAAAACGTTTTGTGCTACTAGGGATTTCAAGAATCTTGAAGACGTTTGTTGTACATTTATAATACATCTCTTGTGGCTGTCTTGTATATGTTTACTGTATTTGCATAAGACGTCTGTTGTGGGAGTCCTGAAGACATCTGTTATACGTATAAAAAATATCTGTAGTTGTAGTCTTGAAGATGTGTCGTACGTTTACAAAACGTCTGTTGCGGGTGTCTAGAAGGCGTCTGTCTTACGTTCTTACGTTTAGAAAACATCTGTTGTGGGTGTCTTGAAGATGTTTATTACATGCTTAAAAACGGCAGATATTTACAGCAGGTGTTTAGGATACCTCTTTAACAGAACGATGGCGAAAACGTATTATAAAAGAGAAAAACTGTACATCTGCATACGTAAATGAACGACATTTACAGGAGGTTTTCCTTTAGCATACGTCTTTAACAGAAAAGACGGAGACGTATTATAAACGGAAAATCGGTACGTCTTTCAAACGTAAACGGACGACGTTTGCAGGAAGCTTTTCTTTAGCATACGTCTTAAACACAAACGGTGAAGACGTATTATAAACGGAAAATCGGTACGTCTTTCAAACGTAAACGGACGACGTTTGCAGGAAGCTTTTCTTTAGCATACGTCTTAAACACAAACGGTGAAGACGTATTATCAACGGAAAATCTGTGCGTCTTGCAAACGTAAACGGACGACGTGTACAGGTGGTTTTTATATTAGCACACGTCTTTAACAGAGACGTCGAAGACATACTATGAACAGAAAAACGATGCGCCTTGCAAACGTAAAGCGACGACGTTTACAGGTTTTTCTTGAACAAATATGTCTTGACGTCTTTAACAGAGATGACGAAGACGTATTATAAACGGAAAATATGTGTGTCTTGCAAACGTAAATGGACGACGTTTACGACAGGTTTTTATTTAGCACACATCTTTAACATGGCGGAGACGTATAATAAACGGAGAAAACGATGCGTCTCGCAAGCGTAAATGAACGACGTTTACAGGAGGTTTTCACAGGAAGTATAGGAGGTCTTTCACAGAGATGCCGAAATAAACGGAAAATTGGTACGTCTTAAAAACGTTTCCTAAACTGCGCCTACTTGACGTCGCGTTGACGTCCTGATCGTCTTCTATCCCAATTTAACCAAACAAAGACGTTTTTGCGACCTTTTGTGCTACTAGAGATGTGATTGGCTATCTCATCTGAGTGAGGCCTTCCTTTTCTTTTTTACGGTTGTATTTGACGCCGTGCGTCTGACACAGAGCAGTCGACCGGTCCCCTTGCTCCCTCGCGCTGTGGCAGACGATTCTCGGCACCCAATAAAAGCGCTCGCATAATCTGACGTCACAGCAAGCCAGGACGAACAGGGAGAGATCGCCGCTCGGTGCGTGCAATCGAAGATGCGCCCTTCTTGAAGGAAATATTTTATGCGACAGTTGCTGACGGCAGTATGAACACATCGTGGTAAAAAATATACGTTCTAGGTGCACTCCATGCGGCAGCAGCCATCATCGCGGAACCATTTTGGCAGTTCACAAGAGTCGTCGCCGGAAGCGCACCCTGTCCGACTATCGGGAGCACGACGTGATCGGGAGTAATGTTACGCGGCGCTGTGATCCCACTCTGGCACGTGGGAACGTATCTTTTCGTCCTTGCATTATACAGGACATTTTTTAAATCCTTTACAGATTTTTATAGAAATAGCTATGAGAGCGGCAAGGATGTCCTTTTTACAGTTGGGTTATACTGCAGGCAGTCGTCCTCTCGAAGAGAGTATGAAGCTACTAGGTGATTAATTACCTAAAATTCATTAACTCTCTTTAAAGGGAATTTTGGGCGAAAGTGAGATAGCAGAATGGGAGACAATTCTGGTTGAAAGCCATTCTATTTTAAAATAATTCTGACACGCGCACGTGCATTGAAATATAAATCGACGAATGTTATGCAAACCAGCCGAAACCGGAAGCGCAGGGAGCACAGTGCTCATTCCGAGGTACGTTCAGAGGTACGTTCTTTGGAACGATGTAGATGATTGGAGTAAACGCTCATTCGCTGGGCAGATCAACCGCTTTGCAGCTCAGATAAGCCTCCGTCGGCTCAGGTGATGCGCTCCTGAGGCACGCGGTTTTGGTTTTGGCTCATTTGCATAGCGGAATTCGAGGATGGATATTTCACGGCACGCGCTTGTTTCAGGATTTTTAAACTATAGAATGACTTTCAACGAGGACTGTCTCCCGTTCGGCTGTATCGCTTTTGCTCGAAATTCCCTAATTAAGGAGTTCATGAATTTTAGCTAATCAGTCATCTTGCAGTTAGACACTACCTTCAAGAGGTCGTCCGCCAGGTCGTATAACTCAACTGCAAGACATCTAGGTTGCTGTCATAGCTTTGTTAAGCAATCTCTCTAAAGGATAAAAAACCAAAAGCAAAGCCCTGTATTCCTCTATACATGCTCAAAATTCAATGAATGGTGACGATACACAGCACAAATCAGTTCCCTCTCGATACCATTTTAATGCAATAACCCTGTCATTCAAGTACACAATTTCCTTAGAAATCAACTCTAAACTTAACACGTAATATATCTACATTTTGTGCAACAACAAATCAGAAACTCACGTAGAAACAAAGTTAAAAGTATGCCCGCAGAGCTATAGTGAGTGTCATTTTAAATTCTATGAAGGAAAGATAAAATACGTGAGTATCTAATAAAGAAACAGAAATAGCTAAGAGATGCTAGACATAATGGAACAAGACAGCTGGAACC
Source organism: Ornithodoros turicata (assembly GCF_037126465.1). Taxonomy (NCBI): domain Eukaryota; kingdom Metazoa; phylum Arthropoda; class Arachnida; order Ixodida; family Argasidae; genus Ornithodoros; species Ornithodoros turicata. The sequence goes on from NC_088202.1 coordinate 105,320,267, forward strand.
CATCAAATACCCAAGTACAGTCTGGATTATATTTACATTTATACACTAAAATATTTACAATGCCTCGCCTACTTCATACACACATTCAAGCTACATTCACATAGTTTCTTCCTTGAAAATAGGGAACCAATATGATAAAACTCACTACATTATTCTGCTACCGGTATCACTTTCTCACAAACCGCTCTGGGAAACGAAATTTCATAGATGGTAAACATGCCTCAGCCGCGCTTGTTTTAACAAAGGGTGTAGAATAGTGTCATACATCTTAAACATAGGTTCACAATAAAAGTGGAAAGAATGAACACCAGAGTAAAAAGCAACACTAACTCATCAAGCGCTTCAGTATGTATACTGCTGAAACACATTAGGCTTGGCAACACTCAGCACTCAAGTGTCTGGAATGGTGCTATTGTATGCACGCACACACACACACGCAGTTGAGCTATTTTCAAGGTTCTGGCAAATGCTAACTCCACGACTTGTTGTATCCTTTCCAGTCAGCTGGTGGAGCGATGTAGACCCTCCTACCATGATACATTATTGACACAACACCACGATAGCCAGTCCTCGGTACACCAGACTAGAAGGGACAGAACAGAGACCATTGTATAAGCGTGAACTTTCCAAACATCTCGCTTTTCTGCAAAAAATTGTGGCATTAACAACTTGCTGTTAATGCCACCAACACCGACTCAATTCTAGTTATCTTTATTCGATAGTTTTCAGCGATGAATCACCTACTTCATAACACTGACATGGAAACTCTGCATCCATACCATTAGAAACAGAAGAGAAGAAAATGCTGTGTTTACTCGTAAAAAGTAATGCTAAAATTAATGAATAATTAATTAATCTTTCTACCTAAAAACTTAGTGGCAAAGATAGGGCTGTATAGCCGCACGAGAAATTTCTTTTTGCAAACTCAGTTAATTAAACCATTCCACAATATAAGAGGAGACCCCATTTCGTAATGATCCAATCGCACGCAGTCTGGTGGCGGCTGCCCCACTTCCCCAGTTTCTGTGAGACTGCGCTGCACAGTAACCGTCCTCCCAATATGCAGTCATTCAACATTTTCTCTGGAAAGTTTGTCGGCAGAAACAGAACAGAAGGAAAGTCCCATGTAGTAGCGAACATGACATTAACCACATCCGATCTGTCAGCCCGCTGTGGTAAGTAAATCGTGTCTTAGAAGGAACCGGAACAGTCTATCATGCCCAAATACAAACCAAACTTTACACATAAAAGCATTACAACGGAAGAAGGTGCAAGCATGCACACGTTCACGAAACGTTTGAAGAGAAGAAGAGAAAACATTAACACTTCATCGCCCCCCTTTTCTAAAGCGCAGTCAGATAGTCCTCCTTGTCGTCCACGAGGGTTCGAGCTCGTTTTTCGCAACATGCCGTGTACAACAAGAGCCATACATGTCTGTCAAATCTCAAACCACCGGACTCTGCTCTATTGCTCGTTCTCCCTTCTTGTCATGTTCGATGGTTTTGCCTCACTAACTGGCAGGAATGGCTCTTCTGACAAAGATATTTGGGGGGCGTCGGAAGTCCCTCACGGCAGGGAGGGCAAGCCCAATCTAACCTAACCCAACCCAACCCAACCTAACATAGGGGAGCCATTGATCTGCTTACTGGAAACAACTCGTCTATGCAATCCGATGACTGGGAGGGTTTAACGTATATGGGAAGGCCACCTCATGTTCTTGATTACCTCGAGGCGAAAAAGAAATTGGCGTTTGAGCAGCAGAAACTGAAATATTGGTTAATTGTCTCATTAAGTGCGATAAGTCAAATAGAAGTAAGCAAGCAGCGGTGTGTTCCTTTACTTTTGGTTTTTGTTCACATCAAAAGTGCAATGGTGTCATGTGCACAAGGTTGTCATTATTGTTGGACTACAAAGGCTCTGCCGAGTATTCTGCCCACGGCTCAGACCAAGAGAGCAGATATGTGCTGTAGCGAAATCTGTGTCCTGCTGTACCGTCTAAGCAAGGCTGCTGAATGGCGTGTCACTACTCTTCGCACACCAGGTTTGCTCATACAGTATCACATGGGGAAATTGGGGACAGATGGTATCTATTCGGTTGAACTTAGTCTCCTACTTTTTAAATGGGTGTTGTTTTCATACTGCATGGTAACAGAGCTGAAAGCGAGTCCGTCTTGGAAGACACATACAGATGAAAAATGGGGTGTCGGGACCCTCAGAGCGAAAGTTCAGGGGGAGGGGCAGGGCCTCTGGAGCAAAAACCCTGGTGGGACGACCACCCCTACCTTCTGACGCCCCTGCATATCTGGCACCAGAGCTCCAACGCTCACTCAGGACCGCAGCACTACAGAACCATTAAGTCCAGAGAAAAAAAAAAGAAAGTACCAACATTTGGCTGCCCCACCTGGGAGTGTGTAAATTTTGCAAGTAAGTATGCTACATAAACTAATTAACACACTGGAAGCTTCAAATTTACCACTTTGTCCCAGTCTGTATATTGTTGTCACCTATGCACTACTTCTAGAAAACTGAAACTGATGAAATGCTAGAGTACTATAACTGGCAACAAAATGTACACTTCATAGTCAAGTTCAAAGGCTTTCACTGACATGTCTGCATGAGCTGCCATGAAAGCATTTGTTTCTTTTGAAATGCAAACTATATGTACAAGAGTCTACCTTGAAATCGTCCATCAGTGACAAGCTTTTGGCAATAGTTTTGAAGGATGCTTTGCTGTCATAGGTGACTCTAACTGGTTCCGAGCCTTCCACGCCACCTTTCAAGAGCTGCTTTATTGTTACAGATGGACTTCCATAGACTTCCTTCACAAATGTCACATCATAATTATCCTAGAAGAAGCAAATACATCAACACCAAGCAATAAAATCTTGCATCTGGTTAGTGCCTATTATATTGCAAAATAAAAGTGACTCACTTTTTTTAGATAACTGAGATCCTTCTTGGTGAAAGGCACAAATTTGTTATTCAGCTGTATGAACTTCAAATGCTTCTCGTAGAAAAGACCACTGAAAGAAGTTGTACACAAGACACTACACATACTTTGCTTTTCTGAGGGAATAGGAACAATGCTGAAGAATACCAAGCTAAAATGCAGAAAAAAGAACATGGAACATAACAAACAAAATTATTTTCGAAAATACCTGGGCACACTATTGTTTCAAAGGAAGTGATCACAACTACCTGTCAAGGGTTCACATAGGCTGGAAATAACATCTCTAATGCATTCCCACTTTAGCAGCGTATTGTGCATTCAATGTAGTTTTACAACGCATCACAGACCAATTTGTTATCTCCACACTGTATTCCAGTTCGGTTGAATTTTTATTACTGGTCATCATTTTTCTCTCCCAGGGATTACATTAATCCAGTAATCCAGAGAAAAAGCGGCAGCTGTGAAACGCTATATGTGCTCACAAAATGTATCATGATCATGTTGCAACAACTAGCTGCCCTTTCAAGAAGACAATTTGTATGTCATCTGCACTCCCTTGTTTACTTTGACGAGGAAGGGAAGGATGACTTACAGGAAAAGGGAAAGGAAAACCCTAATCTCTGAGGGTTTTACATGCAGAACTGGGAAATGGCTAAAATGACAAGAGCTGGGCGAATATTCGAAATTTCAAATACAAATCAAATAGTTTACTCTATTCGAACGGCACTTGCAACAAATTTTGCCGCTTCGATATTTTCGAATAGTTCTGGAATATACCGCGGCACCACTCCGTTGGCGCGCTTTGGCCCGCTTGCTATCATCATCATCATGGTGGGTGCGTGAGTTTTGATACGAACGTGGGTGCATGCGTTTGATATGGAAGTCTTATCATCTCGCACTGCCACAGTGTGGTTCATATGGATGACAGGGGGATGCTTGACGAACCACCGACAACAGGGAGAAGTGCTATATGAAATACACTTTGAGTACTCCAAAACCACCAGAACACGTAAAACGTGTGGCGCAACACTACACACGCCGATGGGCTCAAGCGGCACAGATTGCCTTTCAACGTTTATGAGAAGGAGAAAGAAGAGTGCAAAGATACGAATCAATGAAAGATAACTGACACGATGCAGCGCAAACATCGTCTCCCCGCACGAAGGAAAGAGTCACTGGACGCTAAAGTTGCGCGAATGATTGCAATCCACTTGCAGCAGTCCTCCCAACGATGTTCTCAGCAGGATCTCCCTGCGCGAGCCACATCGGCATCAGGTGAGCGCCCCTTCTCTGTGTCGGGAAATATGTTAATTTATGGAGAACTTCACTCAGCCCGCAACATGTGCAGCAGCTTGCTTTCCTGCATGACAACTTGTAGTGCTTGCGATGCATTCCTGTCTAAGTCCACAAGCACAGTTCTGCTATGTACATGTGACTGTGTACCTCCACTACATATTACTGTAGTCCCTAATGTACAATGTACACTACAGCTCCCAATAAACATACTCACAGCTTCTGCAACTGTATTCAACAATAGAGGGAAATATTCGTACCAGTATAGTTTGCAAGCTGATGTAGCTTCGAAACTAGAGAGTACACACTGCTGCAGAATGCATTTGGATCTTCAGACTCCGACTGCCAACATAATTCATCCGGGCAACATAATGCGCATGTCAAAGCCTGAAGTAGAGGACCCTATTCTTTTTACTTTTTTTGTTTATATTCTGACACAAAATGACGTGGATGAGCAGTAGCTGTTTGCTGACAGACATACTGTGCCAAAACTAGCTATTCAAAATTTTCGAACCGCCATCAACAACTATTGAATTCAATTCGCAACTGGAAAAAAAAAAAAAAAAAAAAAATCGCAATGTATTCACATGTGTCTGAAATGTTCGTATTCGATTCACAATGAAAATTTTGCTATTCGCCCAGCTCTAAAAATGACCTCAAAATGCCCTCATGGTGAATGGAGTCATTAAATAAGGTACCCTATGTAGAGACCCCAAAGCCGAAGCGCCTCAGGCAAGGATGGAGTTTGCCCATATTACACACATGCTTCAGGCACTGAAAAGTGAAAGTCTGCTGCGCAGTGTCGATATAGGTCGAGAGAGCGAGAATGATTCCGAGCAAGGTGCAAGCAATGTGGCAGCCACCTCATCACAGGTATGGAACACATTTGACAACCTGGGAAAGTCGGCTGTGGATGAAATGATTACTGAACCAGAGAAAGAAATTGAAGCATATGCAAATGATGTGCTCCTAAAATGGGACTTGAGCCCTTGTCACTAGTGGCAGACGACTGGTCAATACAGGTATCCCAACCTTGCAAAATTTCGTTACTGGGCGATTTCATGCGAAATGATCCAGTGGACCTGCTCGGCCCTCACAAAACTATCGCGAACTTTTACGAAAATTTGTTTAGCAGTCCCTGGTAGTGCTACGACACACCACGAAACATTTCTTCCCAAATCTCAATGTGGCGGGTGCTAGACACGAGCAAAGTTTGCAGCGCTGGCGAAAACCGTGCCTGGCGTGAACGGCAGGTGCAGCTCATAGAAAGGACCTAGAACTGTGCGGTTTTCTTTTGCGTATTGAGGAAACCATGTTTCAGGACGAAAGAGAGGAAGTCGCCCGTGTGGATGAAGTTTGGTAACAGTTTTTTTTTTTTTTTTTTCTGTTTTGTGCTGACGGGAAATAACGTTTATTTGCTGGAAAATTGGCCTGATATTAGGGGTGTGCGAATATTCGAATTCGAATCGAATATCAAACGCTCGAACTATTCGATTCGCGAATCGAATATCCAGTATTCGATTTTTCGAATATTCGACTACTCCGCGAATATGAACGACACAACTCGAAAGTGGGCTTCACCTGATGCTTCCGTGCACGAGGTGAAGCCTGCTTTACAAAAATGCCCTTGCTGCAGGACCAACACAGGCGGGACGGTGTTTAGTTTAAGATAACGTTATCCAAAAGTTAGTTTTGTAGACATCGTCTGTGGAAGGGGCGGCGCCTCTCCCACGTGCAGCTTAGCGGCGCCGACGAGGGACTTTGATTTGATGTCTGTGAGGTTGCCTTTAAAAAGTTAGGACTCTTGAATAATGACTACAGCCCACGAACAAGAAGGGTGTCTTAAATATGTCCTTTGCATCTAAAATTTCAGTAGTGCTACTTCCTAGGGCGAGTGCAAAGAAACTAAAAGGTGTTCATGACAAAGCTGAGGCAGGATGCCAATTCGTTTGTTTCACAAATGGCCTTTGGTTGTCTGAAAGAATTACAGCCTCATCCATATAGTATGCTACTGCCTGCCATAAAATTTTGAAATGAAGGTAACCACTCCAGTAAGTGTAGGCTCACCCGAAAAGCAGGAAGCACTCTCATGTAACATTAAAGGGACCATGAAATGATTTTCGAGAATTCCGAGTACTCTGCAGGAAACCGTTCGCATGATCCATCACTATCGTACACACATCGACTTTTAACTGTATTCAGTACAACGGGGGCGCAGTTGTCAGACAAAAATAACAGGGCGTGACCGCTGGATATATGCCTTCGAAGCGGGCTTACGTCATCGCCATCCAATCCTCTCAGCCAACTGTGAACGACGAGGAAGACACACCCCGCCGGACCACGTGGGTGCATGGTTTCGGTTTGGACAACAACGGCGTCGTATATCTCCCGTCGAAATCGCTTAAAATATGGCGAAAGGCAAATTATCAGCAATGGAGGAAGAGGTTATGCGACACACACAGCGTCTATGGATCGTTCGGTACGCAGCACCTCGTAAAATGTCACCGACGAAGGTATGTTCCGACGAAGAAGAAGTTCAAAGCGGAAAACGTGCTCCGGTAAACATGCTGACAGTGAACGGCTATATTACATTTCTCGTAGGATTCTGTGTAAACGGTTAGTTACAGTCTTGTCTCCAAGTGAAATTAAAACATATTTCATGATGAAGTATGCAAGCTTGTTTGAAAATTTTGCACTTTGCTCGCAAAAGCCCGTCCGCGAATCGGCAACATGTTCTGTGTATGATGTCACGGCCAGATCGCCTCGGAGGCGGGCCGTAGCAGCCGCCGTTCACACCTGTGGAAAATATAGAATAATTTCCCTATTTGTACGATTTTCAACTTCATATTTCACAGAGTGAATGCTTTATTACAGGGGAACTAATTAAAAATGTTTGTGGGCTTGTCAAATATCGTTTCATGGTCCCTTTAAAGAGTAGGGGTTTTGAACAGAAGAATTGTATGTCTCTCTTGTGACAGTTACTGCTAGAAAAATTACACTAAAGGCATGGGCTACGAAATGGTAACTTTTAGTGCGAAAGTCACATATTGAAAATTTTGCAAGAATATTCGATATTCGATTCGGTATTTGGAATTTTTCCCCCCATTCGATTCGATATACGATTCGACTTCAAATATTCGGATTCGCACACCCCTACCTGATATATCGAGCATAGAAACTGAACTATTGCTGCGTGCTGTAGGAGACGCGGATTTTTTGGATAGGATGCGGATGTCAAAAAGCTCATCCACGCAGGGCTTTAGCTCACACTACAAAAAGTATTACTTAGACCTGCCCATCACCGCTATTCCCCAATCTCCGTTGCTGGCACCGCGCACACCGGAAACGATGCCATAAACTTAATCACCCAGGATTGCAATACGCGTGTTATGCTACAGAAGCAAAGATTATGGTAACCTTGCAGAAGTCTGTGCCACAGTATATTGCTTGCTCATTAAAACCCAACCAGACCAGAGAAAAATATTAAAAAACAACGAATTAAAACAGGAGCCCAAGAAAAAAATATAGCACCCCAATGGATACATGTAACGTGGGTCACTGTGGTCATAATACCCTCTACTACAAAAAAATTATTTTCTCCTGTATACGAAAAAACACCCTCGAGATTTTTTTAATATGTTGTAGAGGAAGGCTCGTTCCATAAAACTGCTTGGGTTTCAGGCGTCTCTTCCGATCTCTTCACTGCGTGTTTTACGCTCGATTGTAGTGAATTTTGGAAAAATCGCATACTTCCTCTTTTTTCCTGCAATGACTATGAAAGTTACGTGTCTGGCGATTTTTCCTGTTGAAGTATTCCTTGGGGCCTTGGCAGGAAAAAATATTCATTAAAATTTAATGGTTTGATTTTCCACAAAAAAATCGCTAAGTAGGAGGAAAATTGAGAAACTTCCGGCCTTTGTATACCTGCACCGATTACAGTACGACAACCGGGATTTGGACGCTGTGTAGAGCATAGTTTCCTCTATACGCAGAAGAAAACTGCACAGTTCTAAGTGCTTTCTATGAGCCGCACCTGCCGTTCACGCCAGGCACGGTTTTCACCAGCGCTGCGAACTTTGCTTGTGTCTAGCACCCGCCACACTGAGATTTGAGAAGAAATTTTTCGTGGTGTGTCGTTTATTTTAGTCGTATTTTACCTAGTCTTTGTGTGAGGGTGAGCCCCAAAACAGGGCTTCTGTCATTTACTAGTCACTGCATACGTTACTGATTCCGTTCTTTTCTTATGTTATGCCAGACTTTCCATTGTTCACAAATGCTCTTGTCTACTGTACTGTGTGCATATCCACATACTGTATGGCAATGATTCGATATTGGATTCGTATTCTGTCCCAATTATTCGCATTCGAAAAATCTACTATTCACACACCCCTAATTATGACCTAACCTCAAAGCATAGAAAACGCTAGGACAACCAAGAACGTCATCTCATGCTTGAAATCCTAGGCAGCTTATGTTATAACAGATCTGATCCACTCACTTGCTAACACCAATTTTCCCAAATGTTTTCGTGCGGGATATCTCTGGACGAATACAAGCTCTGTCCTTTCGCTGCTCTGGCTGCCGTATCCAGTCATCCCAGAATCTAATCAGGCAAAATAAAATGCACCACCATAAATGAAGTGGATGTAAGTGAGGGTTCCCTGATAAAGCACATTCAAAATATTCTTACGTTGTTGGCCACTTAGTCTGAAGTTCAAGCCAGATGTCTTTTGTCATCATCCAGCCCAGACCAGGGAAAAAATCTGACCGGTAAAGCAGCTCTGCAACAAAAGATGAGATACCATAGGCCCAGACCCATGTCCCTTTATAATCTGCAATTCTCAGAGCATTTGCTGAACAAGAACTTAGTTGACATTTCACTTCAGTAGACAGTACATTTTCCAGCTGCTAACAGCATGCTTTCTAAAGCCATCTTTCACATTAATACTGCAGCTACATGCACCGTTGATGTGTTTCATTTGGCAGTCATTCGAGTCATTTATTGACTGCGCTCAGAAGTACCAAATCACATGTACATCAAGATGGCTTTTGCAGTGTGCATAATTTGCCGCAAAACGTGTCACACGCAAATTATGTTGTCTTTAGAGGTGCGCGAATATTCGAAAATTTCAAATACAAATAAAATATTTTGGATTCATATTCGAAAATGATATTCCAAGTTTTCGAATATTCGTAAAGGTTTAAATATTCAATTTTTTTCGAATATCACAGTAGCTTATTACAAAGCTGTTGCGGGCCGTGTGCTGGAACTTGTACGTTGCGCTAACAGCGACAAACATGTATAGTAGAACAGCTGCAAAGTGATACTTGAGCTTTTGAGCTTTCATCTGCGAATGCGTCGCTACACGTTCGGTAACTGGAAAAAAAAAGTAGTACACAGTTGGGTGTGCAACTGCCACTTTAAAGGAAGACTCCGGGACAAATTGAAACTATTATAATGGCTGTGTAAATAAGTTCGATACATTCTTCCGAAATGAGAAATAAACTTGGTTTGGCAGTCGGGGACTCGTTAGTTGCCAAAAGAGCTGGAAAGCTCAAAACAAAACCAAAACTTCTGAAGGTTCCCTCTCCTACCTCCTGTACCATGCACCGGTAGTCTGGTGTGGGCCACCGGCTGTTTTTCCGGCACGCGCTTTGCAACTTCTTCGTGTCACATGGATGACCAGTCATCTGCTTCCTCGATTTCGTTCTAAAATATTCGCCAGCGGTAAAAGAAAAAACCTACAGAAAGCCGTACACGATGAATACCGGTGAGGTGAAGCCCAGTGTTGCTGGACTGCTCATTATCTGTGCCACTTGAGAGATACGGGATCATACGGTAAGGATTGATGTTGCACTGTTACCTCAACACATTTTTGATGCGGAGTCTCCCTTTAAAGTCCGCACCAGCCAAACGCAAACCCGCAATCTCGAACATGTTTTTGCCCCCGGTTTTTATTTGTGGTGGTCAGCAATATATAATAGAATCATGGTCGCGTGCAATGATGGCGACAATAGCCATCATTGGTTCTTCATCACGTTCTTCGTGACGACTCAAAAGAGCACATAAAAAAAATTTGCTTCAGAGATGGGCGAAGTTATATTGCACCTCCGCAAAGTATCTTCGCCCATCTCTGAAGCTAAATTTTTTTTTGTGTGTGTTGTTTTGAGTCGCCACGAAGAACGTTTGTGAGTAATATGAACGATGTCATGAGTGGGAATATATGGGATGTGCGCTGTCGAATTAACGCATTTTCGGTAGACGCCCCTCACAAAAAGACTGTTGGGTGCGTTGCCCCAAGTCACAATACGATGTACTTGCTATGAGTAGAAAGGGTATTTCGAGACGAACACAAGGATGTAGATTACTTTCGGGTGTCACAATTCGGAGGTTCCCAAAACGTACCATATTTTACAAATGAGGCAACTTTTTATCTCCTCAAAGGCAAACTTTAGAAACTTCAGAACTTAGGATGCAATGCTACCCACCACAGACAATATGTGAAAAAAAAAAAAAAAAAAATTCAGTTGAATATGTTGAACAATTATGAAGGTACGTGGCGTCAAACTTCGTAGGAAGTGCAATGGTCAAAATGCCCACATCTGAATGATATTTAATTAAAAAATAACCAATTATTTTCAATTACTTTCAGAGCCCATATGCCTCCTAGGGACAAGGCTTTAATATACACGGTGTTTTCACTTAAGAGTGACCCCTATTTATTAAAAAAAATCTACTTGAGATAAAAATTAGAAATCTTCTGCATCATGCTTGTGAAGGTTTTTACCGCCCAAACAGGTGGTTTCCATCAGTGTACCTCATTAATTTGTCTAATTAGCTTAATTGAACTAAAAAAATTCTCAAGGAAAGGTAACGTTTTTTTGTGCTAATTAGAAAGCCCATGGCCACAACACCCCATTTCAGTCACAATTACAGGATCTTTCACGATCTTTCCACAAAAATTCGACACTCAAAAACTTTCCATCTCTGGAAGCGCCCTTTCGAATTTCAGAGTGCCAGGAGCATCGCCACGTCCCGAAGACACTCCCATTGCGCATGGAAACAGCATGAGAAAACAGAAGAGAAAAGGGAGGGTGGGGACCGGATGTAATCACATATTTTGCCTTCACAAGCTTATCTCTTCGCAGCCACGAGTTACTGATACTCACCGAAGTCGTCTGTCCTCCTGGGTGTTTTTTTAATCCCTCCTCTATTTCACAGTTCATCTCGACAGATAAAAGGAACCAACCAAAAAACGAGGCAGCATAAAGAGGTGAACCTGGCTTCTCGCTGCTTCCTGTGTTGTCCGTTCCTCCTCCTCATACTTGGCGGGGCAATTTGACGGAACGAGCGCCTTGACGAGCGACGGCTTTTCGGGCAGTTTTTACGTGTTTTCGGGTGCCAAATTTTTGTGGAAAGATCGTGAAAGATCCTGTAATTGTGACTGAAATGAGGTGTTGTGGTCATGGGCTTTCTAATTAACACAAAAAAATGTTACCTTTCATTAGGGATTTTTTTAGTTCAATTAAGCTAATTAGACAAATTAATGAGGTACACTGATGGAAACCACCTGTTTGGGCGGCAAAAACCTTCACAAGTATGCGCAGAAGGTTTCTAATTTTTTAAGTAGATTTTTAAAAATAATTAGGGGTCACTCTTAAGTGAAACACCCTGTAAGTTCTAAGGAAAACTATCGGAGACGTCGACTGGACCGCCCTGCCTGATTCGGCGTGAAATCACTCAGGAGCTCTTTTGGACAACAAAAATGATTTTTGTTTGACAGCGGTCAGACATAATTCCATTATTAAACAGCTGGATGCATGCAATACACTGAAACCACAAACACAAACAAACAATTAATCCTGAGCAAAAATACAAAATTTAAAATGTTTCTAATGCTCATGGACACACACATATAAAAGCCCACCTGGGTTGTCTGCCACTAAGCCTGCTTTCCCGTTGTCGTTCCAAGCAGAAACACAGAAAAGCGTGGGGTCACTTCTCAGTATGGTATGGAGAGAAGCAAAATACTCAAAAAAGTCTGGAGACAGTTCCAGGTCATCTGGAAATCCAACAAGTCACTGCATATGTAGAACTGCGATTCATGCATGCATACTCATAAAGCACAAGCCTGCCAGGCATAAATGAAAAGCAATCCAGACATATTGTGCTTTGACAGATACTACTGTAATTGAAACTCATCCACATACCACTATGACAGAACAAAAACATGCTTCTGTGATCGACTAGAATCAGTGACGTGGATTTGATGGCACAAATCGGATTCAAATCCAATCCAAATTTTCATCGACGACCGTAAACCCAATCCAATCTAACACAAGTCCAGATTTAAATTTGTATCGGCAAATAAAATCATTTTGAATCTGGATTTATCAAATTCACTGCCAAATCCAGAAAGTCTGCTCCCTAAAATACTTCAACTGAAAGGCCTAAGAATAGCTGTCTAACGATGTGGTAATAAAAATGATTCGGGATCAGCTACTATAATAAATATATTGGATAACAATGGCAGTGTAACAGGCACCTCACACTGTGAACAATGGACAAGAGTTTTTGCAAGACTCTAGAACTTGGACAAAAGGTGCCTTAAAGAAAAGTGTAATTCTATGCTTTCCCTAGAGCTACGAAATACAACTGGAAACAGGTTAGTACTATGGGGAAAACATTACTGTGCTTGCACCCTTGTGAGAAGCAGTAAGCAAACGGAAAGTACAAGATCCTGTGTCACTGTTAAAATACAATATGGAATTGTAATAGCTGCTTGCAGAACACTGTCATCCGTTTGTAACCAGAGGTACGTAAGTAACAAAAAAAAAGCAATTAAGTTACAATTGTAGTTATATAACTTAATTAACTCACAAAGTAATTAAGTTACTAAAACTATAATGAAATTTAGGTACAGTTTCTCACCCAATGTGATCGAAGGTAACTATCCTTTGAGTACAAGTTATATGTACAGTAAAACCCGCGGATAGCAATATCGCGTATAACGATATCTCTCGTTCAACGATGGTTTATAATTTTACCATCAAAATATACAATGTTTCTATGGGGAAACGACCTGCGTACAGCGATGGAGACCGCGGTTCGAGTACTCTTATAACGATGTTGGACGCTGTCCCGTGCGCGTAAGCTCGCGGCAAAAATCGCCGCGATAAGATACAGTACAATCTCGATGATACGCATCTCACGGGGTAGCGGAAAAAATTCGTATCATCCGAAATTCGTATCAAAAGAATTAAACCAAAATAAAAATTGAGGCAAGAAAATAGACAGCGACTGTTCATTTTTCAATACTGTCAGTGAAAGAGGTCGGTGGTAACGGTTTTTGTGTCTCCGTATTTGGCCAATGCTGCTGAAATTCGCGAGATGATTCAAAAGGCCCAACAGGTGCTTTCCACCCGCGAGTCGTGCGACAGTGTTCTAAAGCGAGCTTCGCCTAAAGCACGCAGGCTTTAGGTGAAGCCGACTTGCGGAATGGTGACGTGTAGTGTTGCCAGAAGTTTCCGTTCCCTCCACGAGTTCTGGTCGCTGTTTTCCAAAGCCAGTGCGATGTCACACAGCTTCGCGTTTTTTTTAGCATCTGTTTCTTTTTCTTTTGCTACACACGGGGTGGCGCGCGACATTTCGGGGACGTGCTATTTAGGTCAACCCTCGTTTAACGATGTACCCCGTATAACGATGGAATTCGTGATTAGCGTCAATATCGTTATACACGGGTTTCACTGTATAATGTGGATAAGTTAGAGCCACAGTTACTAAGTTTTGAAAATAGATGCATAGTTATAAATACTCTAAAAGTATGAAATTAATTAGAGTAACTTGTAACTAATTACTTCACAGCTCTCTTCGGGACACACAGCAGTGCATCATATGTGTGGTTATTCGATTAGAGTAAACTGGGGTGTGAACCTCGAACTTTCAATATAACAGTGTTGTTTATCATATGGACAAAGCGCATGGAATTGAAGTGTATGTGCAACAAGCCAATCCAACTCTGAGTGACTGAAATCCAATTCTGTCTGCAGAAAAAGGACCCCATCTGATTCCAAATCCCTCTTCAAAAACATTATTCAATCCAAACCTACCCATTAATTTGATGCCAATCAAATCCAAATAAAGTTCACATGCCTCTCGCATGGATTTAAGTCAAATCCATTAGCTTCAAAACTCCAACACTGCACAGAATATGTGTACTACAAGCATCTGACAGTACGAAAGGCACATACCTTCAACTATGATTACCGAGTCATACGTGAAGTCGTGGAAAGTCTTGTTTAAAGCCCATCCATAATGCCTGGCTATCTTGTAATAGCCTTTGAACTTCTTTTGTTTGCCTACTAATGGAATGTCACTTTGGTCTGGTTGCTGGACCAAGAAAACCAAAGGACACAGTGTAAAGCACTTGCGTGAAAATGGCCACAAAAGTTCTAAATAGGATTAGCATACCTGAATATGAGTCAGCTGTTCCCCGTATGATTTAATGACGCTTGCAGTCACAGCATGGTTGCAATCTTGACTAACAATTAAAGGAAACCTTTCTTTTGATGGACGATATCTGCAAAGAAACGATAATTTGGATTGACGGCACGAGTTATAGAGTGTACATGCAACAAAATCAGCAATGCAACAAACATATTCAGCTATGTCCGCTTACATAGACAACTAATGTTTCAGACAACCGTAGCATACTTCACTGACTGTGATTCAACGTCCCCAATTATGCCTTGTCTCAGTGGACACATTGTAGAATGTTCCGAAGTTTCTATGCAATGAATAGCAGTCATCTCAGGTAATATGATCTGGTCCTGCTTTGCATTTAGAGGACATTCACAATGCACACATTGTTCACAATGTCTTAACTTTCCTCCAGCCACCTCACTACTACTCCTACACTCCTTCTTGCCCTTTGGGATGATCTTCGCCTCACTGTGCATAGAATTATTCATTGTGTATTATTGTTTTTGTCTTAGGTTTAGCTGGGGCAATACATAACTGAAAATATTACCTCTTTCTTCATGAAAAGCTCACCTAAATGCATAATATAATGTGAATAAGTAGATTACTTTTTCGCAATTCCGCAAGTCCGTGAAAATGCACGGAATTTAGGATGTATCACAGAATCTGAGGTTTGGTACAGAATTTTGCGAAACTATGATTCTTTACTCAAGAATGCAGCTTTGGTGCAGTAGATGGATGTGTCTACAATTCATAGTGCCACTGCCCGTGCCACCTAACCCAAAGAAAACAAAACAAAACAAATGTGTACCATGCTGGTAACGTTGGTAACACTGGTAGAGCTTATGTACGTCTTGTCTTGACCACTTTTGTTTTTGCCCCCATCGGTAATATCCTGTCTAGTGCATTCCTCAAAACTAGCAACAACCAAACGTGGGACCCACTTCAGAAACAGTGGTACAAAGGAACGAGTTTAGTAGTATGGTATGTACTGAAGAATTCTACAAAGACAGATTGTTTTTGTGCCGTTACTGCTCAAAAACAGCACAAAGTACCATCCAATGCTCAGCCGCATCTATTTTGGATTTGTAATAATGCTTTACTTCCATGTCATACAAGATTTTGTCTTTGTATATCCTCGTCAGCTTAGACGTGCAAGCACTTGTTGCGGAAAACTGCAGAATTGGGAGTGGTCCAACCGGATTTGTGTTCTTCAGCGAAAAAAAAAAAAAAGAAAGAGAAACTTTTAGAAAAACATTCTCGAAAAACCTCTCAAGCTTCAGGTTCTCACGAGAACGGCCTACTGCGGTGACGCAGTTCAGTAGGAGCACTGGGCCTATGGATGCACTTTGGTGACAATGGGCACTGGCGGGCTATTGAATAATCATAACATGTTTATGCGATAAGGGACATAACACTTACTAACACTGACTCTATGGGGCCAGGTAATAAAGGGTGTGCAATAAACAGGTAAACCGCGACAATTCACTCTTTCGGCTACCACCAAAGAAAACAATACGTAACAGAAGGAAGACTAAAACCATGCTAAAACTGTCCAAGTGACGCCATTTAATATAAGGAGCCAGCTCAGGAGGCCGGTGTCACTTCCGATCAAAGTGACCTAGTAAGGCTGGAGTCTACTTTTCGCCTCAGGGGCAACAAGTTGGAAATTTGCGCCCCCGGCATTCTTGCTGCCCGAACTGTGTCTTTTTGGCACCCCTTTGGCAGGCACAGTGGTGCAATTGCCTCCCTGCCCTTCGTAGACGCCGGCCCTGGGAGCTACATACGAGGGGCGTTCAAGTCAAACTGGGACTTTTCATTTTTCGCAAAAGTAAAATGAACTTACAGGCGAGAAATTGGTTTTATTTTTCAACGTAATCTCCAGCTGCACTGATGCACTTGTCCCAGTGTTTCACGAGGGCTTGGATGCCAGCAGCGTAGAAATTCTTACCTTATTCTCTTAAATAAGCCGGGAGAGCATTGGCCGCATGGGAACAATCAACCAATTTATTTGATTTATTTGATTTTTTTATTTGATCAACCAAACAAATCGGAGGATGGTCGAACACAATGTCCGGGAAGTTTGGTACAGGGGAGAAACTTTACATAAAAATGATTTTAAAGCAAGAAGATTACTATGTGTGGAAGATGATGCCTGGTGCACTCAATGCTACAGTAAGGTTAGAGCACTGCAATAATAAGAGCCTTAGTTGCGATAATTAGAACAGCAAAAAAAACATTATCAAGTGACGAGGGCAGTACTAACTTGAGAAGTTGATCAATGGGACGCTTTACGGTTATCCTGTTGCAGGCGAACAGCAGCACTGCAATGGTAGGATTGTCACCCAGCACCGGTGCTTCAGTTTTGTTATCTGGGGCATTCAATTCTGCAAAGTACATAAAATACACAAGGTGAACACATAACAAAAGCTTGAGTGGAGTATTTTAAAGTGACAGCTTTATGGAACCAATCACTGGCAGCCATGTAGGTCTGTCCATGGCAAAGAGTGTGTGTCCGGGAAAACAAGGCATGGAAACGGCACCAGATCAGAAGAGCAGATGTGCCGCCTGCACATGCATGTGCAGTGGCGTCGTACACAGCGGTGCGATGTCAATATGTTTACATAGGAAAGCACATAAAAGCAGCTAGTCTCTCCACATGTGTCAGTGTGTAGTGTTCAGACTTTATGATGCCACCGAAACAAGTGTGTGCACCCGAAAATCAGGGTTCCGACTTATGCTATCGTTATGCTATTTCATTAGAATCAATGCCAATAGGAATCTGTCTTCTGCAGTACTTGGACATATTACAAAAATGCAATGCAATTTTGAGACTTGAAAAGATTAATGGCAGTAATATCTGTGAGCAGTTCCTTCATGCTTTCGCATTTTAGGAAAAGCTAGCTCTGCAGTACAACAACCAGGACATAGAAACCCATGCCTATGAGGTGTGGCTATTAAATAACGAGACTGGAGGGGAAAATCGTGTTCATTCCAAATTAACAGCTATCCTCTTAAGCATACTCCCCTCCCCTATACATGCAATGCTGGATACGAATTTTCCACTGTTGGAAGCAGCACTCCAGATCATCATGTGTCATCCACTTCAGTAGTGGTGCCGCTCCGGCCTTGTGTTCTGGGAGAGTTCGGAAACGGGTCCTCTTCAATGCGGATTTCACCTTCGAGAACAGGTAAAAGTCGCAAGCAGCTAAATTCGGTGAATCAGGAGGGTGGTCCAGCACTGGAACCTTCTTGTCGGCAAGCAACTGCTTCACCAACAGTGCACTGTGAGCTGGCACATTGTCCTGATGGAGAGTCCACAAGTTTTTTTTTTTTCCCACAACCTGGGACTCTTCTTCCTTACTCTTTCCCTGAGGTGTCCACCATCTCTGCTATCATCCGAATGCTTAACCAGCGATCGTTGCAAACAATTTCATTAATTTTTGTGACATTCTGCTGTGCTGCTGGAGTGACAGGCCAGCCTGGGCTGCCGTCGTCTTCAACATCTTCCCGTCCGTCGGCAAACTGTTTGTGCCACTCAAACACTCTCGCACGTGGCATTGCATTGGCAACGTACACCTCCTGCAACAGTTTCATGCATTCACTCGGATATTTTTTTCAATTTCACAAGAAATTTCTGATTGGTCCGCTGCTCCAGTTTAACATGAACCATGATCCCGGCAAGACAACCAGTACCGGTGAGCACTGGTGGCACAAATATAACACAGGACAGAGACGCAGCTTGTCATATTCTCTACCAGAAGGTTCGGAGTCCCCTATTGCGCATGCGCTTCCTGCTCAGGAAAGCACGAAGGCACCGAGAGGCGGATCCTCGTTATTTAATAGCCACATCTCGTATATCAAGCCAGCAGCCCAAATAGTGCTGCCAGCTGGGAAAATTTTTTGAGATGACATTCTTTCCTACACCCATGTCCATCAGTACCTGAAATCGAAGGATAAGGTTTTACATATATGCATTTTGTAGTGAACAGCAAAATTCGAATGCTGATTTTGAAATGCAAATGCTGCATTTGAAATGCAAATGAAGTGCAAATGCTGAAATGCAAAATTTTGAATATTTGGCATGTAGTGTTGTCAGAGGTGGGGAGTAACACGTTACATAGTAGTGCACTACGTTCGAGTAGTGAACTATGGTAACATATTACATTTGGGAGAAAAGTATTGAGTAACGTAACGTCATTACATTTTTACTAACTAACGAGTAATGGCGTTACGTGTTACTGCGTATTCGGGAACATTGCTTCACTGTCTAAACTTGAAAGCTTGAGCTGGGGTCAGTGTCTGCAGAATCTCCGAATTTTTCTACTTGTCTTTAACAATGACAAGAAGGTCACGTCGACATCCACGAAGAACGCAAAAGAAGTATTATTGACCTCCACTCGCTGAGATGTCACCTTTGTTCACCACCTTTATGTTCCTCTCCCTCTGGTATTTTTTTCTGACGAATGGGTGGTAAGTGACAGAAAAATAGCCTCTACCCCTTGAACAAGTGACAAAGTACCAAGGGAATGGCTGGCTGGATTTCTACTGTGTGAAATAAAAGGTCACGCCACTGCAAAGGGCGTCCTCACAAACTACTTTGTGATTTCTACATGGTCACCAAACCTAGAATCTCAAGAAGCTAGCAGGCAATCAACCACAACATCGAGAAGCTACAAAAAAGAAAAAAAAGAGAGAGAGAGAGAGAGAGAAGAAATCAGCACAATGTCTTTAACAGTTGGAAAGATTCAAGGTTGAGAAGAAGTGCCGTGCTCAAAATCTTCATTTTTGACCATCTTTTTTAAAACTGCTTTAGGGATATGAAAAAAATAACTGTCGATGGTTTCTTCAAATCCAGATATCCTTCCACTACAGATATGCTTCCTAGACACTAGGATTCCATGCATGTTGGAAAGAAAAGAATCTGGAGACTGCCTGGACGAACCAGCCTGATCTGGCATCGAATCACCCTACTTAAGGCATACCACTGGGGCGTGTACCAGTCATGCCTGCTCTGTCATATACTTCTTGGGCTTCACTTAACCTCACCAGAATTGCACTTGCTGCATGTGATGTCGCAATATTGCTTTCACTGCAATAGTGAGTTTTGAATGCGACACTGACCTCATCCTTGGTTTCTGAGACTGAGGGCCACTGTTTGATCTCACCTCACAGTGTAAGTGTGACAGTACCTGGGATGGACAACTGTAGTACTCAAAATCAAGCTTGAAGCACACTGAAGGATGCCATGACAAATGTACCCTGGGTTTGTCATAATAAGCTACGGGGCAAGTGCTTACTTTCTTTTATGTGTCTAAGATTGTTGAGAAGCTCGGCATTTGCAGAGACCTGGGCTTGCAGTTCTTGCTCGAGCTGATCTAGCTGGGTTCGTATTTTCCCGGGGCGGAAAACCTATCAAAATGAAAAGCAATGATACAACATTGCAATTACAGTATATAAGCCCACTTAAAAAAAAAAAGAAAAAAAGAAAAAAAAGAAAAGAAAACCTGAGAAATGACATTTGTGACATTCCTACAATTTGATGTGATGCCAATAAAACAGCTTCAGATGAGAAACAACAGTGAAATGCAATACTACAATTTCAATACACAGATACATGACACAAGTACAAGTACAAGCTAGGTTATACAAGTAAATTTGAATACGGAAACGTATTATATTTCAGAAGATTTCATTGTGGCCTCTGAAATGAAAGTGCAATGCCGACATTTGATCATAAAATCAATAGACGAGTTTAGAAAATCCCAGAGTGCTTAGCGTCGCTTTGATTTGTGGGAGTTTACTAATACGAAAGAAACGGGTGGCCTCCAAACTGTTCCGATTTCTGTCCTACTGGTCCATTGTCCACGACGTGTCAAGGTCAGTGAAAGCGAAATGCGAAGGATTATTCTTCGTTCCCCCGCTCAGCAAGTGCCCAGGACGCAATGCGTGCGCAAAGAGCACTGGGGCTTTCTGAACTCGTCCATTAATCTGAAGGTTAGCAAACGATCTCCCTCAAGCAATATCTTCCTAAATAAAGAGACATATGCTCATACACAAACTGACATTACATTATTGCTATAGTCTTATAACACAGGCATGGCATCGAGTATGCCACTCGCTTGTTCACTCCTGTTACACTTGTAAGACGTACGATTGGACAATTTTCAACAGATGTCCAAGCAGTTATTTCATCGAACATAGTAGGGAAATTCTCTACCACAAGGACACTGTTGGTAAAGTAAAATAGAAGCACACACTATGTAGTTAGCATAACTACATGCATGACAAGCACAGAACTAATTAAATAGTACCAAACTGGCTCACACTAGCCAACCCGAGAACGCAGTGGAGCTATTACAGGAAAGGCAGGGGGCTAAGGAACAGTGGTCACCCCACCGAAAGCACTTCTAATTTAACCCTCACATCTGTGGCAGCGATGTCACTACCCTCAACCCCCAAAAATATCTGCGGTGCACAGAATGACAACGGTGCCACTAGATGTCATGACAAATATTAGACACACAGCAAATTTGAACTAACAAGAATATGATATAAAGTTAAAATGCGGGCTGTTTGGTGATGCATATTAAAAGCGACAGTGCTATTGTGTAGGCAGTGTATTAAACGGTGCTGTGTTTGTCTGTCCTTCATCCTTATTGTTGTCCCCTAGCACTGGGGTTTTTTATCGCTTTTAATAAGAATATGATCATAACTGTGGCAATACACATTACAGAATATTGATGCAGGAACATTATTACTATTTTTCCTTGTCAACTGTACCCGCCTGTTATTATGAATACATGGCATAAAATGGCATAAATGCAGGTAAGCTGGAGAATAAACTTCATGATAAGACAAGCCTGAGTTTGGACAATGAAAGTATGGATGACACACACTGACTGTATTCAAAGTAATGAGCTCATATACTCGATGTCTCATGTGTACGACAGTACATTATTTAGTTTGTATTTGATTGTACAGTATCTATAAATGAATTACTGCATTTGTGCCAATCTGTAATGCAACATCTCCCAACAGAAGCACTCATAATGACGACTAAATGGATAAAGTTATACAATGCAAGACAAGAAATACTTACTTTGCTTGCTAGTGGTCTTTGAGAAAAGAGGTGATATGTAACGCCGCCCCATGATACTAATGCCAGTGAAACAATTAAAATAAAACTCCTTTTACGCATTGCCTCATAGTACCATTATGCAGATCATTGCTGAAAGCAAAATTATACAACATTAACAACACTGAGTAATGCATTGGACCCAAGGAAATCCTATAAAAGGGCTAAGAGTCTCATAAGGTGCCACGCACACCTAAAGGACACATTAATAACTAGAAGTCCACTAGGAAAACATATAGACCTGGCAAAGGCATTTGATTCCATCCCTCACTCAAAACTTATTCATAAACTTTAAAGAATAGGGTTACCCAACAAGATTACGAACTGGGTGTCTGCCTACTTGAGAAACCGCTGCCAATAAGTAGATATATCGAAGGCAAAACCCAGTGAATTCAGCGTGTTATCAGGCGTGCCGCAGGGTTTGGTATTAGGCCCCTTCCTCTTTCTTATCTATGTCAGTGACATAAGAAGTTACAGATACCAACGTACAGATAGGATTATTTGCAAATGGCTGTGTGAGTTACTGCCCGATTTAATTCCCCGGTGATGCATTGCTTTTCAATTACAACTCGAGTAGCTGACGGGTGTGACATGTGGGGAATGAAGATTAGCTATAATAAGGAGCAGGATATAGAGTTCGCTTATCACATTATAGGATGCTTCAAAAGGCTGACGAAGTTAAATATCTCGGAGTAACGATAATGTCAAATTTAAGCTGGAATAAGCACATCGAGAAAATCTGCAGTTCTGCATTTAGGAGGCTCTGTTCTCTCAGGAGGAGGATGATGATGATGATGATTGAAAGAAAAAAAAAATGGGGCACTCAGGAGGAGACTATGACATGCCCCACCTGATGTTAACAGCCTATAGAACATGCATATGCCCCATACTATTGTACGCTGCAGCTGTAACGGGGACCAGTCCACGAAAAGACACAATGACATGATCAAACGAGTTCAAAGATTATCCGCTAAACTCATTTATTCCAAATACAAATACTCAGACTCCATTTCAGCATTGTTGCAACGGGCAAACCAAGAGTCATTGCAGGTCAGAAGAAAAATACGCAGGTTGAATTCTTTTACCTAATCTGTAATAACAGTCTCTGTACCGATTCCAGAACGTACCTTTTCCCACCTGCCCCCAAGTCGGTAAGACTCAACCACAACACAACATTCCTTCCTTGTTTTGTATCTTGTGATACGTTTAAAGATTCATTTTTTTTACCAAACTATAGAAGAGTGGAGCATGTTGCCCTCTAATATCGTATCCATTGATTCTGTAATAGGATTTGCTAATGCCGTTGATACCTTGCTCACACAGGCCTCTATTTTGCGTATTTTGTAATACGTTTTGTCTATGTTTCAACATCATTATTAGTTGTGTATTACCCTTGGTTGTTGCAATGACACATGCTTGGGACGGCCCGAGACAGGCTCACAGTATTGCTAAATAAATAAAAATATTAAGTGCTCCTTAGAAGCCCGACTTCTGCACCAATTTTTAGCCAAAGGCAATCGTTTTTGTACCAGAATGCTGGGAGGCATATGTGGAATATCAGCATGTCCATTATATCACTATGCAGGGTATTGCCAATACATTTTTCTTAATTCTTTAGTCCTTCAGTCACATAGGACATGAACAACACGGACTGAAAAGACACAAAGCTGCATAAATTAAGTACAAGGAAGAAAGCAAAACCCTTGTGGCACGCAATGAGCACATAGACGGAGATGCAGGATAGCTGAATACTATTCACCGGTGACAGTGTCTTCGGGTAAAAGGATAACAAATGCATCGCAACAGATTCGAAACACAATGTTGGCACAATGCATCCCAAATTTTACATTTCCATCTTAGTCACCAAGTGGGAGTTGTGCGTAATGGAGAACAAACTCGAGGCTGTGTATCACCTGTTGTATTTCAGATATTGTCTACTTGGATTATTTTCTACTATAGTGGTATTTTCAACCTGCGATACCTTTTCATTTTCTTCGCCCTAAATCCATTTTCAAAAGCTATGCTTCTATACATTCATGGTTCCCACTGAATTTTGGAACAAAAATTCAAGGACTTTTAAAGGCTCAGCAATCGTTTTGTCTGGGATGTAAAACACAGTTTCAGGAGTCGGCTACATCTCCACATTTTTCTTCTCTGATTCTAATCTAATCTAATGTAATATGAAACACAGTTTATGACAATGTGACTGATGACTCCTGAATGCTAAGATCATAGTACAGAAAGTAAAATTTAAATTTAATGGAGGGCACTATCAAAGAGTGCTAACTCCTGTGGTTTCGAAGCTATATTTCTGACTCCGAATAAGCGGAATTTGCACTGGCAGCTACACTAGAACAAGAAAAAGATGCGATATCAAAGGTTCTCAAGGGCTGTGAAAAATTCGAGGTTTTCCAGACCTTGAAAATCGCGTTCCAGGGTATCCAAAGGTTTCAAGGACCAGTGGGAACCATGTACATTGCAGTTCAAGAAACACCTAATCAAGGATACCAGTTTTACAGTGAACTGACCGAAATGTGCGGAAAGAGAGCATCACTTGGAAGAGGAAGCAAGTGATCTACGTGGGGTCCAGCGTGAACCTAGCTGACAATTTCAATATACGAGAGAATCACGACCGCTTGCGAACCTTCGGGAGATTTGGCAAACAGCAGTTTCAGCGTCGACTGAGACGTGCCACTAAAGAAATAATGATGCAAGATACCAAGAACTGGATGCTGCTTAAGTAGTAAACATGTGAAAGCAGGATAGGTGATGTGAAATCACCAAGGTATATTGCAACACAGGTTGCCCTAGCAGGAAGTACTCTCCATTCATGTGCATTGCAGATTTTTCACAATTTAGACAGTGAATCTATTTGCGATAACTGGTACGTTTAAATGCCTGACGTTCGATGTTCGATCCCATCAATACCCACGATCGTGCCGGTCACGTTCAACACTCGAAGCAGAAACTTTGCATGCAACACTTCAATAACTAACAGATCTTTTCAAAAACAGAACAAAAGCTGGTGCTAATGGTGCTGTTATGCGAACAGATATGTCACTTCACATAGTTTTGGTGCCGAAATATCTCATGACCTGTATGATCCGCAACGTAGCGGAATGTTCCGGTAACGTCTCCAAACACTTACCGATACTTTATCTCGCTGTGTGCTGAACAAAATAAATCGAGTTAAGAACTCGATACCTCTCTAATATCACAGTTATGCTTTCCCATTTGGCACTCGTTTATTTTCGTGGCCACCCCATTCGCAAAAGGTGTAATAAGGAAATAGCACGCTGAAAACACCACCACTTCACCGCAACCATGCTGGAGAACGACGCCCCCTATTACACGTAGCGGGCGCGAATGCACCATTGTTGCTAGACAAGAACATTGCAGAAATGAAAGTGAAACCGAAACCGTGCGAGAACGAGCTGGTGCTCTCGCTGCTGGTTGTCCAAATGTTGCTGCTGCAGCAAAAGCCCTCGGTTGTTTCGGCAGGTCCACGGCACCACCCGTAATAACATTTAACAGCAGGCTAGTTCCATCTCAAATCGAACAATCCCGTACACTTGATGTCTCGAATGAACGGGAAAAAAATATATGTTGAAGCCATCGGTGAGTTAGGAGAAATAAACGCTTTCCGAATTCTCTGCGCTGCGCGGTTCGGGAAATAGGAGATGAGGAAAAAACTGCCTCTCATAAGGCGACGTCGTCGCGAGCGGGTTTGAGCGTTCGCTACAAGGCCATTTCTTCTCGCATTATAGTAATTCCTTGATCTGGCTTTGGACCACTTAGGGCACAATAGGATCCTTCGTTGGCAGGGCTGTACCGGTGTTTGTTTGTCTGCAAAAAAATATCAAAGTTGACTCAAAGTGCCGAAAAACACCATATTCACTGCAGCTTTGCGGACGATGTACAAAACGGATAAGACTGGGCTTTATGCCGTTTAATTTGTCATTCATAGGGCTATCGAGTGATGTATAATTTGTTGCTCTGCTGTGTAAGGAACGTAAGCGATACCTCTTTTAGTAGCACCATACCACCGAAAAGTGACGAATTTCGGAAGCCTTTATCTAAAAAACCCCACCAAAAACTTGCCTCGAAAAATTTATATGTTGTAGGTAGTTCCTTAGACTATGCACAGAAGCAAAATCGAAATTCGGACTTGATCGGTAGGCGCACTGTGAATTTTTTGCAAGCCCTATACGCGGAGCGCGTTCAAGCGGAGGCACCGCGTCCCGCGTGTTGCAAAATCGAATTTTCCAAAGGGACTTTCAACTTCTGTCTTCATATAAAAAGTAATTGCTCTCATTTGAAACCATTCTGAGGTTTCAAGGTTTCCTTTTCAAGGTTCTGATCGTTTGCGTTCATAACAATGGTATAATCGCTGAATCTAGATTGTGGAGCAACCAGATGTGCTCGCATTTTTTGCGGGATGTCACACATGCATTGCAAGTGCTGGGAGCCCGGGAAGAACAGAATGATTTTACATGTTTGTAAGAGGCATATCTGTTCAGGGTTATTCTAAACAAGCATGTTTACTGTACGCATTATGGCAGGAGGGACGCAGTGACTTCCAGTATTCTTTGAAACATTTCCTTTCCTACGGCCCCATGACCTCGGACTGGGGAAATTGCACTGAGGAAAATGTTGTAGTGTCATACGCACACACTTAAGGCTAATTCATGGTGCCTTTTGTGAACCTTGCCGAAAGAGCCCAACTGGCGCCGCTGTCCAATATGTTATTCGGTTCGACATGCTGCGACCATGGGAAGGTCCTGATCGCATTTACTCCCTGAAGACACCTTGCGCAAAGTTTCGCCTACACACAGAAGACGCTTCACTCACTTCTCGACTACAGAAGTGCATGGAGTGCCCTTATACAGAAAGTGCGACGACATCTGCATTACTATAGTGTGTCGTCCTGATATCACACCTACCTCCATGGCCTCTTCGTTGTACAGTGCTGATCGTGTGGATTTCGCTGACTACTGCCTCATACACAAGAAAAAAGTGCTATAGACAAAGGATTTTCGCTTTGCTTCGGAGATCGGCGTAGCTGCCATAAAGACTGTGGTTCCAGCAGATCAAGCCGAAGGCGTAACAGAAATGGGCCAGCTATGCAGAAGCTGCTTCAAGTACTTCACAGCAAAGGTGGCTGAATCACAACACGCAGCAATGTTGCCCACATTTGAAAGAAAATCTGAAAAGAACCTGCCATCAAAAGTAACATTAAGGAAAGTGGCTTCCACAACGGCCTAAAGCAGTTCATGACACGAGCACTCTCATCCACCCGGAATGCTCTGCATAACTTACGTTACCTTCTTACCTTCGTCACCTTGTCTTCTTCGCTGTCAAGTTCTTGTTATTCTGTGTACTCTAAATATGCTTCGATATGATCACCGTGGACAAATATAGCTCTTATAAAGACGTAAAAGGATTATAAAGCATTCTGTTCTTCACGGGCTCCCACACTTGCAATGCATGTCTTGCAATGCATGTGTGTCATCCCGCAAAAAATGTGAGCACATATGGTTGCTCCACAATTTACATTCAGCGATTACAACACTATTATGAACGCAAGCGCTCGGAACGGTTTCAAATGATAGCAATTACTTTTTATGTGAAGACAGAAGTTGAAAGTCCCTTTGGAAAATTCGATTTTGCGACACGTGGGACACGGTGCCACCGCTTGAATGCGCTCCGCGTAGAGGGCTGGCAAAAAATTCACAGTGCGCCTACCGATAAAGTCCGACTTTTGATTTTTCTTCTGTGCATAGTCTAAGGAACTACCTACAACATATACAATTATACAACAATATACAATATACAAATATTTTACAATGGCAAGTTTTTGGTGGGGTTTTTTAGATAAAGGCTTCCGAAATTCGTCATTTTTCGGTAGTATGGTGCTACTAAAAGAGGTATCGCTTACGTTCCTTACACAGTAG
The DNA here is from genome assembly GCF_037126465.1 of Ornithodoros turicata. Lineage (NCBI taxonomy): Eukaryota > Metazoa > Arthropoda > Arachnida > Ixodida > Argasidae > Ornithodoros > Ornithodoros turicata. The sequence goes on from NC_088202.1 coordinate 105,348,082, forward strand.
AGCAACAAATTATACATCATTCGATAGCCCTATGAATGACAAATTAAACGGCATAAAACCCAGTCTTATCCGTTTTGTACATGGTCCGCAAAGCTGCAGTGAATCTGGTGTTTTTCTGCACTTTGAGTCAACTTTGATATTCTTTGCAGACAAACAAAAACCGGTACAGCACTGCCAACGAAGGATCCTATTGTGCCCTAAGTGGTCCAAAGCCAGATAAAAAATTACTATAATGCGAGAAGAAATGACCTTGTAGCGAACGCTCAAACCCGCTCGCGACGACGTCGCCTTATGAGAGGCAGTTTTTTCCTCCTCTCCTATTTCCCGAACCGCGCAGCGCAGAGAATTCGGAAAACGTTTATTTCTCTTAACTCACCGATGGCTTCAACATATATTTTTTTCCCGTTCATTCGAGACATCAAGTGTACCGGATTGTTCGATTTGAGATGGAACTAGCCAGCAGCCGATCCATCAATAAATGAATAAAAGAAATGTGAAGTAAAATAAAATACATATGCAAAATAGAGGAAAAATGAACGATGAAAGGGCGACAATAGAGCGCATACACGCTACATTTGGCACGTCCGCCTCCCGTTCGTTACAAGTCTTGTTACTGAAAGGAACACATGTACTCGTGACACCAGTCTCGTGGTTTACTCACATTCCCAGGAAAAGTAACATGTGTGAAAAAAAAAAAAAAGAAGATGGAAGGAAGTTGTGTGTCGTGTTTTGCTTACGGAAAGCTTGAAGCAGTACGTTTTACCGATGACACGCATAGTTAAAAGTTGCACAAAGACATGCCGTGAACCCAAGCTACATGGGTGTCACCGACTAACTATAATTAATACGTGTAGCCACAATGAATACATCACTCGGGGGGGGGGGGGGGATCGGGAGGGTATGGTAGGAAGAAAAACATAAAGTTGAAACATAAAGGAAAACATTAAACACATAAAGGAAGAAAAACATAAAGTTGAACCCTTCACCTACTGCAAAGTGTGTCCACTTTCGTAAGTCATTGCAGAAATCATGATAAAGACAGACCAAAAGCCAGAAGAGGTCATGACGAAAAAATAAAAAAAATAAAGAAAGAGAGAGAGAGAGAGAGAGAGAGAGAGATGAAACACCGGCTTGGCACAACAGGCAACAAAATTTACTTGTAATGTTTCGGCGCCTATGCGGGCGGTAGGGGCCCCTTGTGGCTGTTGTAAGCATTGTTATCAGCATGAATGTATCAAGATTCCAGAAATTTTCGTACCCTCCACCTATGTTCACGCGCCAAAGTTTCTGCCGCTTCGAAGTTAAAGGAGTGGCCAGTTTTGAGCACGTGTTCAAGAAAGCATGATAACTTTCAAAGGACCTACTTGGAACCCCGGCTAAAGCCGTCGCTAACGCACAACCATGGGATTGTAATGAGCGCCTTTTGCTACATTTATTCCAATTCTACGTGACAGTCAACGAAATGTGTTCCATTGTAAAATCGCTAATCTGGAGCTCATTCCGGAGCTCAATGCTTCAATGAAAGCAGTAACTAAGCTACAAACTTCTGAAAAGGCGATCATCATTCGTCCGTTTTATTTCATAACGCAAGTGAGGAACTGCGCTTCGAGATTCGACCTAACCTGTGTAGTGTCTTCTTACACAACAACAACGACAACTTTAATTTAAGATGATGGATGGGGAGTTTCATCGCCAGGGACGATAATCTACCCCATTGCTGGTGGTGATGTGGGGAATGAAATAATGAGCCCCTTCACAATAAGGATCGAAGTCTTATTGTGTCCAAAAAGGTCAAAAGAGCTTTGAGCGCAGAGCGTTGGTGGGCTGGGTTCGGCCAGGGACCAAGCAATTTTGATAGAGAGGATGGGAGTGCGGTTCGGGAAGGTTGGAAGTGTGGGCAATGAAGAAGAATGTGCTCCAAATCCTCTAGAGCACCACAGTGACAGCATCTGGGAGAGTCAACTTGTCTCAAGCGGTAACGCCACTGAGCTGCAAAAGACACATCAAGTCGCATTCGATGAATTAATGCAGCATCTTGACGAGAGGTGTTTCGTGGCATGCGGAAAGCCAGCGCTGGATCAACTCTGTTCAGCACAGATGGGGGGGAGGGGGGGGGAGTATGTCGATTGTCAATTGGCGGGAAGCCAGGGGTGTCACAAGAGGTCGCAGAATGGAGCACGGTCTCTTCACAGCAGTGCAATACTGGTCCGCTTCCGATACGAGAGAGCTGCTTCTGCGGCGCTTTCCGCCTGCTAATTCCCCACCACAATAGGCTGGAACCCACTGGAGAACCAGCCTGTGGCCTGCTGGGTATACATAGTGGTAAGTCATTCACACATCCGTGACTAGAGGTGCGGATGAGCCTCGTATGCCAGCATTTTCAATAGCTTGCAGTGCAGATTTCGAGTCAGTGAAGACTACCCATTCCCGCGGGGCAAAATCAACGACGTGCTGCAGAAAGAAATGAATGGCATAGAGTTCCGCAGCTGTTGATGAGGTTTGACGTGAACGGCGTCGTCCTTGCACTACGCCTGCGGATGGTATCACGAATGCCGAAGCGTACTTGCCGTTTCTGGATGCGTCATCTGTATACGCTGCTGTAGAAGTAGAAAGCTTCTCGTCCACCCGAGCATAAAAATGGGCTCGAAGGACTTGAAGGGGAACCTGATCTCTTCTTTCCAGAAGTTTAGAAAGGCTTACGAAGGTCGATGGTACCGGCAGAGACCAGGGGGCTTCCGGTGGTGTTACGTTCCTATCTGGCCGGTTTCACGTCAGTTCCGGCAGGGAGGTCCCATCGACCTTCAGGATTTTCATAATTTTTTATATTTAGAAGCTCATCATATATGATGATCCATAGCGGTAAAATAAATAATATTTACCGAATAGCTTTCGCGCAAAAAAATCGAGAAAATCCTGCCCTGAATTCGAATGTTTCAGTTTTGCCGTGTTTTGCACTGGTATATCTCTTGAGTTTTAAAAGATACTGTAGTGAAATTTTTTAATGCTTTAGTATGCCTACAGGCCAGCAGTCCGAGCGCGAACTTTAGAGCGCATGTGCAATGCTCTGTTCTATAAAAAAATGGTGAACATGCTCTCTCGCGCAGTTTTGTTCGTAATTTCTCTGGTTGTAGATGTTCCTCATTACCATATTTCGTATCAGTTCACTCAGATTTTAATGCTCTTTCATCTGATATATATATATTGTACGTATACCTCCTACAGGTATCTGCTGAAACAGGCAAAAGTTAAGGCGTATTTCGAAAAAACAATGATTTTGCGCGTCCGTTTCCCGAAAAGGCCCCTTTTGAATACATTTATATTTTGCCAGGACATGGCCCGAACGTAAAAAAATTCTGATCCAAAAGGCGTACACTGGCGATTAGCGCATTAAAACGCGGCCCTAGTATGCGTGCGTACGGTACGTGTCGGAGCTCGGCTGCCGGTACACCGCGGGGTGGCGGGCCTCCTGTTGATGCTCCCCTTGTTTGGGCAAAGTTGTCTGGCCTTAGCCTTACCTGAGCTATTCATCGGCAAACCTTTGACGTCCTGCTGAGGAAAGAATCCACGTCTGGGAGTTGATTGATTGATTGATTGATTGAAAGAAAGAAAAAAATGGGGATTGTACGTCTGGGAGTTAGTTACTTCCCACAAAGCATCTGAATGAAATCCTACGGTGCCGTAAAGCCGTAGTTCACCGACTAAATTGTCAGCGAAGGTAAAACCTCACTCTTGCAAGCTGTGCAGACGGTGATACGCATACTGTAAAAATAAATATCGAGTTAGGAATTGCTTTTCCCAGGGTTCCCGCAAGTTCCTGCGAAGCTTGCTTTACTTCATTTTACGATATTTTCAAGTTATGCAGAGGGCTTTCAGCACACAACGCGTGTTCTCCGCTGAAGTTGCAGCAGTACATTTCCTCTCAGAAGTGGGTGGGTTCTCGCATATCTGAACTGAGAGCGCAAGATACACGGACAAAGAACGGAGAAATATACACGACGGGGGCTAACTTCCAACTAAGTTTGAAGAAAATGAGCAAAAAAGCAGAAACCCCTCACAGCTCACTTTCTTTGTCTTTTCTCCGTTCTTTGTCCGTGTATCTAGCGCTCTCAGTTCAGATGTCTCATTACCAACTAGCCCAATCCTCAACCTTTCTCGCATATGTCATAATTACATTAGAGGCGTTCAGAGCAGAGCCATACGAGAGACACACATAATGCACTTCGATTACGCTGAATACTGGACAGTAGCCATGCCTAGCGAAATACAAGCGTGCCACTTGGGAAAAACAGATTCCCATATTCACATGTGTGGTACCCGCTGGCACGGAAACGCACAGTTTTGGTGTGGCGAGCGAAGACTTGTGTCACGATTCAGCACATTCACTGTTAGCTTCCATCGCTATTGAAGAATAGCTTGACGAGAATGTTCCTCTTGTAGCTAATGATTTACATGTCAGATGGAGCAGTGAGCCATTTTAAAAATCGGCATAGGCTCTATGAGCTCTCCAAATCTACTTTTGCGAGCGCGACATGGCTGTTCACAGGCCATGAGAATAGTGCGCGTGACGGGATCGGTGGAATAATGAAGCACCATGCCACGACACCTAACTTGCGTTCACTCGAGCAATATGTCATCCTAGGGTCACAAGATATGATAACGTGCTTGCCAAAACAACTAACGCGCGCCCATTTACTCCATGTGCGGGCTGAGGACGTGGCATTTTCTAGAATGCAAAAGAAAAAGGAATGGGTGAATGTATACCACATCAAAGTGGCATACAAGGTTCGCATGCGTGGCAAAGCAAGACGTCGGAAAGTCGAGGCCGTGAAACATTCGTAGCTCGTACCGTGGACAGTGAATGTAGAAAAGTGACGTTTTCATAGAAACTGAGTGAAATCATTTGTCGCTGTAATTGCAAAATAGTGCTTTTTCGCAGTCGTGTAAATATATCGACATAAACTACCATTTCTGATGACACAAAGTTGTCCCTTTCTTGTACGACATCGACAGGAGGCCCGCCATCCCGCGGTACCGGCAGCTGTGCTCCGACACGTTTTAACGCGCTAATCGCCAGTGTACGCCTTTTGAAGAAGATTTTTTTTTTTTTTTTTTACGTAAAATGAAAGGTCTAACATCGGGCCATGTCCTGGCAAAATATAAATGAAATCAAAAGGGGCCTTTTCGAGAAACGAACGTGCAAAATCCTCGTTTTTTCGAAATATGCTGTACTGTACTGTACTGTACTGTAAAGCAGCAGGTGTACAATTTTATACTGCTGGCTCATTTGACAGCCTGTATGCTCATAGACAAACGCCAAAAATTTCGTTCAAATCTACCTCATAGTTTTTTTAGAAAATTAAGGTTCAATATTACTGGCAACTCTGTGTCTAAGACCCGACACGAACTCCGCAGTTCCCGCCATGTACGGCGGCGGACATAAACATGCCAAGAACAATGGAGCGTACAGCGACATTTGTGGACCGCTACCACCGCTCAGAGCCATTTATAGGGAGAGTTTGGCCATTCTTTGATCTTTTGCCGCCTCGTGGGTGGAGCCTATTTCGACGTCAGACTCGTCGTTGCACCGCCCAAAAATCCTGAATCCAAGCAGAATCCGCTTATCAGCCTTATGGTGCGCGCCATATTGATGCTGTCCGTCAGCTTTGTTGTCGCAATGAATGCAATCTACAGGAATAACCGGCTTATGACCCACAGCCGCCTGTGATAAGGTCGCCTTTGTTGTCAAACTGAAAGAGTTCAAGGACGAAGGGCTTTCGAAGGACAATGTACGCACGTGTCTGGCCGCCTTGCATCGTCAACAACGACCAGCATCAATACGGCGTCGGCGACCTGCTGACAACGGGACAACAATAGAGCACGGCAAGGGAGGTGGCTTAGCCGTGACGTCGCATGACGCGCTTCAAGTTAGGCTCCTCCTAATGGCCAAACTCTCCCTATAAATGGCTCTGCCACCGCTACTCCTAAGGCGACTCCTGTGAACGACTGTGAAGGCGACTGTGAAGGCGAAGTGCCAAAGCCCACCCTGACACGAAAGGGATAGGACGCGACTACTACTACTACTACTACTACTGCTACTATGACCACACCGGCTTGCCGGACGTGGTGCATTTTTGCGTAGATGGCTCTCGTTGTGGTTCTACTGGCAGTTTGTTACTCATTTCCACGATGTACAAGTGTTCTTGCATTTTGAGAGAACTATCAGGAACTATCTCTTTTGAACAAACTTTTCAAAGTAAGTTCATGAAGCCGGATACTTCGCCCATGACTTAGCCGATAGAGAGTTGGGACATGTAACACTGTTGCTCGACGAATAGGCGATTGTTTACCACCAGGCGTCACCATGCGTTTTTTCACCGCAATTTCAGTCATAATTAAATTTTTTTCTGTCGCACATAAAATTTGGAGTGTGGGTTTCTTTCGGAATAAGCTTTCAAATGCCGCTGCCAATATTAACAGCTTGCCTGCTGCTTTACAGTGCCTTTAACAATTGCTTGCTTGCTTGCAAGCCTTACACCTTAACATTTGCTTTAACATTTCAGCAGATACCTGTAGGAGGTGTACGCACGATACATACATCAGATGGAAGAGCATTAAAAGCTGAGTGAACAGATACCAAATGTGGTAATGAGGAGCATCTAAAGCCCGAGAACTTACGCGTCGAAATAGGAACGAAACTACGCGAGAGAGCATGTTCATCATTTTTTATAGCACAGAGCGTTGCACCTGTGGATCAAAATTTGCGCTCGGACTGCTGGCCTGTAGGCATACTAAAGCATAAAAAAAAATCACTAAAGTATCTTTTAAAACTCTGGAGATGTGCGCGTGTGAATATGGCAAAACTGAAACACTCGAATTCAGGGCCGGATTTTCTCGATTTTTTTGCGCGAAAACTATTCCGTAGAAATTATTTACTTTACCGCTGTTGATCTTCATATACGATGAGCTTCTAAATAAAAACAAATAATGAAAATCCAGGAGGTCGATGGGACCCCCCTGCCTGAACTGACGTGCATCCGGCCAACTACGAAGCCTGTGAGGTTCTGGCGTTGTTCTCTGCGCTGCTCGATAGAAGTCGCATTCAGGGCGGTATCGAATTTTCCTGAGGAGCGGGTGACTGGGAATGTGAGCACGCAAACGTAGGAAGTGCCGAGCCGTTTCACGTTCACGTAGAACCTCAACCGGGAGTTCAACAGCTTCAGCAAGGACTTGCCGTGTTTCAGCGGGCAGCCATTTGTGGAACTCCAAGGCAGAGAAGAAGGCTTCGAGCAAACAGGGTCCGAAGGGTATTTAATGATGTTGCTGATCTCCTGTGCAGCATAGGAAGGCCGTAAAGCACAGTCGCCCTAACCAACGCCGCGTGAACTGCGAGCAGAGAGCGGTGATCACAGCCCCATCCTGAGCCAGAAATATGTTGAATTGCAGGGAGCCATCGCTGCACTTTGGTTTCAAGGTGCTTAATGTGGTGAGCCCAGCGCAAGCCCGAGTCGATTACCACGCCAAGGAAGCGATGGAAACGTACAGGCTCAAGCTTCTTGGCACCAACAAAAAGAGGGAGATTTGTCATAGCTTTGCGTGCGTGTGAAAGGGAGCTCGACGCACTTTTCGGGTGAAAGGTCCATCCCAAGGTGCATGAGGTACGTATGTACATTACTCAAAGCCAGCTGCAGGCGGTGTTGAATGGCTGGGCGTGATTTTCCTGCTGTCCAAAGGGCGACGTCATCTGCATACACGGAAAACGACACTTTGCGAGGAATTACCGATTGTAGGCCGGCCATCACCACATTAAAGAGTGTAGGACCCAGAATGCTTCCTTGCGGGACTCCTTGATGAACAGGATGCTTAGGGCTTTGTCCTTGGGATGTACAGACAGCGACGGTTCGGTCCGTAAGGAAGTCTTACATATCTTCAGCAGAATTATTTAACTACTGTAGGATGTGTTGAAGTAACAACTTGCGCCGCTTTACTGCACCTTCCTGCTGCTCGTAAGCGCCAGAGGCCCTCTCGCTGTTAATTTCGACAAGTGCTGTGGACCGCCGGAGACATACCCAACGCTGCGCACCTAGCTGCATGCTCATTGTGCCCTCGATAAGCGCTTGCACGAATGCGAGGCTAACCAGCAATGAAAGGCGCTTCATGAGATTCAAAAGTTTATGTAAAAGCTATGACTAATACATGCCACACAGGCAGTACAGACGACTTTATCGTCTAAAGCCATTAAGGTCCCTAATGGCATTATCGACAAGGTTCGTGCCACACGTCCTATTTGTAGCGACGTAAGGACATTAAACGCAACGATGTCGATGCCACGCCTTTGGCGCCGCCATGCGTTCTTTTGCTTTTGTTCATGAACATTTCAAGCAACTCCATCAAAGAATACTCAAACCTCAAATTGGTTTTACCCAATAATAAAATTGTTACTCTGGCCAGACAATGGGAGCGAGAGTAAGTATTTCACCGGCGAATGAGTTGTGACGATCACATTTAGGAGAAACTGTCATTAAATATCTTCGCGTGGCACTGCACGAATGACATTAAGATTGAAGACATTTACCACTCGATGTCAGTTTTTCGTGCCCGTGTGGCATGGGTTTAAGATTGAAGTTCCGATAATTTCCATTCGCGTCATTACCTGCATGCCTGATGGTCAGAATAAAGAAGGGCTCCAATACGTTTACAAACGTCCGACATAAAACGATTGCTGTCACTATACGAAGTAGTTTCGGTGCAGCCCTGTATGCGCTCGTTGGAGAATGCACAAGTAAATCGAGGCACTACAAGAAAGGCACTCTTTGCGGTACTCACCCACCTATGATATTTGCTCCGTGGCACAAGCTTTCAGTGTGTCAATGACTGAACATGTGCCGCGAACGTCTATCCAGAAAACGCAGGTGGCTTGCATTGAGAATGCTTGGCAGCCACGTGTGCGAATGGGGCCTCACGTCATACCTCGAAGACCGCGATGTTTGAAGGCAGACTTCTTTACACGGGGTTGAAGATTGACAATAGTTATCGTAGATTTTTCGAAAGTAAAATAAAGTGAGATGACTGATTTTGGTGCAGAAAGATATAAAGGAGGGGACATGGAACGAAAAAATAAATTAAAAAAGACAAAGAGGAAATGAAAAGGGAGTGAGAAGGGGGGAGGGGGGGTAGTTGGTTCGAGGCCATTTGGGATGTAACTTCGGCAAGGAAGACGGGACCGGAGGATTAAAAACAGACAGTTTTAAAGCGTACTGCAGTCGTTTTGCAGTCTTGTCTCTCCAAATCTGTTGTCGTTTTGTCTTGTCCGTTTTTAACTTCGTTTCGCTAGAAATTGTACGGACACAACTTAGCACAGCCCTTCACTTATTCAGTTGGTAGCAGTGGTAAGACACTGTCTTAGTCGCGTAGATTTAGCATCGCAGAGTTGGTGCAGCGAAGTGTGCTCTGTAGGCCCGGTGGAGGATCCAGCGAAAGGGGACAGTTCGGCGATCGCCCCTTCCCCCAAAAGCATAATGTTTAATAGTATTAGGTTTCCCCATCCTCCTCCCCTCGTTACGTGCTTCAAGAAAAAGGACCCCTCCCGCCTCTCCAGGAAAAAAATAATAAAAGTCTGGGTCTGGATTGGCTTCTGGGTAGACCGCGACCAAACAGTCATACAAACGTTTTCTAGCTGGGTCATTCCATATGCCAAACGTCCCAGACATTGCGCTCGACCATCTCCAATTTGTTTCAAATAAAATACAAACAAAAAGTGTTTCGATGAAACTTTCTAAAATACTCAAGGGGCGTACTATCAAATGCAATTTGTCTCATATTTTTATCACGACTACCTCAGTGTGCAATTGACGGCTGAATATGCGGTAAAAAGCAATATTTAAGAAATTCATGATTTTTTTCTGCGTACTCTTCCAAGTCTGCGCGCCTCAAAATATTTTTGACACATTTTATGCCTCCTGGAAAACAGCGCCAAACGGTTTAAATGGCTCTGAAAAATATTGCAGTTCCGTAAAAAATTTCAAAAGTTATCGAATTTTTACAGTTTTCTCAGGGCATAAACTCTCGATAAAAAGTGTCGATCAGCCTTCACTCAGAAGAGATTTGGTTGGAATTTGCGAAAAAGCTATTTTGTATTTTTTTTTAACCAGGTACACTCTAAATCGTTTCACACCTTTAAAGGTGTACAATAGGTGTATTAACAAAGATCACACCCCTTTCACACTCTAAAACTTTTGGAAGTTCCTGAGGGTGTAACAATGATGTAATACACCCTCAGGTGAAATATGGTGATAAGTGTGTCGCCTGGGTGTAGGAAGGGAGTATGTTTATTTTCGTTCACGTGAACAAAAGTAAATATATACAACAACGGGGAATGGGAAGTTACATTACAAAAGTGGATGGCGTGAATTTACAACACGTCTACCACCTAGTAATGTATGCAGATTTAGAAGATCTGTTGAGATAGTGCTTAAATTTCTTAGAACACGTTGCTCCTCATTGCAAGACAGAACAAATACACGATAGTGCTCATCATTCTCAACTGTAATTAATGTTTGTATGAGAAAAATGGTATCAGAGTTAATAACATATATGCCTGTAATCTCAACGAACACGGGTAAGTCCTCCTCGGAAAGATTCTTTGGCAACAACACAGCCAATAGCAAATGTGTTATCATTATCAACTGCACTTTTCACATAGACTATAGATTCTGCGTGAATATCACGGTCATGAATGTAACTCTGAATTGCTTCTGGGGCATGTTGAAACAGAATCTGCTTGGAACCATCAGTAGATGTGGCATTTCTGATGAAGGGCTGCGACCACACATACATTTGATAAAATTGATGTCTTGCTAATGAAAGGGTTATGTTCTTAAAATGTCGAGTTTTTCTAGCAACGTCTTTAAAATGCTGGTGTTTCCCTTCGAAACGCATATACCATACAGCTAGGAGAGGACCAAACATCCTGATGAGTCGCGGATAATGAACAATGTAATGCATTTTACAGGGGGTAGATATTTGTGGGAACCACACTGCCAAGCCTTGAAGAAACGAATAAATGCAACGTTCTAAGTAATGAACATGCATATGGGGGAGGTGCCTGCTCATGAGAAGGTCTACAATTTCACGAAAAGCTATACACAGCTGCCATGCACAGCTGCCACGCCATACATGATTTTCTATATGTCGGCTGTGCATGTTTACACACATATTTAATCACCTTGATGTACATACATATATGGACCTCAATGTGATTATATGCAATATGCTGGTAATTGTGAATACACAGTTACCAGCATATTGCCACGAACCCAGCAGTTCTATTCGGCGTTACAACCTTTACACCCCAATTGCCACGAGGGTGTTAAAATACACCTTAAAAGGTGTGCGCCATGAACATTTTGATTTACACCCTTTAAGGTGTAAAACGATTTAGAGTGTAGGTCACGTGTCCCATCGCAATCTTCAAGATGTTGCCACGGAGTGGAAAAAATGTTTTGCCCCCAAAATAAGCCGGGAGAGCATTGGCTACATGGGAACAATCCACCACAATTTATTTGAAAGAGATCGAGCGCAATGTCTGGGAGGTTTGGCATGGAATGACCCAGCTGCATCCTGGCGCTGTGTTCCACGTTGTTCCACATTGCTCCGCTTCCGCACATTGTTCGACGACGTCTGGCTACGCCTTAACTGCAAGGTGGTCTTGACGGGCAATGTCCATTGTGCGTCGCAGATCATATGAACCTGTCGTACGCCTACTAACAAAAGTCTGTATCTATGAAGCTGCACAGTCGCATGCAGATGTTCAATACCTTTCATTTTCGCTAAGCAGAGGATCATATACATACCCCAAAAATTTCACCAAAAGCACATATATATATATATATATATATATGCTATACGTGCAGCCAAAGAGCTCTGGCTATTTCTTTCCTTTTATACTTCACTGGCTTTGCACTGGGCTTTCAGTGAGTGAGTTATCTCACCCTGACGGGAGGAATCACGTGTTACGTGACCTTCTGACGCCATCCACTCAAACGTTGCCTGCCTGCGTACTGTTGATGAGGCCCAACAAGGCCGAAACAGGTGTCCAGTACTGGCCTGGCGACGTTTGAGTTACAAACGTATGCTATACGTGCAGCCAAAGAGCTCTGGCTATTTTTTTCCTTTTATACTTCACTGGCTTTGCACTGGGCTTTCAGTGAGTGAGTTATCTCACCCTGACGGGAGGAATCACGTGTTACGTGACCTTCTGACGCCATCCACTCAAACGTTGCCTGCCTGCGTACTGTTGATGAGGCCCAACAAGGCCGAAACAGGTGTCCAGTACTGGCATGGCGACGTTTGAGTTACAAACGTATGCTATACGTGCAGCCAAAGAGCTCTGGCTATTTTTTCCTTTTATACTTCACTGGCTTTGCACTGGGCTTTCAGTGAGTGAGTTATCTCACCCTGACGGGAGGAATCACGTGTTACGTGACCTTCTGACGCCATCCACTCAAACGTTGCCTGCCTGCGTACTGTTGATGAGGCCCAACAAGGCCGAAACAGGTGTCCAGTACTGGCATGGCGACGTTTGAGTTACAAACGTATGCTATACGTGCAGCCAAAGAGCTCTGGCTATTTTTTTCCTTTTATACTTCACTGGCTTTGCACTGGGCTTTCAGTGAGTGAGTTATCTCACCCTGACGGGAGGAATCACGTGTTACGTGACCTTCTGACGCCATCCACTCAAACGTTGCCTGCCTGCGTACTGTTGATGAGGCCTAACAAGGCCGAAACAGCTGTCCAGTACTGGCATCGCGACGTTTGAGTTACAAACATATGCTATACGTGCAGCCAAAGAGCTCTGGCTATTTTTTTCCTTTTATACTTCACTGGCTTTGCACTGGGCTTTCAGTGAGTGCGTTATCTCACCCTGACGGGAGGAATCACGTGTTACGTGACCTTCTGACACACACACACACACACACACACACACACACACACACACACACACACACACACACATATATATATATATATATATATATATATATAAGAGAGAAATATAGTAAGATAGGAATGGATGCTTTTTATGCTCTTGAACAACGATGTGATTTAGTATGTCCAAAACTGGAAAACCCAGCGATCCGGTAAAGGCAGACTGAAGCAAAAGCCTCGGCTCGGGACCCATCGGTCCGCGACCTGACGCTTTTGCTTTAATGTGCTTCAGTACTATTCACTCATCCATCCATCCATGTTCTGGACGTCTATAGCTCAGACTCTGACCGCTGATACATGAGTGGATTCTTGTTTCCCACGCTCGAGGTTCTCCCAGCAACACCAGCATATGTAGGGCACGCTTGGGGTGTAGAGTTCACAACGACATCATTTGGAGGGCCATGAACTTGCTTGTCAGATACACTGGTATGTTTTTGAACTGTTGTAAACTGTCTGGGAGTCCTGTTAGCCTCCATGACATATACGCGGACGTTCTTGGGCGGTTCCGGGTGTGGATTGGGACGCGAAGCGCCGACACGCCGTTGGTGGCTACTTCGCGAAGTGCCGTGTGCCATTAGGAGGCGACGGGATTATGGGGTTCAAGACTTCCGCCTGGTGCGCCACTGTTGCCACCCTCTTCTTTGGGCACATGGAGTAAGAAGCAGCGTCAGGACTGCCGGCGTCAGGACCGCCGCAGTTTCCACATTTGGGCTGCCTCCGAGCAGTGCATTCGGTAAACTTATGAGGCCCAGCACATATCATGCACCGCGTTTACCCTCGACAAGACCGTGCCAGGTGACCAAAGCGTTGGCAGTTGTAATATTGGACGGGGCCTTCAACGTACTCAGAGACCTGGTGGGTATTGAAACCCGGCCGAAGAGTCTTCGGTAGCTTCATGTTGGATTTGAACGTAAGAATTACTGATTTGAGTTACGTGTAATAGTCTAAACCCCAATCCGTATAGACATGTCGTTGTCGGCGAGCCGACGTGTCCCCTTCCTCTGCGAAGTAAGAGGCAATATCCTCGTCCTCGTAGTCAAGCGGTACATAATAAATTTTGGCCATGTTGTTCAGATAAGATGACGGAATGATGACTGCAACCTCCAGTCCGGCGACCGTTTTAAGGCCCATCAGGTGTGCTACTGCTCTTTCAGAAGTTACACACACACACATATGCTTCCGTGAAACGGTTATTAAAACGGTGACTCATGATTTCCTCTTGGGCTGCAGAACATATCTCTTTGGCCACAATGTTGGGATTCACCTTCCAGAATGACCGATTTTTCCGAAGGGGCTTGAAAACAACTGGTATCCCCCTTGCGGTATGTTACGAGAGTGAAAGGGTCCTTCCCATCTTCGACACCCTTCTCACCAGGGTAACTCACTGCTCACTCGCTGAGGGTAACTCACCATCCCCAACTTCAGTGGCATCGGACCAATCCTGCAGTGCATTTGGATCCTTCGAAGAAGGCAGGACCGGATCGTCGTCGCGCATTGCGCCCAGAGGCCGCCGATCCATCGGTGAGCGGCTCCTGTCAGTCTGTGGCGGACAGGACCAGTCTGGAGGACCATCCTGGTTTTCAACGTCGCGGCGGTGGAGAGTTGGCGCAGTGGCCATTAACAAAGAGGGTCTATGAAGTGCCGAAATCGGCTAGGACAGCAATATGCCTATAACCAAGGCTCAAAGCAACGAAAAGCACGCCCGTGCTGGTCAGTGCACGCGAATTTTTTTCTCCAATTTTTGGAATGACATTCATTCAACAACTCCATGAATACATAAAATTCATGTTGGAGAAAGGAAGCGCAGTCTTTTCCGTTTCTATGACGACATAAGCTGTTGTAAAAGGGGAGATGGCCGCCGGACCGGTTTCAGTACAGTGATCGCCGGGAGCCTCGGACAAGTGCGTACACCTAAAACGTCACTTCCTGTTCGTCTGAAAATGTCTCTCAGCGCTGTTCTGCGCCGCCGTCAACGGTGGCTTAAGAAAAATGCCGTTTTAAAAGCCCAATAGTAAAAAAAAAAAAAAAAAAAAGAAAAAGAAAGAAAGAAAAAGAAGAAACCCTTCAAACGATGAATGAGGGAATTTGCGTGTCTGCACCGTGGGCTACAACGTATGAAATGATACCGTACATTTAGTGGGTTGCATTTGGTTTCTGAACCACTTTAATGTTGCCACATTGTTGCCGCGTGAAATAGCTACGGATGATGACCATGATGATGGTAGAAAAAAAAAATGGAGATGTGAGCCCGCTCACCGCGGGACAAGCTACTCCAGATCTATGGTAGAGGAAAAAAGAAAAAAAAAGAAAGAAAGATATCGTGTGAAAAGCGAAGGCTCAGTTTAAATAGCTACGGAGTTTTGAGCTTACTTCGTTTGCATTTCTGACTTGGCAGTTATGCGTTAAGGTTACGTGCTAAGGTGGATATTATTCTCAAGATCAATTTTCATTCATCTCAAGATCAACTTTGGAACATGGGTTCCATGCCGAGCTGGTATAACTGTGTTCAGATGTTGTACTGAAGGTACAGGAACACCTGCTAAGGGACGGCAGAAGAATGAGATAAGGCTGTTCTGGAAAACCTCGTATATCATCTCTCTCATAACCTCGCACATCAAATGTGTTCTAGACCTGAAGAACAGACTGAAGTTCGTAGCAGTGAACCAGTTTATCGAAACGTCGAGATCATCAAGCTATGACGAAGATGACAGCGAGTAAGTAAATATTATTTGAAAAAATAAAAAAAAACAGAAAGAAAAAAGAAAGAAAAAAGATACAGCCTTGGAGCAGGGTGACTGCCACTACAGGCGCCTGCAGCTCCATGTCATTTGGTTTAGATTCTGTCTCAGAGACGTAAAGGAGGTGTTAAAGGAGTTGTGAATCCAAATCCAAATATTACACAAAATCATGTTTGGAATGTAGATTTATGGGTGCCAAACATCTCCGTCGAAACCCTATCACGCTGCGCTCCAGCGCCACGGAGTTATGGCGCTTTGAATGTGAGATCCTTTCAGTCTTGGCTCGCATCCTCCTCGCCCGATCTCTGTATGACGTAGTACGGAGCGCGCCACGGAAGTGCGGAGTTCCCGTCCTCATAACGACGCCTGTAAACAGGGACGCGGCGAAGTGAAATGAGCGGAAGGGCTATGACGTAGAGCCATAGAGCAACTGGTCAAGGCGTCACTTCCCGCCCACTTCATGGTGCTGCCCGGCACCGTTTGGCGCCACGGTCGGCGGGGGCCTCAAAAATGAGATATTTTTGAAACTCTGTACCATAAAAAGTAATAGAAGGTGGGAGGTGTAGGCCCGCTAAGGCCTACTTTGGGTACGGAGTGCGTGGAGTAAGGCGTACAGACTCTGCCAGAGACAAGTTCTATCCGTGTGGTTTCTCAACCCCTTTAAAAGCGGCAGTGTATGCCGCTATCTTTTAGGAAGGCGCAGAGTGCCTTCAGAGCTTGAACTTCTTAGTCCTGTGTAAGCCATCTCCCCATCACGTTACAAAAGGAGAAAGGCCTTTGGTCGAGGGCTTGGAGGGATTGCTTCAGCCTTGCTCTTGCTGGCTCGTAGTCTGGACACTGCATTACAACGTGAAGTGTGTACTCTGGCACCTTGCATCTGCTGCAGAGGGTCGAGGCCACAATGCCTAATCTGTGCTTCGTCGTAGAGCTGTATAAACCACCCAGACGGATCCGATGAACAGCTGTCTCGCGGCTTTGGCCGATGTCGTGTGGGATGACTGTTTGAGTCGGGGTCTATGTGGGTCATATAATCGGACTCCCGCTGGACTTGTTTCCATGCACTGTTTGATCTTTTGCCTTCTTGCTCGTGTTACCAGGTTTTCAGCTGAGTCTACACTAACTGGGCCAACCGACCTGTCGTCGCTTCGCGTTCACCATAATTCACCCTCTCATATTACCCTCTGTGAAGCGGGGTAGGGTCCTGTGGCTACCACAGGGAAACATTCCATGTCATTATCACTTCTCCTTCATTTGTTGTTGTTGTTGTGGCAATTATCTTAATTTCAAAATTTGATGCCATGCAGTGTCATGTTACACAGATGAGACTGTAATGGTTCCTGAACATCCACAGGTCACTTGTGAAACAAACAAACTGGTGTCCTGCCTCAGCTTTGCCATGAACATCTTTTAGCTTCTTTGTTTTAGTTATCACCATACTTTAGTGGCGGCCGCTACGACATTTCAGGGTTTTCTGCCACCGCTGCCGCTGGTCTATGCCGTCGAGCTAACTGGAGTCGGCGGCGGAGGGCTGTTGTACAGGAGCGGTTTTGTAAACACGGGACAGGGCCTAAAATGTTCTAAAGATCGCCATCTTGGACGCATGGATATTTATGAACGCACTAGGCTCCAGCAGCTATTAAAAGAAAATGATCTCGGTGACAGGCGCCCCACTCAGCTGCTTCGCTTTATGCGCCAATTACTCGGGGAAGCAGCTTCCCCTCCTCCGGGAGCTGCAGGTTCTGCGCTTCCACAGACAATGCGTATGGTCTTGGCCGGTTCCGAAGACTTAACCCCGGACACACTCGCGACCCTCGCCGACCGCATAGCTGAGTACTCCGAGCCTCAGACATCCCTCTTGGTCACCACCGTGGCAACAGACTGCCAGTCCTCCAGTCTGGATCGCGTTGAAACCCGCTTGAACCATCTCTTTTTATTATTCCGTGTTAGCGCCGCGAAGCAACTGTGGCTATGAGCGGCGTACAGATGTCGACAGATGGAGAGAGGACAGCAGGAAGGAAGGGGCAGGGGGTTAGTATGCGTCCTGGGCCGACTTCAGGGGGAACTGTGCCGACATTCGTCTGGAAAGTCTTCGAAAAACCCAGGGAAAACCTCAGACAGCACAGCCGGCGGTAGGATACCTGAACCATCTGGTCGATGCCTTGCAGGACCTCAGCGCCTCATGTGTATTAGGCCCACCGTTGAAGACATGGCGAGCGAAACCGATAACTTTATTCGGGGACGAGCTGTCAGTACACACCTTATGCCCAGTTCCCACTTCGTGACGACCGACGCGACGTCATGGCGAGAATGGTGACGTCGAGAAACGCCGGGAGAGAGCACGGTTTTCGTGTTCTCGCTGCAAAGAGCTTGCCGCTTTGGGCCCGCTAAGTGGTGACACCAGAGTTCAAAAGAGTCATGACTCCATCCACTAAACGACCAAGCGCATTTCCGGTGCTCGTAACTCGAGTCAAAATTTCTGACATCTTCTCAAAAGCGGTGTCACGGAGCCAAAGAGACGGGGACGGAAGCGAAGTGACGTTTTCCGTCAGCTAGCAGACGAGACTTCTTTTGCCGCATGGATGCTCGTTTTACCGGCACGTATTCACAACGATGAACGATGCTCAAAAGAATCAATCAAGAATCAGTTGATCGAATCACTAAAGGATAGGGGCAGGATAGTTGGTAAAAGCTCCTTAAATCTGTTTATCCGTGAATATGCAGTTGTGTTAGTTATGTGCCCTTGTCTTCGTCCATGTCTTTTGGACTGTGCTGCGAGTGTGAGTGATCGATCCACTTAGGGAAACTTACCATCGCTGGTCGCCTGCGTTAGCGCTGGTGTGAGCAACACTGCAGAACGCAACGACTCAGCCTTTAACAAAATCAACTTATTCAATGCCCGCTTTTAAAAGTCGCATACCCGCAGTATCTCTCAAAATCCAGAAGCGGAAATATCTGTGAGCGGAAGCGTGTCACGCAGAGCCTCCTTGTGGGGTCACTCCTTTTGGAGTAGATGTCCCGCGGTTGACCAGACTGTAGTTTACCCTCATTTCTATGCTTATACGGCTCATCACGCTCCAAAAGAACTCCGAATTATCTTAATTGTGCAAGCGTCAAGGAAACAAGGTAATGCGAAAAGACTGCCGCGAGAACAGCGAAAACCAGCTGACGAAAACCGGAGAACCGTGAAGGTGTGGTTTCGACATGCCACCTCATTTGTCAAGGGAACGTAGGTCTCACGAGCTCTCGCGAACGCCGTGGAGAAAGTCCTGAATGTCGAACTTTTCGGTTCAGCGCCTCTCCTCTCAGAACGCCGGATACGCCCGTCTATACCTCCGCCTCCTGCAAACAACTTCGCGTCGGGTGTCCTGAAGTGGGAACTGGGGATCAGTCTACGACGCTCTGAATCCCTCGTGCGAACAAGACGAAGTTCAATTCAATTCAGCGCTTCAATTAAAAATAGTCCTTGGCCCACATCAGACATGTACAAGATACTCAAAAACGTATTTAAGATAAGATAATGAATACTAACGTTAGAATGTAATTAAGATAGAGTATAAATACATGAAAATTAAAGTAATTAAGATAGAGTACAAAATACTTCAAAAAGTATTTAAAATACAATTAAGACAGTATTTATCCTGTGGAAACCTACGTTCCCACAACCTCGGGGCGTCAGCGCGTCCGTTCCGCGCGCGAAGGAACAAGCAGCACACACAGAAATTCAATGCAACAACATGGTTTATTTTACCTCTTCAGCTTGCATCCAGCAAATAAACCCTCTTTCCCATCGGATCACCGCTTTTATCTCCTGTGACAGGGCTACGCCCCCCCGGAGCACGGCTGCCCTCTGTCGCCGTGATACGTGGCGCTTTCTAATCGCCACATCGCCCCTCCCTTACAGGGTCGTGAGGTCGTCAGTTAGGTCCAGGACGGCGTCGTCCATGGCTGAAGAGGGGGCAGGCGGCGGAGGAGGGGGAGGCCTGGTCTCCACCAGAAGCTCAGGTCTGAGCCGCCTCAGGGTGGACAGGGCTGTAGTCAAGTCGTTGGCTGTCCGGGCGGCCTCCGTTCGGGCCTGGTGAAGTGATACGGGGAAGTCTTCTTATGCTGAATGTCTAAGACAGCGCAAGAATCTGAGAACACATTACTTGTAAAGTAGGTTGCGTTGTCGGTGATCAGCTGTGCGGGAAACCCGAACCGGCAAAAGCTGTCGAGTAGTTTTTCTCACACTCTCTGGAAAGTCAGTGTCCTGAGAGGGAACAGCTCAACCCATTTCGTGAAATGATCAGTAACCACAAACAAATACAGGTTACCTCTAGGACTACGGGGAAATGGTCCCATCACATCACAAGCAACTATCTGCCAGGGTCTATTGCTCTGAACAGGCTGTAAGCGCCCAGGGGCTAAACCACCACGAGGTTTTGCTCTCTGGCATACGGGACAAGTACGAAATACTTTGTTACATCCTGCCTCATTCCTGGCTATGTCGCAACACGACACAACTTTTCATAAGTTTTCCTGCCGCTGCTGTGACCTGCCAAGGCCGAGTCATGAAAGTGACGTATGAAAGACTTACGCAACTCGTGGCACCACGACTTTGAACGGAGATGAGCCGTTGTCCTCATCCGCCTGGGGTATCCCCACGTTGGTCGCCAGTTGTGGAAACCTACGTTCCCAGAACCTCGGGGCGTCAGCCCGTCCGTTCCGCGCACGAAGGAACAAGTAGCACGCACAGAAATTCAATGCAACAACATGGTTTATTTTACCTCTTCAGCTTGCATCCAGCAAATCAACCATCTTTCCCAGCGAATCACCGCTTTTATCCCCTGTGCCAGGGGTACGCCCCCCCCCCCCCGGAGCACGGCTGCCCTCTGTCGCCGTGATACGTGGCGCTTTCTAATCGCCACAATCCTTGAACGCAAAAAGTTACCGGTCACTGGTCAATGCGGCAAGTCGCCGCTATGTCACATGAATCACCTAAACCCTGCACACTACGCTAGCCGCCGCTGTGTGATAGGAGTCATCTAAACACAAGTCCCAAAAAGATGACAAAGAGATACCACATAACTCCACTAAGTATATGTGACCCAGAACAAAGCAAACTTCTAGCAGGTCCCTGCTCGGCGAGGTCAGAATTCGGCGTCACCGCGTCAGGGCACACATAATAGAACCCTCACTGGCCAAGAATTAGTACACACCAGGCAAGATCTCTAAATGGAGACTTCCAAGAAGGGCCAATGTCCGGGTCTAGAGTCACTATCCGGGTCGAGGGACTCAGGAAATTTCCACTGAACACGCAAGATAATGGAAAGACGAGACACAGACGAGATCCAAAATATGTAATTAGAGTATTGAGTAGAAAATACCATGCAATGTATTTTAAATAGAGTACAAATACACAAAACAAAAAGTATTGAGTAGAGTACCAAAATACCGCAAATTGTATTTAAAATACAGTATTTTAAATACTGTATTTAAAATACAGTATTTTAAATACAATACTCAACACAACTCCTCCCCACACCCTCAAATGTAGCTGGTCTTCGAATCTGGGGGCTTAATCGTTTCACACGTTCAACTTAACGGCACGAGACAGTTGAACGAGTCGTTCAGGCTAACGAAACGAGCAACTTTATCGACGCTTTGCGTGGTCGTGGGTCGCAATCTGTGCTCCTCGTGAAGCTTCTTCTTTGTGGTTATTTTGCACGTTGCGAGCGCTCACGTGTTGTGATGTCACCGGAAGAGCAGGTGGTGGTGGTGGTGATAGGGCTTGCCGTTGTCGGCCTCACGTATGTGGGCAACGTCAGGCGAAGAGCAGGTGGTGGTGGTGGTGGTGGCGATAGGGCTTGCCGTTGTCGGCCTCACGTATGTGGGCAATGTCACGACTGACGCCCTGGGGGAATGTGCGTCCTGGGCCGACTTCTAAGGGAACTGTGCCGACATGGCTGCTGCCGACAGAGCAGGTGGTGGTGGTGGTGGTGGTGATAGGGCTTGCCGTTGTCGGCCTCACGTATGTGGGCAACGTCACGACTCACGCCCTGGGGGAATGTGCGTCCTGGGCCGACTTCTAAGGGAACTGTGCCGACATATGTCTGAAAGCGTCTGAGGAAAACCCAGGAAAAACCCCAGACAGCACAGCCGGCACCGGGATTCGAACCCGGGTACTTCCCAGTCTCGACGTGACATGGCCAGCACGCCGACAGAGCAGGCTGGCAGCGAGGCTGCATCTTCTCTGACCAATAGGACTGTTCCGTTTGTTCTGATAGCTCGCATTCTCGTGCTCTCATACATGCTCATTGCGTTTCAATGTTCGTTCCCAGGCTCGTTTGTCATCTTCTTTTTCTTCCCGTCTCAATATATGGCTCGCTAGTCGTGTGAAAATAATTAACAAACATGTACGTCACTGTAAGGATAATCGTCGAGCTATACGCAAAAAATTGGAAATCATTTTCCTACCCTGACGATGGTGTTGGGTGAGAATGGTCTTAAGTATGATACGAGAACTAGTGTGTGCTGAGTTCTAGTTCACGTGGGAGTCCGAGACCAGAAAGGAAAGACGTAGTGGTATCAGAAGTATCAAAAGAAGAAAGAGGAGGAGGCTGCCCGTTCTCCTCAACGTGTACACTTATTTCATTAACTTTATATAACTTTTTCTTCAAGCATGAAAGTACAACGCGCAGCCTTACAGTCAGGCTTCATAAACAGTGCGAATTGGTTGGTAGACCTCCTCAAACGCGGTCCAGCAGCTCCCTGCGATGACTGCTGATTTTCGAGCGACTCTGTAGTTACAGAAGTGTTCAACGTGTTGGGGGTTGGAACATGCTGTACCAGATTGCTCGGAGTGGAGGTCATCCCAGTCGACGGCGCAGGGATAAGAAACATATGTGGTCGTCGGTAAACACGTTGAGTTCGGTACGTCTTGCAGATCGGGTGAGCGCCTTCTGATGTGGTCCACATGACTTTTCCACAGGGATCCATCGTCGAACTGTAGTTAATAGGACGCAGGTCCTGGGCATTACTTCACGGCTCCCGTTCTCCAGCGCTGTCCCGCGGGAGTAAAGGCCCTAACTAAAACAGTATCGCCGGGACTGAAAGTTCTAATTGATCAGCCATCCCAGCCCATCTTCTCTTGTCTGTGTCCTCGATCCAAATCCATATTGTCAGGGTGAACGATGTCCAACGCAGTTAAAAGCGGCCCCGGAAACAGAAGGTCAGCGGGGCTTCTCTACGTTGACGTACAAGGAAGAACATGTTGAACAAGAACCTTGTCAGGCAACGTCTATCTATGTCATTGACAGACAGACGTTTTCGTGCGTGCGTTCTTGATCTCCGTTCCGCTTATCCATTAGAAGCAGGGTGGTAAGGAGAGACCAGCACCTGCAGAATGCTATTTTTCTTAAAGAAAATCTTAACTCTAAGGATATAAATTCAGACCTATTGTCCCATACGACGTCAGGTTGGCCGTGCGTAGCAAACATACGGCAAAGCCCCTCACTATCGTAGCTGCTGAAGTAGAGGTTACAATTCGATCTTCGAGCGAGTTTGAGAACTAATCTAAAACTAGAACGAACAACTTGCCGTTGAACGGCCCCGCGAAATCGACATGGATCCCTGACGAGTGTTTCGTGGCGTGCTCCCATCTGTGTACTGGGGCTCTGGGAGTGTTGTTCCTCATCTGCTGACACGCCGTGCAAGTCATCACTGTTCGTTCTATGTCACCGTCAAAGGCATGGCACCACACGTAGCTGTGCGCTAGACCCTTCATGCGCACTATGCCAGGATGAAATGAATGCACTGGATCACTAGCACTACTGGCCTTAACTTGGGTGAAACGACCACTCTGTTTGTACGCTGAAAATTCGGC
Source organism: Ornithodoros turicata (assembly GCF_037126465.1). Taxonomy (NCBI): domain Eukaryota; kingdom Metazoa; phylum Arthropoda; class Arachnida; order Ixodida; family Argasidae; genus Ornithodoros; species Ornithodoros turicata. The sequence goes on from NC_088202.1 coordinate 105,371,665, forward strand.
TATTCTGCAGTAACATGGCAATAATTCTTGGGAATTCTTGAATTGAATACAGATAATTTCATTCGGGGACGAGCTATCAGTACACAGCTTACCTTCTTCTTATCAACGCAACTCAACTCAACTCAACTCTTAAAGAAAGTGGCGCATAGCTCGTTGGAAATTGGCCACAGAACACTGAGTTAATGACGAGAACGCAGGAGACGATGAAAAACGGTGAGTAGATGAAATGCAGGAGATGATTGAGGAGAGGATGGTGTAGGACGCAACGCCCCGAAGGGCGACTAAATCAGAGGGTGGTAGAAAGTGTGAGCGGAATGTCTTTTGCACGAAAGTGGACGATGAGGAAGGTGTTAAGGTAAGTTGAATAGCAAGAGCAGACGAGAACAAAGTGATCTATGGTCTCATCCAAACGATAGTGAGGACAATGAGGGGAAGAAATACGGCGAATACGGCAGAGAAAAAAAATGAGAGAGGAACGCGACAGCGGAAGAGCGCGTTAAAGGAGCATTAAAGTGATATCTATCATGGCAAAAAACTGCTGTCGTCTTGTAAAGCAGTAAGAGATGTGAGCATGGAAGAAGTGCTCTAATGTAGAAGACGACGACTCGAGAAGACGAGCGCGCGATAGAACGAAGCGTCAAGTCATCCTGTCATTTGGAGCCTCCCACACCGAAAAATAGCGGTTTGAAATAGCGTCGAGAGCCGCCGCCTTTCTGACCATCTGCGGCCGCTTCTGAAACATCTTGCACCTCCCGCTTCCTCCCTCCCCTCTGCTATGGCTTCCTTCTACTAACATGTCACCGTGGGTCTCATGAGCCTCTAGCGATTACTCCGCACCAAACCCTGGCCAATCGCCCTGTGTGGCTGGTGGCCACTGTTCCTAGTGGTGGAAGAAGAAGAAGTAGTCATAGTACAGTTGGACATCCTCATAGCCGGCCGATCTCTCTTGGGGCTAATGGCCATTCTCCGTGGGACGACGAAGAAGAAGAAGAAGAAGAAGAAGAAGCGTAATTCCCTTGCGAATGCGGGGCCATGGGCAGTGGGTATGCCTGAGGCGGAAGAAGAAGAAGAATTCCAAGCCTCGCCATCTTGGCGAATGTAAGTCGTGCCGTAAAGAGGCGTTTCCTTCAACGCCTGTTGTTCCCCCAGCCGTAGCCCCACATCTGGCGCAGTCAACAACGGACTCCCTCGACCAGACAGCATGCCGTTATTCAACTGGACCGACGCAACGCCCAGTGAGTTACATGCCTTGACAATCGACTTTCTCAGAGCTGAGCTTGACCGCCGTGGATTGGAAACTACTGGCCTAAAAGATGAATACGTACCGCGATACAAAAATCGCGCTATAGAACCTCGTGAAGTGAAATGATTGGTCCGCGTGAGAAAGGCACGATCTTAATATTAATAATTGGTGGCGCCGGCTATGATCATGAGCGACGCCACGGTAGATAGATTGGTCTATTTGTGAACAATTTCATGATGCAAAGGCAGCTATGGCCTTAGTGTAACCTTTAGTGGAAATTAATATATACATGAGCGATGTACTCGAGAATATTTTCCATTGCAATTACAAAAGAGTAGACAGGGACGTCCAGAGATCGCTATTGCAGACCTGCTGTTCGTCAATCAGTACCAATGTAGCTAGATTTACGGGATCACTTATTTTTAGTACGCACCCGACGTAACCACTCGCGGCAGTAAGCAAACAAGAAAATGAGCCAGCTGCTGGGAGTCCATTTTCAATGCGGTCGCAGTTATGTTGCTGTCTTCATGTATCTTTGAATGAAGCGGTAGCATACGTTTCTCGGCGCTTATCATCACTCTTATACGGTGTTTTATGAAGGCCTGCGGTTGAATTATTCGTAAACAAGTGGCGATATCTACATATCTAAAAGATTTCTTTTTATCGAGCATAGCAATTAGCATGCGCTCATTAATTAAATAAAAAGCCCGTTTTTATTGGACGCTTCCGGAACCTCTATTTTATTAAAAAAAACTCTATTAAAGAAACCGCGTTGACACTTGGTGATTTTCTCCAGTAATTAATTGATTGGCATTTGAGTCCCAAATTCTCCTCTATGACACTTTCCGCAGTTTGCACACTTTTCTTCAGCGTGAGTCTCTCTCATAGGAGTCCCGTCTTTATTTTAATGTGCGAGGGCTCTCTTGCACTACGAATATACGGTTTCCAAACTGCACACTGTCACTGCAACATGACGATTTGGAGCTTGAAACTGGAGCCCTGGTGTACACTGTCTATGAAATGATACCAAGTGAATCATGTCAAACGTGATGTTTAGTGGAAGATGGCTTTCTTGGTTGTGCATTCTGCATGACAAAGATGTAACACGATATGCTCTTGTAAAGAAGATAAGTGATGTTATGCTCTGTGAATAAAGTGAATATGCATTTTTCAAGTTCAACATTTATTCTTGCATATATGCATTTCAAGATACAATGAATGTGCAGGGAGGTGACAAAACAATACGTTTATTGTTTTGTGACCTCCCTGCAATGACAATATATATCTCAGGAATAACAATGTACAGGTAGACTATGTAAATTTGTTGCACCCAATTTTCATACATGCTGAATTTTAAATTTTTGTTTTGCTGCCTATGTGTTCAGTGCATTACAAATTGCTTAATGCAAACCACACTTTGTTAATTTCAAGGACATAAGTAGAGTAGACAAGCGAGCTGGTGTATACGATTGAACGGAAACATCTCCTTGAGTCTGAGGAGCAACGAAGGGGGGGAAAAACTACACAGGACGGACACGCTCCCATCTACGATATTCCTACCTTGAAGGAACCGCCACTTCGACACCATAAAATATTCAGTAAGTTTCACTGTGGCAGGCCCTGCCACTGCAAATTTCCTGAATTGAAATCCTTCAAATTGTGTCATAATGTTAAATACGCCAATATTTTTGCAAGTAGTTGACATGCTGGAGGACACTCCTCCTGTAGCTAAGGCAACTACAGAGAGTTCCAAGAGGCCGAAGGTAAACCTACAGCTGCATGAATGTTATCAAGAGTAGTGCATTCTCAAGAAATAATTTTCTTATAGCATATATGTGCATGCCTATTAACTGAAACAATGATCACAGTTCCCCAACAAGTTTTAATTCCTGAGGGTGTATACTGTAGAGGTGGGCTGGATCTACAACAGTTAATACAAGGTATTATATACTATGAATACCTTTAAAAATCTCATGTGACACATATGCTTTTACTTTTTGGAGGTGCTGCGGTGATCGAAGTTTGTGGGCACTGCTCAGGTTTTGCACCCATTTCTTGAGTATGTCGAGGCAGCTCTGAAGGAGAGAACACTGGTTAGGATGCAACTAGTTAAAAATAAATATGTTGTTTAGCAAAAGCATTGCATAAATGTTTAAAACATCAGTTTAAAACGGGGTTTACAATCCCGATTTCTTTTAGAAATTGCAACGTCTAAACGCTGTTTTAAAAAGAATTATAGCTTCATCACCAAGACAATGCTGGGTGAAGGGGCCTAAGGTGCATATAAAACTCTCTGAAGTGATGTGATCCATGATGTGAACATGTAGAGAGAATGGGCAAAATTGAGAGAGGCTCATCACAGTGCGTGCACTGAGGTAATTCCTCCCCGTAACGTAGGAACCCGTGGATGAGGAACACATGATACTTATCTGCAAGCTCGATCGCATCACACTGCACAGACGATCCTCTGGGTAGCCCCCGTGAGGAAACCTGTATTGAGAGACCACTTTTGAAACACTGCTACAAATAACATAAGAAGCTACAAACTATTATTAACATTATTAATTATTAATAAAAATTATTATTATCGCAACAAGCTTACAACATAGCTCAGACACAAAGGCGGTATCTACAGGGTGTCCCAGAAAACGTGTCATTGAATTATAATAAAAAAACTACGCCACCTAGAATCATGCGGTCAACAGCATTTGTTCTTATTAGGTTTTTGCCACCTCCAAATGTGAATGTCATGTACTCCAAGTTTAATTATGTAAATATTTACGAACTGAACTCGGAAATTTGCCAAGTAAAGGTCACTTTTTTACCCCACCAATATGGAGAGCGTGCCGAATTCACTCAAATTCATGATAATTCACAGTGATACTCACGAGCTATCCCATCGGAAAAAATAGCCGAATATCATGCTTTTCGGAGCACCGGACCATAGCGCGCGATGACTTTTTGAGCGCAATCGCTCGCAGTGCGACGAAAGGAGGTTCCGAAGCCAGCCCACAGAGTGATAGTAGAAAAAGTAACAGTTCCTAAAATTGGGAGAGGGAAAGCATTATCCCAGCGAAAGTCGGACGTGATAAGCCGTGCCTGTTTTATCTCTTTCTGCGATGTCGGGGAGGGCTGGGCTTCCAACCTCCTTTCGTCGGACTGACAAAGATTGCGCTGAAAAATTCATCGTGCGCTATTCTCTGCGGCCTCCGTAGAGCATGATGTACGGCTATTTTTTTCCGATGGGATAGCTTCTGAATATCCCTGTCAATTATGATTAATTTGACTAAATTAGACACGCTCTTCACATTGGTGGGGTAAAAAAGTGACCTTTACTAGGCAAATTTCCGACTTGAGCTCGGAAAAATTTACATAATTAAATTTACGTTACACGAAATTCACACGAGGAGGTGGCAAAAACCCAGTAAGAACAAATGCCATTGACCGCATGACTCTAGGTGGTGTAGTTTTTTTATTATAATTCAATGACACGTTTTCTGGGACACCCTGTATAAGTCACACCACACCAACGTTACGTAGGATTCTTTGTCACAAATCAAACCAAGGCACAAAACAATACCAATACATGAAAAAGATTGACTCTCTTGGCCTCATTACGTCGCAATACTGAACTTGTGCGCGAAAGTGATTCAAAGAAATGACTGTGCACTTGCTTCCGTAGAGAACACCGTGTATACCGTGCTAGCAATGCATGCAGAAAAGCGCTCGAATGCTCGCACATATTGATGACAACACTATCAGTGTAGTGTAACGTGTTCTCTCCAGCATATTATGCACTCAAACTGTATTTGCCACCGGGTAAAATGCAAGTGTGTTCGATTGAACCTCGGAAGAGCGATCAAACAACTTGCACCCAGTGCTGGTTTTGGGCAAAAAAAAAACTTCATAATTGTCAAATAAATGTACAAAATGGACGCCTATTTATTCCTTGATAAAGAATGACTCACCTGTAGAAATTTCAGCCCTGTATCCTTACCGGTACGGTTGGTACGACCGTAATTGGAAAAAGTTGCCATGATCGCTGCAGCGACTGTTTTGGGTACAGTAAGATGGCGGCCGGTTGCCGCACGCTCGCGCTCCCTATCCGCGATCCAGCCTTTTACAATGGAGATCAGTGATTGAAACATGCATCAAGCCTTTTCTGTTGGTTGAATGTCGTTGCGAAATCAAAAATCGCGCTATAGAAGCTCGTGAAGTGAAATGATTGGTCCGCGTGAGAAAGGCACGATCTTAATATTAATAATTGGTGGCGCCGACTATGATCATGAGCGACGCCACGGTAGATAGATTGGTCTATTTGTGAACAATTTCATGATGCAAAGGCAGCTATGGCCTTAGTGTAACCTTTAGTGGAAATTAATATACATGTATACATGAACGATGTACTCGAGAATATTTTCCATAGCAATTACAAAAGAGTAGACAGGGACTTCCAGAGATCGCTATTGCAGACCTGCTGTTCGTCAATCAGTACCAATGTAGCTAGATTTACGGGATCACTTATTTTTAGTACGTACCCGACGTAACCACTCGCGGCAGTAAGCAAACAAGAAAATGAGCCAGCTGCTGGGAGTCCATTTTCAATGCGGTCGCAGTTATGTCGCTGTCTTCATCTATCTTTGAATGAAGCGGTAGCATACGTTTCTCGGCGTTTATCATCACTCTTATACGGTGTTTTATGAAGGCCTGCGGTTGAATTATTCGTAAACAAGTGGCGATATCTACATATCTAAAAGATTTCTTTTTATCGAGCATAGCAATTAGCATGCGCTCATTAATTAAACAAAAAGCCCGTTTTTATTGGACACTTCCGGAACCTCTATTTTATTATAAAAAACTCTATTAAAGAAACCGCGTCGACACTTGGTGATTTTCTCCAGTAATTAATTGATTGGCATTTGAGTCCCAAATTCTTCTCTGTATGGATCTTACTTTCATCTCGAAGACCCCAATACATCTATGGTAGAGGCTAGCGGTCCAATAGTCACAACGAAATAAAAGACGACGGTAGTTTCGTTTTCCGAAACACACGGACTCGGGCCGCGCATGAGCTCATGGGCAAGCGCATTTGTTCTATGGCTACGTCGGTGGCATCAATTTTAGTGCAGTCTTGTTGACCACACTCGCTTAAAGCCTTCGCCTTCTCCGCTGAGTCTTGACGAAGTCTACCCTCACACAAATTTCGAGCCGTCACTCAGGACTCGACGGTAGAATGATTCTGCCAGTAATCCTCAACAGCAGACCCCCGAGCTGGATTGCACAACTCATCGATTCTATCACCTGCTCTCCACGACTTGAATCGACACCGAGCTGCGGTCCGGAGGAGGTTCCGTCACATCACATGCCACACCTCCGGAGACAGCATCCCACGTTGAAGTGATACCATGAAAGGCGTGTTCTTACAACGTGCTTCGGATTAGCGCCGTCTGTACCAATGTCCAGGGACAGAGCAATCTACACAACTGCTCTAAGGCATGCGCTAGCTGCTGGGCTGTCGCCAACACACAGGAGCTGCAACTGCGCAAGTCAAGCTAGTTAACGAAAGAGTCATATTGGCGAATGTTCAGCCGCTCTGCTTCTACAGGGACAGGCATGAACTAATCCATACTTCCAGGTGTGGACGACACTGTGTGCAACACTCAGTATACTGTGCTATCTTATCGAAACTACTAAATTACACTGCGCCTACGGTAGTGATCTGCAGGCAGGTAAAGCCAATTTTATGAGCAAGTGTACCTGAAATCTAAGATTGTGTGTATTTTTCAAACGAAGGCATTGTTGCGCTTTCGGATTCTTCATATTTAGGACTGTCACACTTTTTGTTTCTAGCCGTGTTCACAATGTATTTAAATTGAACCAGAACATAATTGAAGAAGTTGAACCCGCATTAGGCTCAACAGAACCCCCAGACAGAAACAACAGAAATATTTCTTGCCCCATCCGATAATGGAGTGCCTTGTCATCGAATGTTGCTCATATACCCTTTATTACTGTGCTTTTGTTAAGCTGTTCGACCTTGTACAAATCCCCTGATGTAGCGCTTATAAAGTACTTCAGGTATAATAAATGAAATAAAAAATACTATATGATGTGTATAAAAAAAAAGTATCACTCCAGGAATTGAACCCAAGAACGCAAATCCACAACGCGCTCACTATACCACAAGACCAGCAACGCAACAACACGGCGCGAAGAATTTGGTTAGAAATACTCTGAAAGCCATCGTAGGCGTATCGTGTACTTTTTTCGTCGTGGGAAAAAAATTAGGACCTCTTGCAACTGCGCATAAAGTTGCAGAGAGCACAAGACAGGCCAGTCTTTCATGTCCAATGTGGACACTTTTTGGGGAAGCCCTGGTTTTGACGTAATTAAAGGATTAAGAGACGCCAATGTGTTCTGCCATGAAGCCAACACGGCGAAAATAAGTCTCTCAGGAAAAAAAGTGTGACGGTCTCGAGCTACCAATCTACTTGTGGACAATCGAGGAACCTTCTGCCGTCACGCCTAGATGTGGACACTTTTTTCAAACCCTCACTACTAATGGATATTTTATGGAAAGCAGACGGAATGTATAGCTTCAATGGAAGGCATCGAGTTCGCAGGTTAAGCCAACTTTAAGAGTAGGTGTCCCGCAATTCTGGGAATAGTGACCGTCTGCTACGAACATTGCGAGCGGTTTCTTGCTGTCTTGTTCTATCCTTTATATGAATTATATCACGTTTTCTAAAAAAAACAAAGCATATATGCAGCCTGACACAATAAGGTTGCAATCACAAGAGTGGCTTCTGTGCAATCTCAGAATTCACAGTAGCAGAAAGCAAGCGATGACGGCGGTATTGTGGCGCCACCTGTTAGCCACTGAAGCAACTGTGCGGAGAAAACGGTTGGAGGGGCTGCACGCTGTCGGGAAGCACTGGGGCTTCGCTGTACAAGACGCAGTTAATTTCTTGCTGCACCACTTGTTCTTCCCTTGGTTTCTGCGGTCCCAAAAAATTGTGGTTGTGTCGGTGACAGCCTTCAAACCCTCCGTTTCAGGTATCACGCAGCCGGAGAACGCATGGCGTCTCCGAAGCGGTAGCAGACGCTCCGGCCTGCGCAGTGTTGCTCACCTCGATCATGTGATCCCAGGTCCAATGAGGAGAGTCCCTACCACTCGCGTCACATAGTGACGCGCGTGGCGGCGCTCATCACGTGTCTATCGTGAAGGCGAAGGAGGGTGTTTCGCGCGCGGGAGGTTCATGGAGCTATTGCAGGCGTCCCAATTTCGCTACGGTTGCACTAATTGTGGGAAACTGTTTTCGGTTGCCTAACATTCCATACCGACCAAAAACAGAAACAAAGTTGTGTGCCTCTAAAGTGCTCCTTTAAGTAGCGGCTCTACCCAACGCGATCGGTGTACTCTGTCCCTCGTACTCCGGTGCCTCTACTAATAAGAGTCTTCCAGAGCCACGAGCGCGATACGCGCCCCAACGAAGTTTCCAAGGCGGCTCATTGGTTTTGCGGCCTCCGCTTCCTCCATAAACAGGAGCAGCATTCATGCACGCGCTCCGACCTTCAAGCTGGAGCGTGCGAGTTCATCAAGAGCGCCACGCTCCGGAAAAGGAATGACACCGTTTAGTAAAAAGGAGCGCGCTCCCTGCGCTCTGGACCCGCTACTTAAAGGGGCAGTGAGGTGACATCTAACATCGCTCGAAATCCTGCGTCGTCTGTCAAGCTGTCCACCAGGCGTCACCATGCAAAATATTTTCACTCTGCGGTACGTTATAGCGGTGCAATCGAATTTACAAAAATCAGTCGGAGAAAGCAGCCGCGGACGGCCGACACGATGCTCTGGTGACGTGCAAGGCTCCGTACCTTGTTTCTTCGTTTTCTCTTCGCAGCTCACGCGCCTGCTATACATGCTTGAGCTGTGCCGCTGTACTTCACTGGACACGTGAGGGAAGTAGCATACGTTACGACGTCCTCTCGTTCTGCAATGCGCTCCTTTCACGAGGAGAAGGATTTTTCAAAGGTGTGCCGAACAGAGCCCTCGCGCTCGCTCTGTAGGTCACATACGGTCATCGTTCTCTTGCATAGGAAGTCATTTTATTAATTGGAAAACACTCTGCAGCAAAAAACGAAAAAAGAAAAAGGGGGTCACCTCAGCGCTCCTTTAACGTGCCCTAAGACTTCTATTCGACGCGAGTCCGAGAGGAGGGGTCCTTAGCGTTGCACCAGGTAAGCTAGTTCATGACTTGAAAGAAAGGTAGAGGCCATAGAGGAGCTGTGAAGATGGTAAAATATTCGGAACATAAATATAGGATTTTGGAAATCAAAAGCAGAATTGCCAGCCGGGTGAGAAAACGAGCTGCCCTCGAAAGCGCATCGGTAGTTTCATTGGCGGAAATGCGAGCGTGACATAGAGTCAAGTCAGTAGCGAGTCAATCAAGTCAGTCAAGTCAGTAAAGAGTTAAGACGCAGGAAACGGTTGAACAGAAGAGGAGACAATTGATTGATTCGAATGAAGAGGAGACAAGGCACAGCCCCAAGGAACCCCATGGCTTTGACAATACTGGCCAGAAGAGTACGTGGCGTCGGTGCAGTTGAGCGTGCGGCATCACGAAATAATATATGAACGGATGGTCAGCGACTAGTGATGCAAAACTATCGATAACTGACTATCGATAGTCGACTATGTAAAAGCTAGTGTAAATCGATAGTGTAAAAGCTATCGATTGTGAACTATCGATAGTACTATCGACAGTGTTGAAAAACTATCGATAGTTCTACGATAATTGACAATCAACAGTAGTTTTCCTCCCTTTACTATCGATAGCTTGATTTGGTTGTCATTATCGATGCTTTCGTTCCCGTCTTCGTTTTCGCACTGGCACAAGACGACGAAAACAGAATCATGGGCGATACAAGTTCTTTCCGTTTAGCTGTAACGTATGAATAGGCGCGTTTACATGAAGGCGACAAAAGTCGACCTAGCGAGATAGGTCAACCTCCCTTCTTCATGTAAACCGGCCTACGTCGACTGAAAAAGGAGGTCGACGCAGAGGAGAGAGGTCGCTAGGAGCGGGTAGTTCAGTCGACAATGGTCGACTTCCCTTTGCCATGTAAACCGGTTCAGTCGACCTGGCGACCGGTGTCCGTTACGTCATCAGTGAGCCCTTCCCATATTGCCCGCGAAATTCGGGATTCTCGGAGGAAAGCAAGCATGGCGCGGAAGCAAGCGATGTTCCCGCTACCCCTTCGAACCCATCGCGATGCGTATGGGCCGACGAAAGCACTAAATTAATGTTGTCCATTATACGGGAATTAGACATCGCATCGCAGCTGGATTCGAAGCGGCAGCGGAACCAAGCTATGTTTCAGACTGTGGAACGAAAAATGGCATAGGAGACTCCGCGAAAAGCCTGTAGAATGCGTTATAAGACACTTCGTAAATAAATATACTGCGAAAATAAAATATATTTACTTCCGAGATAACATTTTAACTACGTGGCGGCGCTGTTGCTGGCGAGTAGGGTCGACTGAATTTCGGGAGCGCTAAGGCGCCTTATCTAGTTGCCATGCAAACCGTGGACGGTCGACGCTCCCCATCAGTCGACTGGGGACTTCAGTCGACCTTCGCGCCCATGTAAACGCAGTCAATGATGCACTGCAAGCAGCGAAATATGTTCATCATAAAATCGTACGCACGCACTCATGAGACTGCAATGACAGTCAATCCAGTTTAGAGAGTATCACGTGACCTTGCGGTGGTCTGAGCGGCATGAGAAGCTCAGTGTCAGCGTCAGAGGGAAAGGTGCTCTGAATTCAATTGTAAAACTTGTAGGAGCGAGGCATTTTATTTTTTTATTTTTATGTGCTCCCCGATAGCCTTCCGATAGTCGACTATCGACAGTCTAACGATAGTGAACTATCTATAGTGCTATCGATAGTTATTGTCAATAGTTCGATTGTGATACGACTATCGATAGTATGGATTGCACTATCGATAGTTTTGCATCACTAGCCACGACGCTAAGGAGAGGCATAGCACAGGGATAGCTTTGGACACATCCAAAGCTTTGTCATGGAGAGGTGATTATTTATAGACGCATGAGCCGTCTAGATGGAGCTGTGCAACGAAAACCAATTTGGGCTGGGGAGAACCAATCATGGTGCACAACAAGGTGAGGTAACCGTAACCGGTCAAAGATAACACGCTACAGCAGCTTTGCAAACAAGGAAATTACCGCGATGAGCCTTAAATTGTCAAGCGAACAGCCTTTCTTCCGACCCTTGCGTACAAGTACTATCTTCGATAATTTTCAGATGTCGTAGATCCAGCACACGAAGAGACATATCTATAAGAGATACCAAGAGATGAGTGAGATGCCCATAAGGGTTTCAATAAACGGACGAATGCGCGATCGGGACCGGGCACCGAGGAATGGGATAGCCCACGAATGTGTGCATTCAGCTCATCTAATTGGACCAGTGCAAATTGAGGACCCGGGGAGGGATCGAGTGGAAGGTCAAGAGGTAGGGCATTCAGAAAACGCGCCTCCAGGCCTCGGGCACATTGGTCGCGGAGGAAGAGAACATCTGAAGGAGGCGACGAGGTTGGTTGGCTGGTAATAAGAAGAGAAAAATATGGAGATGTTGTCCCAACTCTATATTGGGCCGGCTACTCCAGTACGCTTATGGTAGCTTATGGTATCAGGCGACAAGGAATGAAATATCCGCCTGGTAGTTCACGTACAACGAAGCACGCTATACAGGCACGCGTCGACGAGCGGGGTGAGACATAGTCGTCTGCAACGAAGGCAAGTGCTGCTCCTTAGCTTTAGCAACAGTTCGCTTAAAAGAGCACGACGCAATTGATAGAGCGACCAGTTGCGAGGAGAGCGCTTGTGATTAAACTGTTTCATACGCAGGCGTTCCTTACTCGAAGGACGCGGGTGCATTCCGAAATTCCACCAGTGCGGAAGAGTATGGGTGTGCTTAGTAACACAAAAGGAGGACACCGTCGCCTACAGCTGCAAGACACTCAAGATCAGTGGACGCAGGGTCTATGGAGAAGGCGCCCAGACGGTCGGCCAAGAACGAGGCCTGTCTGAGTGGTCGATGAAAACAGAAGATGAAAATGTGGGACCACGGCAGAAAATGAAGAGGAATATGGTCACTCCCATTACCATTCCTGCGAGGAGACCAGATGATATACGACATCTTCCTGGAGAAAAGGAGAGGTCAATAGAGGTCTGTAACTGCATTTAAGAAATGTCGGAGAGCAAAAGCAATGGAAGTGAATCTGGTGTCTGACTAAGCAGCCAGTCGACGGCCACGACTGCGCCAAGAGGAGTGATTGGGGGTTGAAGTCACCGGCAAGCAGGCAACCACGTGAACAGTAGATCAGCTCATCCTTGAGGGAAGTTGCTGCAGCATGCACAAATCCCAGAGATAGATAAATACTTGCGATATGCAGAATCCGACCCTGGAAACCCCCCAAGCAGCACAATGTACTGAAAGTCGAGTGCAATAGGGGTAGACGGTATGTGTATTATCAATGTTCTTTAGTTTCAGGAGTCTGTTCAAGGCCTTCCGCGGACCCGTCCACCCCTATTGCACTCGACTTTCAGTACATTTTGCTGCTTGGGCCGTAAGAGATATAATTTGGGATTCGGTGATGTAGCTTCATGAAGTGTAGACTACAGAACATCGAGCAGGGTGACAGAAGCGAACAAGTGTTATCAAGCCACCGTCACGAAACGCGCCGAAGCAGCGATCGAGACGGAAGTCATGAAAGCCCCGGAGAGAAAGATTATGGACTCTTGTAATAGTATGATGTCAGATGAATACAAAGAAATGAGGAGATGCCAGTCAACGAAAGATGAAAGTACACTACGGCAGTTCCACTGTATAACACTAAGGCTGAGAGTCATTAACGATGGCTGATTTGACTAGTTAATACGTCCCTCTGACACCTTATATTTATGTTTTTTTTTATCGCAGAGCTTGCAGAGTACTACAGCAGCTGAAGGCTCAGCAGGAACAGAAAGGGAAAAGGATGAAAATAATTTTCCTATGGGCACTACAGGTTTTACAGCGACAGCTGTTAAGGGCTCAATTTCGTGAAGATCCTGTCCCGTACATCGCATCGCCGAAACCCTTTTCTCTCTTGGCGCGAGAATAAACGAAGGAACGAGAAAAAGGCGCGCGATGCAGATTGATTGCCTCAGAAAATTACGTTGGCTGCGACGTTGGCGTCACGTGCCTCGGAGAAAAAGTGTCAGCTTCACATGTCAGGACACGTGAAGAGTTCCGCGGTCCGCCGCGCGCGGGCGCCGGCTTCTCGTCGCCCGCAGCAACAGCGGTGACGGACGGTACCGGTACTGCGTGTTAGAGCACTGCACGGGCCCGGGCCCCCGACCCGGCCCGCGGGCCGGGCTGGGCTTGTTATTGGCTGTGTGCTCCGGGCCGGGCCGAGCCCGGGTCGACAAAATACGCCAGCACCGCGGTCCGGGCCGGGCCCCTGCCGTTAAAATACGCCACCACCGCGGGCCGGGCCGGGCCCGGGCCGAGAAATATGTTCCCGAGAGTCAGGCCCGGCCGGGCCACGCAGCTAATTCCACACATTGGAGATGCATTAGTTCATATCATCATGCGCTTGCGTCATTCCTGTGCATATTTTGCAAAGACAAGCAAAGGGTACTGCATTATGCATATGATTCGACGCTCTAGAACATTCTCCAAGCCACTTTATATTGCTCCTCACATATTTCACAATCACTTTGGCAAAGCTTGGTGAGAGGGATAGGGACTGGGAGAAGCAGTTTGTCGACAGCATGCTCTATCTCCGCAAAATCTTGACAGTGTAACGATAACGCCCCGTGCGTTCTGGATTTAATTTGGTCTCGTGCGGTTACGGTGTTAAACCGCCATCACTTGTATGTTTGTCTTCTCTCCTTATAAATTTACTTATAAATTTGTTTGATAATCGCCAGAAACGCGTACGTCGCGGCTGGAAATACTAGGCCGGGATCTACTCGCCGGGTCACCGGGCCGGGCCGGGTTCTATTTGCTTAGACGCCGGGCCGGGCCGGGCTCTAGTCACTGGGTCACCGGGCCGGGCCGGGCCGGGCCGCATAAAAATATGAAGGTCCGGGCCCGGGTCGGGCCGGGCCATTTTTCGATGCGCCCGGGCCGGGTCGGGCCCGGAAAAGTCGGCTCGTGCAGTGCTCTACTGCGTGTGTCTACAGGCCAACAGCGGCATTATGGGCCGTCCTATCCCTTACAAAAATCAATCTTGAGTTTCTTGTGTGATCTTGATGTGTTTTTAATGAGTCAACAGAAACGCATCAGAAACTCAACGTGTAATGTGATTCCACATTACGTTCCTATCAGGAACTCCATGGTGTTTTGACATTAATTTTTCTCATGAAAATTTCCATATTTTTTCTGCAGAGTTTTTAATCTATGAAATCATCAGGACATACCACTCGTGCTGTTCAAGGCACATATGCTTGAACTGACCGTTGATGTGTTTTTATGCTCATAACGGAGCATTGCGGTGACATTTACCATGTCTCAAACCAACCGCAGATACCGGGGGGGGGGGGGGGGGCGATAACGTCAGTTTCTACATGGGATTTTCCTCTGTTCCCTCCCCCACTACGCGCTTCGATAACGAAACCGCCCTACATCCCCCCCCTCAAAAAAAGAAAACAAAGAGAGATAAAGCCAGTCTCGGGGTCCGACCTTGGCTCTCACTGTGGTACTAAAATTTACAAGAGCAGGTTGAGAGGTTGAGAAATTTCGGGGAATTTGAGCACGGTCCAAATACGAGACATCGCTGTACGGGGTGACAAATATGCAACGCAGTTCCGCCAGCTGTCGCGCGCTAACTTACGTAGGCGCCTTTGAATTGCCTTCTGGATCCGTCGAGCTTCAGCTCGATGAGATGGAAGTTGGGTGCGACGAGCTCGGCGCTCCGCGCGACGACGAATGGTACGGAGCCTCTCGTATTCGGCGTCAACCGCAGAAAAATGAACGGGGACGCGGACAACGCTTGTAGCAAATTTCGCTGCATCAGTGATTGCCCGAGAAAAGCCACTTTCACTGTTTGGCGTATTGGCCGCGAAAGTGGATTCGACAGCAATTCTGTAACTCTCCCAGTTGGTCCGCTTGATGCAGTGACTAACGTGGGTCCGGCGGGCGCCACGCCAGACGGGGCGTTGTTTAAACATTGGGCTAAAGGAGCATGCTGCTACCCTGAGGGGTACCCCGTCTGGTCACTTGTCTGTGCATTGTAGGACGTGTGGGTGTTCTCCAAGATTCTCGGAGACGAAGAATAAAGGTCGTTCTTGTAACCAGCGTACCAGGAAAATAATAGAGGCATTCGAAATAAGAAAAAACGAGCAACAGTGCGTAAGTCATGCTTCTATCACTTTGTTTGATAACGAAGTAAAATTCCTAAAAATGTGGGACAAGGCGAAGGATGATGAGTGCGTGGGTGAGGTATTAGCCGTGTGAGTGTGATATTTAGTGATATTTAAAGACAGTATTACCAATAAATACTTTTGTTGGAAGTCTAGCACCTGTCCTGTCGTCTCTTCTCTCTGTCCGGTTCCCAGTGCTAGTTCATCATGCAAGATCAACACCAACATGCACGGTTTTTTTTACTTTGATGTCCTTCGGGCAAGTTCTTTTGCTACATTAACTGCAGGATTGAACCCAACCCGGTGTCTGGATAGTTCTTGACGAAATTAATGAGTCCCCAGCGAAATCCAGGTTAGCTATTTAATGTGTGACTGCAACAAGGCATGGGGAACGTACGAATGTAGTCGCTCGAAATACGGGTTTGCACACCTTGCTTCAAGCCTTCCATGTTTGACCCGCTATTAAAACCCTGCCCTCGGCAGTTATTCATGTCTAGGGCAAGCTCCATGATTATGGTTTTGAGTACCTGTGTTAGGCTCTCTCCAGTGCTATTTTATACGGTGACGAGTCCGGCAAAATGCTCTCTAACTTCGGGTTTGGAACTCGCCCGAGGCGCGGGGTCCCTCAAAGCGCGGGCCCGGCGCGGCCGCACCCCTTAGAGCGGCCGCACATGCTTAGAACCGACCCTGACAGAGGACCAAAGGAGAAAGCTAAGCAGTAGCGAAAGAAACATGAAAAAAAAAAACAGAGAGAACAATGAAGTCGCGCACCTCTTCTGGAGCAAGACGCAGAGCAGCTTTTCTTCCTCACACAATTCTCTCGCGAGGCGAACCCAAGTACACAGCTAAGCCTACGACGTTCTGAGTCGGTCGTGTGAACAAGAGGAAGCACGTGAATCCTTGACCCAAATTCACAACACGCGGCCCACGACGCCAGCGGAGATCTGCCTCGCGTCCTTCTACCTCGCGCTCTCCGTCACCCCACCCATGCATCTTCTGCTGTCCAGCAAGGCGTCCCTCCTCCGCTTGATGTCGGCCCGCCCCAACCTCATACAGGATATACCCAGCATGATCATTCAGATGTATAACAGACTTCGTGCCAATGGTCATGCTTTGTCCCTTCAATGGGTGCCCGGTCATGTGGGCCTGACCGGTAACACACGCGCAGACGCGGCTGCAAGACGAGCCG
Source organism: Ornithodoros turicata (assembly GCF_037126465.1). Lineage (NCBI taxonomy): Eukaryota > Metazoa > Arthropoda > Arachnida > Ixodida > Argasidae > Ornithodoros > Ornithodoros turicata. The sequence goes on from NC_088202.1 coordinate 105,388,529, forward strand.
CCGCAGCTGCTACTCCTGCCACTGCACGTCCACCACTTACACTTTCGGCTTGCCATTTAGCTATTCGCCGCCGGTGTGCAGCCCGTGCCCAAGTATTTAGATCTCATGCCGTCGCCTACAACAGTCACGTGCAGTCCATCGACCCCTCGGTTACCTTTTTCACTGCGTGTCGCTGCAGTCGTCAGGAGGAATCATTGCTGCACCGCCTCCGTCTCAACGTTGCCCGCACCCCATAGACGATTTTAAAAAGATGCGCGCGCCACCAAGCGCGCAGCGCAAAGCAGTATGGGAACTTTGAGGAACATTGCTCTGTCGTCTGCTTCGGTTAGGGTTTACCCTGGCTAACGCTGGTGCTGCGCACACCGGGAATGTTGTTGTTCTTCCTCTACCTCCGCCTCTGGCCGTCTCATAATGCTTTAAGGCGCTCTAAGTTCCCATGAGCCCTTGCATGCCACGGGTGGCGCTTGCTTTTCTAAAAGGTCCCATCCTACAGTTGGCAATACAAGGTCTTGCTTTTCTAAAAGGTTGGCGTTACAAGGTCTATTGCTTATTTACGAAATGGGCCAATCCAGCTCCCCCTTGTGTTCCAGCTGTGGCCAGGTGGCCGACATTCCTCATTGTCTTCTGCACTGCCAGCAGCACATTCCCCAACGGCAAGCCCTTCATCGCCGTCTAATACAGCTGGGCTGCAATACATTGTCCATGGCCACCCTCCTCGGTCCCGTCCCTCGGTCTAGTGGGCCATCACCACAGTCCTGCTCCGTTTCTTAAAAGACTCGGGCCTTGCGTCTGCCCTCTGACTGGACATTCTTGGAACTTTCTTTCGTGCCTGTACCGCACTACACTGCGTGCCTGTTTTTCTTTCATTTTTTTCCCTTTCCTTTATTTCTTTTGCGTATTCTCAGTTCCTTTCTTTTTCTTTCTTTTTGTTTATTTTTCAGTTTCTTTTTCGGAATAGCAAGGTGGCAATAGCCTGGCTGACATTTCCGTTTTTTTTTCACTCTATTAAATATATCCCCCCCCCCCCCCCACACACACACAGCAGAGCCCCAATCGTATCTGCGGCCGATTATCATCGTACCATCATCGCTTTTGCCACAGATCCCTGCGATGCATTCCGCCTTGTACCTGGCAGGAAAACCTGCGGGCAGGTCACTGATGGCGGCTAGCGATCCCAGTCGCAATTCCAGCCGCGTCTGCAAAGCCCGGAATCGTATTGGGATACCGGTTCCTAGCGGACCCTGACGCCGAGATCAGTATCATTCCGGCGTCGGCACATGATCGACGTCGCTCGCAACAAGGTCCAAGCCTGCAGGCTGCCAATGACATGCCGATGCTCTCCATTGCTAAGCGTGAGTTCCAGCATGTAGGTTGATTCTGGGAATTATTCGGTCGCCCTCCAGTAGTTGGGCTTCGCCACTAGATATGGTTCCAACGAAGGAACCTGGTGACTGCCGGACGTGTGGTGATTACAGGGCCCTAAATGCTACGACTATTCCGGACAGCTGCCCCCTCCCGCATAATACATGACTTTACCTTCAGCAACAGCTCGTAGGCCTTGCATCAGATGTGAGGGGTCCGACCATGCGACCAGAATTTTGGCTAAGTCGAACTGGCGTTGATCGACGCGTTGGAGAGCAGTTTCCATGAGGGCGCGCTCGCGGTGGTACTGTCCGAAGACCAGGAGGACGTGATGGAGGTCACCGCGCACACCACACGTGGAACAGAGGCTGGACGCGCCGACACCTGGGAGGTGTTTGAAAGCCCATACGGGAGACATCATCAGTGTCTGCGAAAGTCGCCTTGCATTTGACCTTTCGGAAAGAAGGGCGAGTTGGGGGCGCAGTTATGCGATGCCGTGTTTGCGCTAGCATGCACATGCGACAAGCCATTTTGGATGACAAGTTTTTCACTGTTGTTGCGGATAACGATCGTGACTACCCAATTACCTTGTCGTACGAAGCATCTTCGTCAAGTTCAATTCAATCATTTTTTTATAGGCACCTGTGGAGATGCTGTTCTCCTATTTGAATCTGATTGTACGGCCGAGCAGAAGATGCCTAAAAGATAAGCACAGTCTCCGAGAAACTTCAAATATTAAAATCGCCATGAAAATCTAACAAAAAAAAATGCCATTGTTCGTTGCTGATTTGTCGTTATGGGTTTCGGGACATTTGATCGAACGCCGTTTGGTCGAAAGCCGTTTGATCGAACGCAGGACATTTGGTCGAAAACCCTTTGATCGAACGCTGTTTGATCGAAACGGCAGCGGTCGTTTGATCGATTTTTTAATTGGTTCACTTGGAGTGTCGAAAATGACAAAAGAAAAAAGACAAGGAAAAAAAAAGCTGCAGTTCTAAATGCAGTTATCCTAAGGAACATTTAACTTTGTGTAATCTGCTTCCCCGTAAATACATTCCTCATGCTAACCCACTTTTTAGCGTCCAAAAAGCAGTACAAGTGCCAGGGTTGTTCACCGTTAACCCGTTGGACAACCGAATAGGTTTTTCCGCTCTGACACATAGTGAGTAAACATGCTGTACTTGTCAATCCCCCAACCATTTGTGAAATAATAATAGATGTCAAGTATTAAACATTTTGGCAAATGAATTAAAAAATAAGTAAATGACATTTTTGATGATTTATTCCCGTCGAATGTGAACAAATTTTAACAGTGGATTATTGTTTGTAATCAACTGACCACTGTATAGGAGAAAGAGTAGTTTCAGTTTATTTACTTCTCGCCTATGTGCAAGCAGACTTGTACAAAATACTGCGCAAAAGTATTTAAAATAAGATACTAAATACTCTACGTAAAAAGTATTTAAAACAGAGTACAAAATACTCAAAACTGAAAGTAATTTGAGTAGAGTACTAAATACCCTAAGAAGTATTTAAGATACTCTTTAAAGGGACTATGAAATTTCCCGAACCCCCATACTTTTTTTCGCTGGAAACTGTTCTTCCCGCAGAGAAACTAATATGCCACAAATTTTTCCGGACGAAATCGCTCCACTCTGCGAGGAGCGCGCGCTGGAAATGTCTCTTCCGCGTTCCTCCTCTCCCGCGCATATTTCCCTGTCGATGGTGTAACTGTACGGACCGCACTTCGGTTCCCCGTGACGTCACCGGTGTTGCACAATGGCAAGTAATGCCGTGAGCTCGCGCTGTGGCTGCCGCTGCTGCCGCCGTCCAGTCGCACATACAAGGTCACAAGGTCTGTGGTCGCGTCTGAGGGTTGAAGTTGAAGCATTACGTTTTCTTGGTTGGAGGCGTTCGGATAACACGCTATAATGAACAGCTTTTCGCATGTGAATCGTTTGCTACAGTTGAACTGGCAAGTATGACATGTGAGCTGTACTTTGTTCGTCGAATGTATTCGTCGTCTGATCTGCGGCCGTTCCCAACAAGGAACTCACGCACCTCCGTGGCTTTGAGAGTTTTGCTGATGAGTTACGTGGGCCTCTAGCGATTCACCGCAACATGTATTGGTTGTATCGCCGTCACCTATGGAAAGTGTCTGGTGGTTGCTTGGCGTTGCAGTTATATTTACGTCAGTTGCAGTTATGTTTACATGTTAGCAATCTGACAACAAAGGAAGTGCGTTGTGAAGTGAGACTGATATTTGGAAGATGCCCCCTTTGTTGCTCGATTTGTTTGCACGAATTATCGTAAAAGACTGGGTGACCTAATGGTCTAATGTTTTGTTTTACTTTGTTTCAACTCATTACATTTACATCATTACTGTTATTATTGAAAGGAGCTTCGCGCCTTTAGGCGATTTTGATTTACTCTGCATTTATTGTTCTACAGGTGGCAGATTATGTTTCATGCAAGAAGTTCATTTATGAGCACGTCACGTATTCTGTATTTAATGTTGAACTCGTCGTAAATCTGAACATTTACCGTTGAGAGACCTTTGTTAGCTCCAATAACGAATAATAACTCCCACCTTTGCGCCGTTTAGGTAGATGTTCTTTCCCAAGTGTGGACAGGTATTGTGATTGTGCTACACCTTGATTCAGACGACACTAAGCTCGTTATCCAGTACGTTGAAGAGGTTCAGCGTACGCTTCGTAAATTCGATCATGCAAATGTCCGCTACAAACACGAGCAGCTAGTCGATGGCACCGCATCGTCTTTCCACTCCGGCGGTCCGATTGCTTTGTGGCGTCAAAAGCTGTCCGTCTCGGCACTGATAAGCATGAAACATTGGATACCAGGCGAATATTGACGCAAATTGGGGCAACCAACTATCCAACATCGTCTCGGCATGTCGGCGAAAACCACAGGATGCGACGGTCGCGCGAAAGCTGCTGTCATGGAGATTTCCACTCCCGACGAACGCATACGCGGGATCCTACGGCGCATGCTCCTGGCGTGATTCCTCGGCTCGGCAACACGTCACGATGACGTGTTGCTGAGCCGGCCGTGGTCCCGTCAAGTTGCCCGCTGTGTCTCCGCTCGGTAGCTCGCCACGGCGCGGCGCCAGCTGTCCTCCCTTCGCCGCTCCGTTTAAATTCGCTCCCGAGAAAACCGCTCGCGCGACGAAGGTAAAATTTCGATTCTAGACTCAGAAAAATGTCTTCTTTCGAACGAAACGAAGAAAAAAATCGTTTCATAGTCCCTTTAAAGCACTTTAGTATTAGCTGTAAGTGAAACGCGTATTCTGAACGTGGACAAATGAAAGGAATAAACTTCATCAGCCATGCTGAAGCGCGTCTTTCATTTGCAACGTCTTGGTGTCAATGTTTGGTGAACTTTGATGAACCCAAGTAAACTTTGTTGATATGTTCTGAACCAATTCGTAATCCGTCCTGTATGTCCGTTCGGGTCTTTCAACCTGTGGCACGTGTTTATTGGTTGGTGACCAAGGAAATAAATGCTGGGATTCTCTTGTACCTAATCCCCTGGTGATTCACCTGGCAATATGAATAGGAACGGCTTTCTGACGAAGTTGGCTATTGACAAGCAAGGTGGGACCAGCCTATTGTACAAGAGGATATGACAGATTCGCAAATTCCCGAAAAAGAAAGAAGAAAAAGGGGGTTAAATTCCAGTGAGCTGAAAATCTCGGCACGGCGGGAAGTGTGCTGGATATGGCTTGACCAGGAAGGAAAGTATTTTGAGTACTGAGCAGCAAATCCCGAAAAAAGTATTTTAAATACATTAAAAATACTTGTCACAAAAAGTATTGAATAAAGTACCAAAATACCGGAAAAAGTATTTAAAATACTGTATTTTGAGTACGTACTCAAGATATGTATAAGTCTGTGTGCAAGTGAACCTAAATTTAGTTCTTGCAACAGACATGTAACCGAAGAAGTCCTTCGAAACTTAGACAAGATTACAGGGCAGCAGATCTTTGTACTTTCTCCATTTCTTCGGATATCGTGCATGTGTAGTGATTCGAGGCTGCAGATGCATACTCTAAGGTCGAACTATGGTTTTACATGATGCTAATTTAATATCTCTCGTTGTACCATGGCGAAATTTCGTTCTTAGCACCCACAGACTTCGAGTGGCTTTGCACATATGACTATCCCGTTTCAGACCGTTCCCTTTAAATATGTCGCCAGCAATAAGAAGGGTGCCCAGAACAAGGATAGACTATCGGCTGCTCTCAACCTGGGGCAGCTTTCTTCAATATGTGTCCTACTGATTCGTAAATGGCAAACGCCTGCAACTAACCAGTGGTCTCCCTCTTCGGCTGCAAAAAGCAAAAAAAAAAAAAAAAAAAGGAAGAAATTAAGAAAGCAGAGGACACTGATTGCCTGCTCCGTATGCTCGAGTCAAAAGTTACAGAAAAAGTGGTGCGGACAACACAGTGCATGCAGCTTTGAATTCCCTTCGAACAAACGTCTTTCGAACAAACGGCGTCGATCAACCGGCTTTCGATCAAACGGCTTTCGACCAAGCGGCGTTCGATCAAACGCCTTCGATCAGACGGCGTTCGACCAAATGGGCGGACACCGTCGTTATGGTCATCGCTATTTCTGTGATTCCAGATGACATTTTCCTGACTGGATTTATCGTAGTAGTTGCGGTATTTAAATACTGTATTTATATGTACTTTGTATTTAAATACTCATGTTGAAAAGTATTTATGAAGAGTATGTAAATACCACTTTGAAGAAAGTATTTTGTATTTATATTTAAATACTCAAAAAAGTGTATTTATGCCCATCCCTGCTGGAATCCAATGTACAGCTTGAAGCAGAGTTAACGGGAACGCCACTTCGACTGGCGGAGCCAAAGTCGAGGAGAGAGCAACCCTAGTGGCTCTTACGAGAAATAAAGGCAAATAGTGTTTCAGCTGTCCCACTGGGTTAGGCCCCATATCCTCCAAATGTCCGTTACCACCGATGTCCCAAATCAACCAAAAGCTGATTTCATCCGAAGAAATGTTTGGAGGTTCCGGGCTTTCGGTTGATCTGGGCACGGGGGTGGCAGTGACCCATATCCCCCAAAGACTTTTTTCATCCGAGCGCCCAGAACCACCGAAAGCGGGATAGTTGAAAGAACACGCTTCTCGCAGTTTGTCAGGGAGAGGAGGAAGGGTGAGCGGTTCTTGGGTGTGCGGGAATCCATGCACTTCCTGCACCTGACTCAGAAGTGAAGTTTGCCAAGGAAAGGTATTATTGATGTCGATCGCGTTCAAGAAGTCATCCGATCCGAATAGAGAGATACTTTCCATATGAGTGACTGGAGTCCAGGCACTGTGTAGGTCATGATAGTGGAAAAGGAATAGTAACAAAGCGCCCACGGCGCAAGTCCCGAAAAAGGTTACAAAAAGGACCTCCTCCTTTACTTTTATTTAATGCTTTCTGTTAATACAGTTCAGACGTTCAGGAAACACTCTATTAACCGTCTGAAACAACCCCTAGAAAAAGCTTGCAAGCAGTACGTACGCATGAAACCGACATATCGTCTGCACTGTCAATCTCCTCAGAAGGCGCTTGAGGTTTGTGTGTTTTCCGCCGTCCCGCTAAATGTCCCAGCCAGAGGACGTACCATTCCCATCATGTTCTTTTTCCGTACCTCATGACGCGGACCTCCATGAGATTCCGAAGATAGGATTCTCCCGTGAGCAACGTGCATACGAATAAAATTCATTTTCGAAATATATCTCTGTTCGTATCACTTCTTGAACGCGATCTCATTTGTACACACCGAGTGTCGTGTCATTTCTACCCACCCAAGCTCAGGCTTCTTTAATATAGATTCCGTGCGTCAGCTCTCATTTTTATATCAATCATATCTATTACATCTCGCCGAGATCCAGATGCTAGATCTCAAAGGAGAATTATTAAGCACGGAAACAAAAAAAGTTGTAGAAGTCAGCGGGCCGCGTACATCACGTTACATAACATTTTGGAGCACCGGATGAACAGCACCCAGAGACCCACGTGATGGCTAGGGTCACGTGACCCTCTCTGGTGAGCTGCAGGAAGCGCAGCTCGAGGCAGACTTAACTGGAACGCGACTTCCATCGCCGAATCGGGAAGAGAGCCACCTTCGCGGCGCTTAGAAGAAATACAGGGAAATAATGTTTCGACTGTCCTACTTATGGCGAATTCGGGTGGTCATTTTATGGCAACATGGCCTAGCGCTCGGAAATTGCTAGGTCGGCTCCCGAGCTGGATCACGTGACAGTTGCCACCCGAACATGAGTGGCAGGAATCTAGCGGTTTTAGGATCAGGATCAGGCTCGCGTCATCCCTTTTGAAGCAGGGCAGAGTTCGTACACTTGGATCAAGCTAGGGGCATCGCGGTCGCCCGTGTTCGGGTTCCGTCGTCTGCTAAATTACGTGAACTTCGACGTGCGGGCCAATGAGGGCACACGTCACCGTTGCAGTGCGGATTTGACGACACCGGATATAGTTGGGCAACCCGCTGCTCGATAGTTTCGAGACCGCACGAAAAAAAGTGCTAGCTTGCAAATTCTGGGCGCTCGGAAAGCGCCGCGCGAACTAAATGCCCCGATCGAATAAACTCTTTACAACAGTCCGTTTGTGTTCTTTTGGGTGGTGGGAACTGAAATTGAGGAGATTGCCCGTGTCACAAGGTTTCCGAAATACACTGGTCATGATTGTTCCAGCCTGGTCTCGGTGGGCCATTACATCCAAGAACGGTAGGGTACGTGCTGTCTTGTTCAATATCACGGGTGAACTGAGTAGAAGGTTCAATGCTGTTTAAAATAGCGTGGAAGTCCTCTAGTCGGTGTATACCCCTCTTTATACTCATGATGAATCCCGGCTTTTGGAACATTTTTTTTTACACGAACCTCGCCCACGCAGACATCCGCGCGACGCAGAAGGCTATCGTAGCACGCTACATTTGGCCGGTAATGAATGAGGATATCCGCACCTGCACTCGGTCCTGTCTTGCTTGTCAGCGCACAAGGGTCAGTCGACACACCCGGACACCAGCTCGAGAGTTTCCCCTTCCCGAATGCTGGTTTCATCACATCCATCTGGGTTTAGTTGGCCCACTACTCATCGTACATAGCCTACACTTCATCCTCACAGCTGTCAACAGTTTTGCGCGCTGGGCAGAAGCAGTTCCTGTTCCCGACGCTACTGCCGATACAGTTGCCCATGCCTACTTCACTCGGGTGCGCGTTTGGATGTCCCGCAGTCGTTACTACCGATGGAGGACGGCAAACCTCCCGCTCCTTCGGCGCTCTCCTTCACGCCATTGGAGCGAAGCACATGCAAACAAGCACACATCACCATGAGGCTAATAATATGGTAAAACGCTTCCACCGACAGCTGAGACAGCGCTCTGCGCGCGCGGTACTGCATTGGATTGGCCTGACCAATTACCTGTGTTCTCTTTGGCCCGCAATCGTCACTGAAACAACCCATCAGATGCATTTCTGCCTAACTCTCATCATCGTCATCCCTCATATTAGACCCCCTAGGTATGGAGTAGCTTCCACTTCTACAATGAAAAACCTCCCCACTTCATCGTCAGAATATAATTGTTGTTGTTGCCGAACTCATTCTCGACTCTCGCTTGCGCCTGCCGAGACATTTTCTGACGGTTCCTCCTCACCCCTGTCGTCGTAGATGACGCCCTTCGTCGTCTACAAGACCACATCCGCACCCTTCGACCTGTCCCCCAACGTCGACCAACACTTATGAAGATCTTTGCCCATCCAGACTTGGAACGTAAGTCTCAAGTCTTCGTCCGAGTTGACAACGTCAGGCCACCTCTTACTCCGACATACGCAGGACCACACAAAGTCACTGCCCGCGACGACAAGACCATAACAGTTCAAGTCGAAACTCGACGAACGGATATCTCCAAATATGGAGACAGCCGGCATGTCTCGAAGCCTACGTTTCTCCTGTGCATCTCGATCCCTGCTATATATCCGACCATACCATAGCTTCCTTGACACACACTCGGTTCATTCCCGCAAACGTTTCCTGAAATTCACCGCTGGCTTCGCACCAGACTGTAGGGTGGGGTGGAGGGTGGGGGTGGCCTGTGGCAGACGACGACGAGGAGGTCGAAAAGCGCGTGCATTAGGCAATAAACGACTGTTCAGGACGGCCCTGTTACGTGTTTTCTTTTCGGTCGAGCACACTACCACTTCACATCATGCTATGCCTGATATTGCAATACAATACGCCAGTACTCTATTTGCAGTATTCGGGATTCTATATGCAGTAGCGTACACATCGCTGAGAAACATATGATACGCCGTGACTGCCAACATCACTTAGGCCGATTGTTAGCAATGTTTTAGACAATAATCGAATTCCTAACCGCACGCAACATAATATAGCCGATGGTTTTCGCATGAGAAGAATTGGAGAATGACCTCGCTAGCCGTCGTGTGCTACAAGGTCCCACGATCTAGTTTGGCTGCATACTCACGTTGTAATCATCCACGAAACTACTGCTGGCGCTGCAGGTGCTGCAAGCACTGCTCTAGTAGACGCAAGGATAGGATGAAGGGTCGTCTGCTAAGATACCTGCCATTTTGTCTTCAAAGTGCATCCCAAGCTGCGCTGACAGAGCCCAGCTGACAGACTCAGCAATGGGGTAGAGTATCGCCTGTGGCGATGAAGCTCCCCACTCTCCAAAGCCAAAATAAAGTTGTTTGCTGACAGAGCTGTGCACCTAACGCTTAGCTACAAATTACACTTAATAGCTAAGTAAACATAACAGAGGTGGTTTGAAGAAATTGGTGAAAGTGGAAATAACACCCAGGCATGGTGCTCCGCCACGCACACAGGGAGCTAATATTCAGGCACCCTAGATCATGCGTACGTACCAGCCAGCACCACAAGATAGCAAAGACATGTACTACACCATGATCACGAGAGAGACAAGAGCAGCCACTGTCGCGGAATCTTGTATCAGATAGCAGAATTTCTCAGACGCATGCCGCCATCACAAGAGTGTCTGGGAAAGACGGTATGGGAATAGAGTGTATAGAACGATTCTCTCTCTTTTTTACTGGAAATTTCTGTGCGTCTCTTATGTCCATGTGGAAAAGTACGAATCTTAACTTTATAATGCAGTTTGGATAGCAAACATTCAAAATAAAACCTTCACCCAACTGGATCTAGGTGACTTGCAAGTACGAATGGGCGATGGTGTCACATTCTCCTCCTTTCACCAATTTACATAACGAGCCGGAGGTCCCGTGGTCTCTATCGTTCGCGCCTGTTTTCGTGAGTTTCCCGGACCTTCGAGAACGAAAAGACCATACTTTCCCATCACGTCATTCCAGGTCATTTTTATGCCCTGGTAGAAGAGAAATTCTCTGCTTCTGCAAGCAGCAGGGGTGGCGCTTCTAGAAACTCAAGTCTGCGTCGGCATTTGTCGTACCATCCGAGCAAGTAGAGCAAGGACGACACCTTCCGCACCAAACCTTATTAATAGCAGCGGAACTTTGTGTTCTTCTCTTCTTTCTTCAATACGGTTATGGACAGCTCATTGATCGATTGATTGATTGATTGATTTTTAAAAGAAAAAATGGAGATGTTAGTCTCGAGCCACTCGGGACTGGCTACTCCAGCAGCTTAAGAAAAGAAAGGGAAACTACACAAAACTCGACGCTTTGAAACGGAATGGAAACAGAATAAATGAGAACATCACCACCTAGCTTGGCACCAAAAGCGAAATCTCAATGCAAAAAAACAAAGAGCGTCACAATGTGTCAGAGAGGTCCGTCGAGACGAGAAATTGCACAAGGGCGCGCATGGCAGGTATGAGCTGATTTGCTGGCCAGCAATCAAGAACCTTTTCGGTGGAGTATGGCCGATTATCCAGGCGGGACAGGGACGACACAAGGGTACAACGGCGTACACTGTACCTGGGGCAGTCTTGGAGTATATGATCCATGTCCTCAACTACATCACACAGACCGCAGTTGGGGGACGGGACCATGCCGAGCTTAAACAAAAGTCGTCCACTGTATGGCACGTTGAGGCGAACCCTGTAGATGAGCGACGTGATGTGTCGAGGAAGCGCTGACGGCATATAAAAACGGAGATCTGGGTCCACCTTGCGCAGGAACGACGTACAAGGGACACTTCTGCGTCAGTGTTCACTACACAGACGTCTCATAAGAGTACCAATTGCTTGCTTCGCGTCCGTTTGGGTGAAATACGTAGGATGCGTCGGTACGCCACGTGCCACATGAGCCCGTCTCGCAAGCAGGTCGGCAGCCTCATTCCCAGGGACGCCACAATGAACTGGGATCCACTGCAAGGTGATGTTATGTGTCTGTGTGACAGCACACGAATACTCACTGAGGACGTCACACACCAGTGGAGGGAGGGAGCTCGAGCCCATGGTGCACTGCAGAGCTTGGAGGGCGGTTTTAGAGTCACTGTATATGGTCCAGTGCATGGGTGGTTGACGGGACACAATGAAGGAAAGCGCCATAAGAATGGAATGCAGCTCTGCCGCAGCAGCCGACGTCGGGTGCGACAGCCTAGCGCTTCGTTCAATCGACAGCTCAGGGATTACGAATGCACAGGTAGAGCGGGTCTGTGTCGATGAGCCATCAGTAAAGATTTTAATTCTGCCTTCATCGCGATGAAGCAGGCTCAGAGTGAGTTGGCAAAGAACAATTGTTGTAGCCGATTTTCTGGAAGTCAAGCCAGGGACATTGACATGCGCAGGTAGTGCCTGAACGGCCCATGGTGGGACTGCGGGTAGAACCAGTTTTTTATGCTTTGGAATGAGGCTGCGGTGAGCTAAAACAGCTTGGCAGTATCCGGATGCTGGTCGCCGAAGAATGTCGCGCACTAATATGTGACGGTAGTGGCGAGTGGAGAGCCTCGTGTAGTGCCCAAGAGATTGTACAGTCCGCATGGAGATCAGCGAAGGCTCCTTGGCTTCAGCCATGACAGGGGCAGTTGGCGTTGATTTGTGGACACCAAAGCACTGTTTCATGCTCTTTGCAAGGACGGTTTCCAACACTTGTTCGGATGAAGGACAAAGGTTATGAAACACTGGAAGATGGTACATCAACATTTGTCGTATGAGGGACCGGTGTAGATCAAGCAATGCCCTTGTAGAAAGCCCCCAGCGGGCACCACAGAGGTATCGCAGGACACTCAGCCGAGACTCAGCTCTACCTCTCAGACAACGAACCTCCGCTTTCCAGGACAGACAGCGTCAAGAGCCACACCAAGAAACTTATGGTGTGTAACACGCCGCACGACATTCCACCTATATGAAGCTGAAAGTTCTTCAAATGACGGCGAGTGAAAGGCAAAAAAACAGTCTTCTCATGAGAGAGGTCCATGCCTCTGTTCTCCAGGAAAGCATATATCGTCAGCATATATCGTCAGCATACAAGCTGATGTTGACGCCCCGTCGCAAGAGAGCTGGTACAGCAGCCATCACGACATTGAAGAGGAGTGGGCTGAGGACCCCGCCCTGTGGGACACCTACTGTTGTGCTGTGATGAGACGTTTCACCATCCGAAGTCATCACAAAGACAGTTCTACCACGTAGATAGTTGGCTATCCACCGGAATAGCAAGCCCGGACTTGCCTGGCTGACATCTCCTTTTGTGTGAATAAACATTAACCCCCCACCTGAGAGCTCGCCCAGTAAAGCTCAGGGAGAAAAGCTCATGGAGTACATGGCCGTGGCTTGTAGTGTCATAGAGTCGCTTAATATCAAGGAATGCCGCCACGGTTAGTAGAGTTGATTATAGAAAAAAAACGGAAGATATTGAATTCGTCATAGACGAATTCTGCTACTCCCTCAGAGGAAATGAAATGAATGAAAGGAGAAAGAAAACTGCAAAGATGAAAAGGTAAAAATAGAAAGACATCACCCCTCCGAGTCACCGAACTGTACGTGCATATGCGTAGCTACATCCCCTAGAAGTGAGCTGAAGTGAGCTAAGAAACTCACAGGAACGGGGAACTCGACGACACATGCCTAGAATGCGGTCCTAAAATACAGATACCATCTCACTGCTCACTATGAAGTTGGCAAGCGCTGACAACGCCGCATCTCTCTTCCCGGGTTCCCATACACCCAGCACCTTGACTATACCGAATGTTCTATTGTCCAAGCGGTCTAGAGCAACCTTCAATGTAGCCCTTTGGGATGCATATCTTGTGCAGTGCATAACGATGTGTTCCGTGTTTTCCACAGATGCACACACTGGACAGTTTGCTGAACTAGCCCTACCGACTTTATGGAGAAACTGTTGACCATACGGAACGTTAAGGCGAAACCGATGCAAAACTGATTGTATAGGTCGCGGTATGCTGGACGGAACACGGAATTTCAGCTCCGGGTCAATCTGAAAAAGCAAGGATGGCCGCCTGTCCACTTGTAACCATCGTCTTCTGCAAATGTCTTCTGTCAGCAATTTTAACATGTGCTTCACATCTGACGTGGAATATGTCACCGTGTGTTCCGTTGACGATAGGTGCGCTATATCCGCCATCTCGTCTGCAGCTTCATTACCCCGTATGCCAACATGTCCAGGAATCCACTGAAGCAGTATGTCGTGGCCAGTATCTACTGCTTTCTTGTATGCGATGAGAATGTCCCGTACTATTGGCGCCATACAGCCACTTCCCAAGAATGATGTTATGGCTTGGAGGCCGGCCTTTGAATCGCAGTATATGACCCATTGCGCGGGCTCCTGGCGTGCGGCCACATACTGCATTGCAAGCTGCATGGCTACCAATTCCGCTGCTGTCGACGATGTTCTGTGGGAAAGCCTTGCCATTCCTCCTCTACTATGCTGTGGCACAACAAACGCTGATGAAGACCCAGACGTTGACGTCGACGCGTCTGTGAATATTGCGGTCCTAGCACGATGGCTCTCCATCAGAGTCAGACAGTACTGTTTCAACACTGGATATGGTAGTGAAGCCTTTTGGTGATATACACCAGGAACAGTCAGCGCGATACGAGGAAGTTGCAGTGTCCACGGAGGATCGACCGCCGTTAATGTCAACTGTGCTTTTGGTAAAGCACTGCGATATGGAGCGATCACGTTGATGAATTGCGAATTTCGACGTGCCACCTTCCTTGCAAGGGGGTGTTTGTGATGCCGCGTGCAGAGACGAACGTAGTGTCGCACTGTTTCCTGCGTCCTCAGTACATTTAATGGAAGTTCTCTGGCTTCTACTGTAGTTAGGACATTTGAAGTTGCGCAAGGTACACCGAGGCAGACTTTTAAGCTTTTCGATAATACACTTTGCAGTGTCCTCTCTGACGTGTCGCTTATTACATGCAGTACGGGCAAATGGTAGGCCATCATCTGCCGAATGAGTGCTTTATGTATGACGAGAAGAGACGCAGTCGACATTCCCCAGCGGGAGGCGCTGAGGCGCCGTAGGATGTTGATACGTGTGTCAGTTCTTTCCTTGAGATGTTTAATGTGCGCAGCCCACGAGAGCTGCGAGTCGATTATTACTCCCAAGAACCGGTGATGAGACACTGTCCTTATTGGCTGGCCGTCAAGCTTCAGTTGAAAAGTCTTCATTTTCTTTCGACTGAAGGGAAGAAATACGGTTTTCTCGACTGATATGTCCATGCCCCTCTCCGTTAAGAAGGAGACCGTACAATCTAAGGCATTTTGAAGGCGCTGCCGCAATGCGGGCATCTGCACACCAGAGCACCATATACAGATGTCGTCGGCGTACATACTAATGTGCACGTTCTTCGGCAACCGTTGTGGTAGGTTCGCCATGACCACATTGAACAGCAGGGGACTCAACACGCCGCCCTGTGGCACCCCGCTTGTGAGGCAGACCGGTTTGCACATACACTGACCTCCCTTCAAGGTAGTCTGCGATCCACCGTAGAGACCGACCTTGTATTCCTAGGCTATACAGATCATATAGGACGTGGCTGTAACTGACCGTGTCGTACGCCCTTTTGACGTCTAAAAATGCTGCCGCTGTCGTGCGACCTTGCGCGCGTTCATGTTCTACGAAGGTCACCAGGTCTAGTACGCTGACCATAGTGCACCTGCCCTTACGGAAGCCAGACATGCATTCTGGAAGCAGATTTTGTGTCTCGATGATCCATTCCACTCGACTTAACACCATCTTTTCCATTACCTTGCACACGCAGCTCGACAAGCTAATTGGCCTGAAGGATGCCATATCCCTGGGAGATTTCCCCGGTTTCAGCAAGGGCACTACTCTGGAGATTTTATATATCGCAGGAAGTTTGCCCTCATTCCAGCTCTTATTGATTAGACTTAATAAAGTCTTCTGAGCGTTGATGTGTAAGCTACCTATATGCTTGTAGGTAACGCCGTCAGAACCTGGCGACGATTTGCATCTTCTTGAACTTGAAGCGGCGTCAAGTTCTGCTAGGCTGAAATCAGCATCCAGGGCCGCACACCGCGCGTTATCGGTCAAAACAGTACTCCGTTTGGCATTTCCCACTGATACATGATATGCAGTTGTCGTGGATGATACAGATGGCCTAGTAAACAGTTTGCAAAATTCATTTGCGGTAGACCTCTCATCAGTATCGTGATGAATAGCCAGAGCCCTGAAAGGGTAAGATTGCGAGTTTGCTGTCCCAAGCGACCGGACTACCTGCCATACACGCGTCGTGGGTGTGAATGGCGAAAGTGTGGAACAGAAAGACCGCCACTGTTGCCGAGATAATCTTTGTAGGTGACGCCGTATTATACGCTGCAACCGGCACGATTCTCGATAGTCGTCTGGGTTTCCGGATCGTCGGAATCTCCTTTCCGCTCTGCGTCGAATCGCACGAAGCCTTTCGTATTCCGCATCTACGCGTGTGTAGGTATCGGGAACCGTAATAGCTTTCGATGCAGATTCCGCGGTTTTTTTCACCGCAGCTACAAAATCTTCAGCTGTATCTGTAGCTGCGCGGGCGATGTCACGAGCTGATTGGAATTTATAATGCGACCAGTCCGTTACATTCACGCGTCGCCGTTTTTTCAGTGACCCTGAAGGACGGTGCTCAATAAGCACAGGCATATGGTCACTCCCCAATGAGTCAGTATGCGTGCCCCACTCAATACGCTGAGCAATTTCAGTGGAGCACAGGGTGACATCTATACAGCTGTGGCAACGCAGGCCGCGAAAAAACGTTGATGACCCGTCGTTGAGAACAGTGAGGTCAAGGTCAGTCACTACACTTTCAAATATTCGCCCACGAGCGTCAGTATGCTGGCTGCCCCAGAGTACACTGTGGGCGTTCATACCCCCCAGACAATGACCGGTGCAGGAACGCCAGCAAGTAGGCCTCTGACCTGTTCCTCGGTAACTCTTACGTTCGACGCTACATACGCACTGGTCACAGTAATGTAGGTGCTCTTGAGTCGAACGCGGCACGTGACGTATTCGAAATTTTCATTTGTCGACACCCGTATGAGGGCACACGGTATGTCCTTTCTCACGCACAACATGGCTCTACTCTGACCATTGGGTCGACGGGAGAAGTGCACCTCGTAGCCTGACAGTTTAAAGGCGTCATCGACTCTAGGTTCACTCAAGGCCAATATTGGGAAACGATGACGGAAAATGAAGTTACGAAAATCTGCCATTTTCTGCTGTAGACTGTTACAATTCGATTGAAAGATAGTAGCAGACTTGATTGCTTTAGTCATGTGAAGGTTCATTCAGCCGTCGACGCAGGTGATCCTGGTGTCGGACTGCCTCCATTGCTAGTATGGCTTGTACCTCTGGAAGATCCCCGGAGGTCGGGTGGTCTTGTAGAATTGCGCGTAAGACAGCAAACAGCAAGGGCACGATGGTATCTAGTACTTCTGATGACGATCTGCTACAGTTATCTTTTGCGGTTTGTCTAGGAGCCTGATGTAAGGACTCTTTCGACCTGGTACTGTACGCTGAAGTCGTCTTCCTATCGGAGGGCTCAGGGAAGGACTCCTCGAGATGTTTCAAGCTTACGTGAGATTTAGAGGCAGCTACATTGGCGTATGTGTTAGATCCCTTGGACTTTGCTGATACTTTCTTCTTCGTTAAGTTTTGCTTTGGTGGCTTCGAGGTAGCGGGCTGGAGAACCTCTTGCTCGACGGCCCTCACGAATTCTGGGTTCGGTGGTGCCAATTTACTAGTGTTAGAGCGACCGAGAGTCACTCTTTGCACCTGTGCTGCGGCAGCCGCTTTAGCTATTCGGCATGCACCGTAGGTTGCTGAATGTGCGAGACCGCAATTTGCGCACTTCGGCTCTCGCCTCGCAGAGCATACCCTATAATCATGCGGCCCCGAACAGATCTTGCACCGTTCTCCATTCCTGCAGTGCCGAGCAATGTGTCCAAAACGTTGGCAGCGGAAACATTGGGTTGGGGGTGCCACGTATTCATTTACCGCATAACTGGTGAAACCCAGCCTTACTTCCGCTGGAAGGGCTTGTCCTGGTTGGAACGTAAGGATTACGCTGTCTTTTTCCAGAGGGCTGATGTGCCGTCGTCAGCTCGGATGAATACGACTTCTCGCTTCACGGTTATGATGCCGTAAGAGCTCAAATAAGCTTTTAGTCGCTCTTCGGAGTACTGCATGGGGACTTTACATATTCTCCCCATAGTCTGAAGATATGATGATGGCACAAACGTTTCGACTGCGACTGTGGCGACTTTGTCGATTTGGAGCAAGCTTGTGGCTGATGCTTCAGTTGCGACATTAATAACTAAGCTTCCATCTTTATTAATTCTGTGAGAAATGATTTTCTCCTGAGTTCCTTTCATGATGTCTTTTGTAATCGTATTGGGGTCCACATCCCAGAACGACTGGGCTGGGTCTTTTGGTTTAAAGACCACAGGAATGCCCATGAGACGGTTCTTCTTGTATGAAACCACCTGGAACGGTGTTGGGTCGTCGTCGATTTCAAAGTTCACTACTGTATCGTCAGAATCCAGGTTCGGGGCCTCGTGATTAGGATTCTGCCTCTCGAACTCATCATTTTCATCACGAGGCAGTTTTGTGGGGGGTTCAGAGTGCCTAGGATGAGCAGCACTTCTGTCATGCGGCTCTATTGATGTTGTATGCTGGGAGTGTTGGCCGTCCATTGCTGCTGTAGCGACCCGAGCCCGAAGCCCGAGCGAAGGGGCCCGAGGTGTGACTCGGTGTGATGGATTGAGGTGCAAAGCTTGCCTTTCGTATGAATCGTTGCAGAAAATTCCGTAGCTCGATAGACACACGTCCGCTTGGCGCGAGCACTTCGTTTTCCTCACGGTTAGTAGACCTTCCGATCTAGACCGTTCCACATGGGTTACCACATTCAAGACACAATCCATCGTACAACGAGCTCTCCTGAAACCTGCCTGCGCCGGGTGTAGGAGCGTCCGGGACTCCAGAAACCAGTCAAGGCGGTCCAATATTAGCCTTTCCATTACCTTGCCCAAGCAGCTTGTGAGGCTAATGGGACGAAATGAAGCCAGCTCCCTTGGTGACTTTCCTGGCTTTAAAACTGGGATAACTCGAGCCGCTTTCCATACGTCAGGAACGACACCAGTTCTCCAGGAGTCATTAATGAAGCACAGCAGTTTTTCAAGCGACGCATCCCCTAAGGAGGCTATGGCCTGATACGTAATCCCGTCGGGCCCAGGTGAGGATCCTTTCCTAGAGTGGGAGATTGCAGACTGCAACTCGTTGATGGTAAACTCCAGGTCCATGACAGGGTCACAAGTCATGCAGCCGAAATCAACACCACTAAGAGCATCAACAACCGATTGCTTGTGGGCGTCAGTCGTAGAGGCACAAGATGGTCGTGTGAGGAGGCAGAAGAACTCTTCACCAGCTGTAATTTCTGAGATCTTCAAATGAAGCGCGAGAGCTCTGAAGGGAGCCTCTTGCTCAACAGGGCAACTAAGAGTCTTAACAGTCTGCCATATTCTTCCGGTAGGTGTATAGGGGGAAAGCGTGGAACAGAATGACTTCCAGCTTGTGCGACCCAGGCGCTGGAGGTGTTTTCGGATGACGCTACGAAGCCTACAAACTTCCTGGTAATCCTGTTGACTTCCAGAACGACGGAACCGGCGCTCTGCTCGGCGTCGTATTGTTCTTAGGTGTTCAAATGCGATATCGACATTTGAATGCGTTGCTGGGATGGGGACCTGCTTGATTGCGGTAGACATGCTGGACGCCAGAGCACAGTTAATATCGTCCAGACTTGTCGCAGAGCGAAATAAATCTTCAGCTGTCGTGTTAAAAACCTTCCAGTTAGTAACTTTCTTGGTCTTACGAGGGCCTCGCAGCCCAGAGTGGCAGACAAGCAGCGGCATGTGGTCACTCCCCACTCACTGGAGTACAGGGGCCCACGAAAAAAAGTCGGAGAACTATCATTTAAAACGATGGCGTCAAAATCCTCCAAGCATTGCTGTAACAGCCAGCCCCGTATACATCATCATGCGAGCTTCCCCATGCAGTACCATGGGCGTTGAAATCACCACACACGATGAAATGATTATGGAGAAGCCGAAAAAAATCCGTGAACAGGTGATCTTCAATGTGTACCGACGGAGCTATGTATACACTAGCAACAGTCATGCGTCTAGAGCGCAGACGCACGCTACACACGACATATTCAAAATCATCATCCGATGACCCACCAAGGAGTGCACTTGGAATGTCTTTTCTGACGCACAGCATCGCCCGACTAAGCCCTGTGCGTCTCTCTGAGCGGTATATAACATAATTTGAAAGTCTGAAAGAAGGCGGCACTCGGGCTTCACAAAGAGCGATGAGAGGAATCTGGTGACGATAGACGAAGTTTCGAAAGTCGCTTAACTTGTTTTGAAGCCCATTACAGTTCTACTAGAAAATGCAAGTCCTGGAATAGCTAGTGGCCATCGCTGTTATCCGAGGGGCACGCTTGTTAGTAACGACTCAGAAGGGGCTCCAGCGTGAGTAACGCTTGCACTTCTGGAAGCTCAGTAAAAGAAGGTAACGACTTGAGTATTGAACGTAGGGCAGCTAAGATAAGAGGCAAAATGGCCGTGAGAATGTCACTGTCCTTCCGATTACTGTTTCCTTGTGTGTCTCTATGGCTAGGACATCCACCATGTGGCACGGATCGTGGCAAATCCGGTTGGGCTCGAGCTGAAGACGATGTTCCACGAACACTGTTGAGAACAGCTTTTTCCGGAGCAACCACTTCAGCAAAATACTTTTTTTGGTGTGGGTCGCCGAGACTTTGGCGCTCTTTGCATAGTCCCTTGCGAAGTTGATTCCGCACGCGAAGGCGGGGAGGCGCTAGGCGGCGTCACTTTGACGTAGCTCGGGTTCGGACAAGCGGCTGTCTTGACATTGAGGTCGCCCGGTGACACCTTGCGGACGTGAACCGCAGCTGCAGCTCTTGCGACCTTGCACGCGCCATACGAAGCCACATGGCTCCCACCACAGTTGGCACATTTTGGCTCACGCCGCGATGTGCATGCTTTAAAATCATGAGGGCCTGCACATATTTTACATCTCTGGTAACTGCGACAGTCACGCACATAGTGACCGAACTTCTGGCAGTTGTAACACTGAATTGGAGGTGCAATGTACTCCGTTACTGGGTGCGTCGTGAAGCCCAAACTAACCTCAGTCGGCAGAGACTGTCCAGAGGCAAAAGTGAGGATGACGCTCCATAGGGCTGTAAATATTCTAGAAGATCTCTCTCAGAGTACAGTCTCGTGATGTTGTGGATTCTCCCCATTGACTTAAGATACGACGCCGGTACACACGTATAAACATCAATACCTGCTACACATTTTAACTTCAGGATGTTATTCGCTGCCCCTTCTGAAGGTACGCTGATAACGAGATCTCCATCCTTTGTAATGCGATGCGAAAGAATCTTCTCTTGGGTAGCAGTCATCACGTCACTTGCGATGCGGTTAGGGTTCACTTGGCTTTACCCGCCTGAAGACAATAGGAATGCCAGTCGGCCGACTTCTCTTGTAAGTAACAACCTGGAACGGACTTGTATCCGAGTCAAAGTTCTCCTTTTGTGTCCCATTTGACATCTCTTGTTCAACGATCAAGGTGACATCCGATGAAAACTCGTGGGGGTCATCGTCGTCGGGATCGTCTCGAAAGCGCTTACACCGTGACTGCGATGGATCAGGAGGACCCGTCGAAGGAGCAGAAGCAACACCTGGGACGGGCATCACCACTGAGGCGTCCATCGCCACCACCCCAAGAGCAAGTAGGGCACTCGGTGGAGTCCCCCTCAGCAGCGTTAAAGACGGTGTAGAAGTAATTAGAGCAGAAACAAGTCGCAGAAACAGAAATATTTTGCAGAGAAGAACAACAGAACAGCTGTTCTCGAACACAGACATATGAGGATCGTCCGCCGCGAGGTGTACAATGCAGGTCACCGGCTAATTGTCCAGTCTGTTCTGAGCCACCGTGGGGAATAAGCACGGTGACCGCGCCGCAGAAGCAGTTCTATCTTCTAGCAGACGGACGAGTAATGCACAGCTGAGAGGTGACCATCGTTCCATTCATGGACGCTTAATGACACCCGTGCCTTCTCGCCCACAGTCAGTCTGTTGCCCACTAGGGCAACTGACCGATAAAATAGACCAAACCGACCTTAGTATGAAGTACACACGTGTGCGTAGGGCTACGTAGATGTAGCCACATTTTGTGGACCGCAACTGCGTAATCGTATCCCGAAGAGGACAACGCAACTTTCTTGCAGCCGTGGACGTAGACGTGACTTTTCCCGTCATGGTAGTTTTCATTGTCGCATTGCCACATTGTTGTCCCATCTTGCTCGTTGCGTACGTGCGTGCATTGCATTGCCGATAAATAACTGAACGGCGGTGAAACAGTTGTAACAAGCAGTGTCCTGCTTCAACGCTATTTTGTAGAGTCGTACAGATTTTTCGAATGAAAATTTGACCCAGAAGCAGCACACGGCACTGACAAGGCTGCTGTTTGTCCGTCAACTGCCTTCTTTACTCGAAGAAGAGGGTTCCTTGTCTATACAAGAGTAATTAATACTAGTAGCAGTGGTACAGCTTTATTTTCACGTTAGATGCTGGCTGAGAGTAAATTCATCTCAACCACGAACAGATGACGAACGGTAAGGCTGCTACCGTACGACTGAATAACGCTATAATACAAATGCTATGTCAACAGTATACCAAACTGTACAATATAAAACAACGACATATGGATTTTCCGACGAGACCGAAAAGCAAACTTGCTGTTCACATATCGACATACCTACATCTGCAGATGGTTTACTTTGTACACGTTTAGTATGAGCCCACAAAACGGATCACTACTATCAGGAAGAGTATCAGGAAGATTGGAGTATCACAGCTACGCCTTAAACGATGGTTCCATTTCCGATGATTTCCGATCAATTCTTTTTTCATCAACCCGTCGTAACCTTGCTGTATGTATACTTTTTCCACGTTTTCTTTGAAGCTGCAGTTGACAGGCACCCACGACATGAAATAGTCACTAGTTTACTAAGATATTTTCATTCATTTTAGTCTCTGAAATCCAGACTGCAATGAAGACATCTAGATTTGTTCTATGTAGAAAACTGACTAGCCTTTTGACACAAACTCGATGAAGGTGTACAGTGCGTACTGATGTGCTGAATGAAATACTTATTAGGAATGAATTTCAATTGGAGCCGCACTGTGTGTGCATTCCGCAGTGCACCTTACCTTGTCACTTACCTGCAGCACTGGCAGTTTTTCTCTTCTCCTTCTTTCGAAAGAAATATCACGTTGTGTTGTCGTTCAGAATTGTATTTTTGAAGTTCTACAGCAAACATCACAGCGATACTATCATGCTTGTGTCTCTGCGCGAATTTTAAATAATGAATTCACTTTTGAAAAAATTCAATTTAACCCTTGTTGTTTGAAACTCCTTCGGAATCGCTACAATTGAGTGAACGGCACGTATGTATTGGACGTGCATGATTCGGATTTGTTGTTGCGGCATTCGTCCTTTGACATTATTTCATCATGCAGTGGTGACAATTTGGATAATCATAATCCTGCCAATCGATGAGTCATAACGGTAACAGCCTCAGGGGATCCTCGGAGAAGATGCTGGGGCTCGATCAATGTCCAGAATCCCAGGCAGGGTCTCCCGCCGCCGACCACGGGGAGCCCGACTCGACCAGCTGTCAGGCCATCGATCCAGATGAACTTTCTCGCGCTCCAGTTGCCGAACTAGATCGTCTGGTTCTCCAGATGTATCATCCCGAACAGCAGAGGTCGCTTCAGAGACATCTACTTGTGCGGTTGGAGCCAGGGTGGCGCGAGTAGATGCAGTGTTTGTTTCTGGTACAGCCTCCTCATCTGCGTTCAAGATGTCGGGAAATATAGTGTAAGAGCGCAGCAAGTTTAGATACATGCGAAGACATTATGAAGTGCAACTGACAGAATGGCGTAAATGCAGGCTAGCTGGTGGATAAATTCGCTCAGGCTTGCCTTATCATGGAAGTGCAACTGCAAGCGGCATAACACAACGGGAACATTGACATAGAATTTCCTAGTCAGTGTTCAATTTGAGTGTAGTGAATTTGAGTGAGTTTTAATTAAAAATAAATGAAGAAAAAAGTAAAGAAAAAAATAAATGAAAAATAAAAATGAATGAAAATAATATGAAGATCGCGGCTCCATTACTCCAGCTCACTTGTACTATTGGCTCTTGGGTATTCACGCACATTTTACACTGCTCAGAGATAGGTCGTATTATTTTTTAACTTAAGAGTTGATCCCTCAGAGAAGAGGGTCATTGAATTTTGCCGAGAGAAGGGGCTGTGTCTGCTTCAGGCTGACAAGGAAGGGGGATTTGTAGTGGTACCTTCGGGGCTCTACAGCGAAAAGGCAACAGCAGTTTTGCAAAAGAATTTCCGCAGCGTGTCCAGCAGCGAGCTCCGCATTAAGAGTAAGGCGGTTGACCTGTGCAAGACCTTAGAGCTTCCCAGCGTCGCAAAGGCTATTGACAACTGTAAGCGGAGTACCCTTAGTGTATTCTTTACAGCTAAGACACACAAACCGGATGTTCCCTTTCGTACGATTGTTAGTGAAAGGGGGGCGTGGCAGCATTGTGTTAGTCGCTTTTTATTGAAACAATTAAATCTACTGGATGTTAAAGACCCATTTGCGGCCAAGAGCTCCTCAGACGTTATTGGGTTCTTGAAGGAACAGCCGCAGGTGGGGTACGTCTTCCCTATAGACGTCGTAGATCTGTTCTACTCTGTGACTGTGCCCCATAGAGAGCTCTTTGCATCTGTTAGAGAATGTATTGAAGTGAATGGTGTTGTCTCATTCCAAAATACGGCAGGCGTTAGTTTGGAAGCGTTCCGTTCACTTTTGCAGTTTTATCTAGGCCCCACATTTTTTTTTTCTTTTGACGAGCATTACTATATAGGGCGCCAAGGTATTTGTATTGGGTCTTGTGTCGCGCCTGCTGTGCAATATATTTTTAGCAAAGATGGACCGTAAACTTAGTGTGGTCTTTGACAAAAGCGCTGTTTTTAAGTTTTTTAGGTATGTTGATGACTTTTTAATCGTTCTGAAAAACCAAGGTGATCTCCAATATAGTCAAGCCGCTGCGGATATTGTGGGGGTGTTTGGAGTTATGGGATGGGACTTTCCTTTACGTGTGGTTCAAAACCTGCAGTTTCTGGACATTCAAATCATGTGGGAGCGCAAAACAGTGTGCTGGCGCTACAGGCCAAGGGCCAAAAAAGACATCTTGCCATTTGATTCTGCGCACTCTAAGACTGTCAAGAGGGCTATAGCATCGTTATGCTTGAAGTCAGCGCTGAGCAGGTCATGGCCCCATCTTATGCTGGACAGCTTTAATGATCAGCTGGGAAGGTTGTGTTCTGCGGGTTTTCCTGACCAGGTTCTTTTGGCTGTCGCGGAGGCCTTGTTGCAGAAGTTCAAGGGTAGAACACCATGGGGCAAACTGGCTTTAGAACGGAATTCCTTCAGACCTGTAGTTGTACCCTATATACATAGGGTAACCCACAACATGAAGAAGGTGGCCAACAAGTTCGGTGTTCCTTTGGTGTTCTCGGCCCCTTGGAAACTGGGAGCTCTTTGCCGGAAGGTCAACGGTCCTGCAGTTGATATGAAGAGCTGTGGTAAAAAACATATGTCGCCTTACGTGGAATGTCGCGTAAGTGTCGTGTACGAAATTCCCCTCCCCTGTGGTAGAGTTTACATCGGACAGACAAGTAGATGCATCAATGATAGAGCTAGGGAGCACGAAAGATCGTTAAAAAGTATGGACAAATTGCACCTACCCACTCACTGTAAAAAATGCAAATATACCCCCGATTTTAAATCACTTAGGATTCTGGGCAGGAGCAGAGATAAGTTTGCCCGTGAACTTTTGGAGGCCTTCTTTATCGGAAAGAAAGGTTCTCTCTGTATCAGCGATACATCTATCTCGCTTGCCTCGGGTGAGAGGCGGTTACTTGAACAGGCGAAGGACTAGATTGTCTAGTAAAATTTTTAAGTTGTTTTGGTTGTTCTTATCTACCTGCTTTTCCTTTTTTGCTCTTTCCTGTTTCTTTCCTGTAGCTGCGCACCCTTCAGTGCAGCAAAGTTTAGTTGGAGTAAGCGCCCGTGTGTGTCGTATGTTCCTCCCGTGGTTGTCGTTGTCGCGCTGTGTTTTTTCCCGGTGTAGCGCTGGAATTCTGATGACTTCAAGTACTGCACCGGGGCGCGCCGCAACTACAACAACCGCGCTGCCGGAGTCGCCATTTACCCGCCGGTGTGACCGCTACACCACTCGAAGTGCCCGTCTGTGAAGATGACATCGGAGAGGTTTGTGCAGTGCAGATGCCCAGTGGACTAGTGATAGCCGTGTGTTTCTTCTCGCCTCGCGCCACAACGGAACGGATGCGCTGCTATATATTCTGCGTACTCACACCCCACCGCACTAACAAGCTCCTCCTCGTCGGACTTCAACGTGGACGTTTCAGGGTGCAAAAACACGGCGTTCCTATAGAAGACATGTTCCATCAACTAGATCTCAAAATACGCACCGATGTCCGCTAACCGACCACCAGACACATAGACTTTGTCATTGAAAACACCCACTTCTTTCAAGACATCACTCATCTTGCTAACCATTCCAACGACCACAAAGCAGTGGTCATCACACTGAAATACAAACTTTGTGTACAACCTTCAATGCGTCCAACAACCCACTACGTCATCATTACTTATTTGTTGTTGTTTAATGCGTCCCCACTCAGCCACACACAGCTGACGCCAGAATTTTTATTGAAGTAGACAACCTGAGTTTGGGGTGCATGAAGAAAAAGGGATGAACTCCCCGACCTCATGGATATGCTGCCAACGTCATGTTTGCACCAGCTCGCTTGCGTAATCCTTTTACGCTGAGCGCTTGTAGTTTTTGGCAGCCTCGCAACTGTCTCGCGACGTAAAGCCCCAAATTATTCAATAAACTTTTTGCAGTCATTTATAAATCACACGCTACTAGAAAGGGTAGAAAATCAAGCGAACCAGGCTGTTTTTTTATTTGCTACATATTTCTTTGCCGACATTTCTTCGCTACAGATTTCTCAGATGCCTTTGGTGCACAGTCAGGCGGACATCCTCCCGAAGACAGGATGTAGCTACTAGATGGCGAATTAGTTAAACTTCATTAATTAACTCTTTAATGAGGGGTTAACGAGCAAAAGTGAGATAGCAGCGTGAGAGAGAATGCTCCTTGAAAGTAATTCTATTTTTGAAAAATGGTGAAACGCGCACGCTCGTTGACATCGCCGAATTTTTTAAGAAGTGGAATGGCTTTCAGCGGTTTATTTCTCACTCGGCTGTCTCCCGTTTGCCCGAAAGACTCTAATTAAAGAGAGAGAGAGAGAAAAAACAAAGATTTCTGGCATGCTACCTTCTCTGAACGACGTGCCATCTCGCAAACACGGCTAGTAAAAAGGAGAAACGTTCTTCTGTCATTGCTTTCACAGTTAACTTTCTTAGACACCCACACAGCACACCGTCGCTGAATGGAATAGACCTTTTAAAATCGTGCCAATACGGTTTTATCAACCATGGAATGCGTCGTGCAACTTAATCCGCAGGCGTCCCTTGTAATGACATAATGATATTCATCACGCGTCGTGAACTTGTGAAAGTCCCCCCCCAGTTGCACATCCGCTTGGAGCATGCCACAGAATGCCCATGTGTGGCTGAAGCAATCTGTAATTTAAACAACTTATTGTAAGTAAGTTACACCAAATAATGGAAGACTTAACTCGTAGTTACTAACACTGAAGCTCTGTTCCATTCTGTTGCGAGTTATCGGAGGCGGCTGTTAACTATAATGAAGGGCCCCATCAAACACGCTGCGTGATTTGATCGATGAGGCTCTCCAGTCAAGCGTCCATGATGAGAGCGCTGCCACGGAAGAGTTGGAGCTGTTAAGAGCTGCTCTTTTGTGCGTCTTGAAGAATCAGCAACGATCCGGGAAGGAAGGATAAAGAAGCGAACCGTTGAATCTAACAGTTAAAATTGTCAAGGGAAGTAGAAGGGCGAACAGTTTCCTTTTAAAGCTTTTTTTTTCCTGTTTACGCGAGGTGCGTGTTTGCGCATATGCGAACGAAGTTGAAATTCTGTCCGACACAAGAGCGTCGCGACAGATGGGTTCCGCTGCTCTTTGGAAGTTCAACACAAGATCGCACAAAGCAGTGGGCTGACAGATAAACATGAAGTTTGCTGGTTTTGGGAAGGAGCCAGAGCTTGAACAGTAAACGATACGACAAAATCACTTGATCTCTTCGTAGCTGCGTCTCTGTTGGTGCTGCTCTGAGTCTAGTGCGTCCCAATGGATCGCCAATGCACTGTAGATCAAGAGGAAATTACGAAACAGTTATACTGCGTGTGAGTTTTTGAACTCCCGATACGTCTTGAAAACAATTTCGATTACGGGAGATCTGTAACCTATTTTCTTTTTCGCCACATTGTCCATCTTCTGGAGGGCAGTATCGAAACGCGGCAAATCGCGGAAAACATCTCGTCCAGCGACGGCACTGTCACATATTGGAATTTAGCGCCACTGTTTTGTAAACCTGTGTTATCATGAATAAAAGCAGACGGTGCTCGCGTGCTCGAGCACTTGTTCGGCGTACCTTCATCGGAGCTACGTTTCCTCGTTTGTGCTGCTAATTATCCTGACTGTAGCTTGGATGCGGGCTCTAATCGGCGCCTTTCCTGAAGGTAACATTATTGGCGACGAGCGAATTTGGAAGCCCGTACAGCAGCCTCTGTACGGCAGTGTCTGTCTTTCGAAGAAAGCCTCGGGTAATTCCTCTGACCAAAAGGCTAAGGGCCACAGGAGGAAAACTAAACAAGTAAACAAACTCGGAGTCTGAAGACGAAGAGCAGTAGGTGCATTCTTTTCGCTTGCACCACCTGCACCAGATCTGAACTGGGTTATTTGCGTGCTGCACTTTCGTGTTGAAAAGAAAGACATTATTAGTAAAGTTCCTTTCAGCTGGAAAGTGCAGCTCTCGAAAACCCGTCTTGCATGTAGTCCATGGTAGTGCAGTCCAGTGCAAGTGAAAAGAATGCGCTTAGGGCTTAGTATGTTTACGACATGTGGTGCACGCGCTCCTCGAGCTCGACCAACCCGTTTGTCGCTGATTTGCTTGTCGAAGGCAAGCCGCTGAGAATGGAATTGGACACTGGGGCAAGTGTGTCTGTCATCAGCGTCACTAGGTTTAACAAGATGTTTCCAGAGCTTCCCTATGGGCCATCACCAGTTCTTCTGAGAAGTTACTCTGGACAGCTCTCTTCAGTCTTGGGCGAGGTTCATGTTGACGTAAAGTACTAGAGCAAAGAGTGTAACCTGCCCCCCTTCGTCATGAGAGAGGATACCCCAACGCTTCTCGGTCGCAACTGGATGGCAGGACTTGAGATAAAGCCTTTCAAAGTGCAAGCAATCACTGCACAGGCAAGCGCGGACGACGTTGTAAAGAATTTTCCTGACGTCTTTTCAGGGGAATTAGGGACGTTCAAAGGAGCGTCTGCAAGCATTACTGTACAAGCTGGAGCGAGGCCGATGTTTTTCAAGCCAAGGCTTGTACCATTTGCCTTACAAGACCGTGTCGCGGAGGAACTTCAACGGCTGGTGCGTGAAGGGATCCTGGAACCTGTGCGGTCCGCGGAATGGGCTACGCCAGTTGTTCCGGTGGTGAAGAACAACGGACAAATCCGTATCTGCGGGGATTTTAAGGTAACGATTAATCCTGATATCCATGTGGAGAAGTATCCCATACCACGCGTTGAAGAACTTTTTGCGAAAATGACTGGAGGCAGCAAGTTTACTAAACTTGACCTCAAGGATGCCTATCAGCAAATCGAACTTGACACTGAGTCACGGAAGTATGTCACCATTAGTACCCAGAAAGGGCTATTTCGGTACACGAGACTTCCATTTGGACTGTCGTCTGCACCAGCGATATTCCAGCGTGAAATGGAAAACCTACTCCGAGATTTAAAGCATGTCGTAGTGTATCTTGATGACATTCTGGTGACGGGCACCGACCATCAAGATCATTTGAAGAATCTAACCCTTGTTCTGCAACGTTTGCAAAAGGCGGGGCTACGCCTGCGTCTAGAAAAATGCAAATTTACGCAGTCAAAGGTGGAGTATTTAGGACACGTGATTAGCGCTGAAGGTCTTCGGCCTAGCTTGCGAAACGTCGAAGCAGTTACAAAGGCCCCAAGACCGGACAATGTAAAAGAGCTGCAGAGTTATCTGGGACTCCTGAATTTTTACAGGAAGTTCATTCCCAACTTGTCAACTGTTTTGGAGCCTCTGAACTCTTTGTTGAGTCCAACAGTTAGATGGCGTTGGACTGACTTGCAAGAAAAGGCGTTTCAAGAAAGCAAGAAACTGCTGATATCTGCTGAAGTTTTGGTACACTACGACGCTGCAAAGCCAGTAGTACTGTCTTGCGATGCTTCACCCTACGGTGTGGGGGCGGTCGTGGCTCATAGTGACGAAACCGGTGAGAGACCAATCGCGTTTGCATCGCGAACTTTGTCATCAGCTGAAAGGAACTACAGCCAATTGGACAAGGAGGCTTTAGCACTAGTTTTTGGAGTAACTAAGTTTTACCAGTACCTCTGGGGACGGAACTTTGAAGCTGTAACTTACCATAAGCCACTCCTTGGGTTACTGGGATCTCATAAGCCAGTTCCCGTTCATGCATCACCAAGGCTCGTCCGCTGGGCTGTTTTGTTGTCTTCTTACCGCTACCACCTTGTCTACCGGGCAGGGAAGAGCATCGGGCATGCGGATGCCCTAGGCCGTTTACCACTTCCTACGTCGAATATTGCAGTGGAAAGGCCTGGAGATGTCTTCATGCTAGCTGATGTGTATCCATCGACTTTGTCTCCGGCGGCTGTCGCAAGAGCAACTAGGAACGATCCAGTCTTGTCCAGGGTTCTCGAAGCAATATGGACAGGATCGCCACTTCCGACTGATCCTGAATGGGAACCGTTCGTAGCACGCCAAAACGAGCTCAGCGTCCAGGAAGACTGTGTCCTTTGGGGCAACCGACTCGTCATTCCGAAATCTCTACGAGAAGCGGTGCTCAAGATTCTACATGAGAGTCATCCTGGAATCGCAAAAATGAAGTCTGTGGCGAGGAGCCATGTAGGGTGGAAAACTATCGACGGGGACATCGCAAACAAGGTACGGAACTGCAGCTTATGCCAGGAACAGCAACGTTCCACCCAACAAGTGGAAATGAACCCGTGGCCGTTTCCCGAGAAGCCTTTGCCGAGGTTGCACGTAGGTTTTGGCGGACCTTTCAAAGGCCGCTATTTCCTGGTTTTGGTTGATGCCTTAACGAAGTGGATCGAAGTTTTTCCGGTGACCACACCTTCGGCGGCAGCAGCCATCGACTGCCTTAGAGCCGCTTTTGCAACACACGGACTTCCAGACATCGTTATGTCGGACAATGGGTCTGCTTTCCCAAGTGAGGAATTTCGTATTTTCTTGAAGCGGAATGGTATCCGTCGTGTCCTGATACCACCCTATCACCCGGCTTCCAACGGGGCAGCAGAACGTGTTGTACAGGTGGTGAAGAGTAAATTGAAAAAAACTACCGTCGGCGATTTTAAAACTCAACTGGCCAGAACGTTGTTTGCCTACAGGAACACACCGCACGATGTGACTGGTCGTACACCTGCGGAACTGCTTTTTGGACGCAAACTGAAGACGTCGCTGGACGTCCTCCGACCTTCGTTGCGAAGTAACGTTCTTCTTCGTCAGTTGAAGCAGAAGGTGCATCACGACAGAGGCAAGCTAACGTTACGCAAGTTACCGGACAGCGTGTTTGCCCGTAACTTCAGAGACGTCCAACTTGGGTTCCTGCCTCGGTGGTTGAGCCCAGAAGCGCTTCTTCAATGCAGGTTTAAACCCAGGACGGGGCCCTGTGGCACAGGCATAGGGATCATATTCGGCCAAGGACTCAACCAGACGTCTCAACATCGTCAGGAGTTCCTGCTGAAGCCACCACTCAGGGACCCCAACAGACCGACGGCGTGCACGGAGCTCCGCAGGTTGTCTCACCGGCAGCACCCGCACAGGACGCGTTTGCGGCATCGACAGCCCCATTGCCAACAGCACCTCCTGCGGTTGTGACCGCACCAGCAGTACCGACAGCCCAGCCGCTTCGCCGGTCAACCCGACTTAAGAGGCCTGTAGACAGATATGGCCAGTGAACTGTGATTGTTTTGGAGAACTTTGGGAAAACTTAACCACCGATGTATGAATTTGGTTGTGTAATGTGGGGAAAATTTTTGACTACTTTGTGCTAAAGGGGGGAGGAGTGTCACATATTGGAATTTAGCGCCACTGTTTTGTAAACCTGTGTTATCATGAATGAAAAAAGACGGTGCTCGCGTGCTCGAGCACTTGTTCGGCGTACCTTCATCGGAGCTACGTTTCCTCGTTTGTGCTGCTAATTATCCTGACTGTAGCTTGGACGCGGGCTCTAATCGGCGCCTTTCCTGAATGTAACAGGCACCACCTAAATTAAGCGAGTCATGCTCTCTGCCTACCCTGTATGCTACACCATAACGGTCTTTACGTCGTCTGCTGACGCGGCGCGCCGCACCAAGAATTTGCAGACCGTTGAGAGTCCTGAGCTGTGTAAACAAACAGCATTCGGCCCAGGAGCTCAGAATTTAGGCCAGCTTGCATGGCATTCTTTAGATGGCATATTATTATATATTATTCCTTTTCCTCTGTTTTACGTGATGCCTACGTT
This sequence comes from Ornithodoros turicata, assembly GCF_037126465.1. Taxonomy (NCBI): domain Eukaryota; kingdom Metazoa; phylum Arthropoda; class Arachnida; order Ixodida; family Argasidae; genus Ornithodoros; species Ornithodoros turicata. The sequence goes on from NC_088202.1 coordinate 105,421,277, forward strand.
ACAATGTTTGTCAGTTACATTAGTTACTTTAATACTGTCCTTTAGCACACCTAGTGTCTAAAACAAAGCCCTACGTGGAATTGCTTATGCATTACGGTGTTAGTACCAACTTGTGATAGACACGACAAAAATATAACCCTTCTCTCATTATTGATCACGTTGCAACTTACAGGAAAGTGATGTTATCTGTGTCGTAGAGGTACAGCAACTACAGATTATGAAATGGCGCTTAAGTATTTTGTTACGGAGACTCGCTGGCATCGAAGACTTAGTTTAAAGCAAAATTGTGTTGTTGACCACGAGCTGCTAGCCATGATTGGTACTGGAAAGTGAAGGCAGGTTGTTTGGTTGGCTTCAAAACGAAAAATATAGAGAGGTTGACCCAAGTGCACATTCGGCTGGCTACTCCAGCACGCCTAGGGTGGCAAGGCGTCACTACCAGATTTCTGAAACGAGGTCTATTCCACGAGAGTCCTAATTAAGGAAATCGGAAAGCGAAACAGAATTTGCCGATACACGGCTGATAAGTCCCCGAGTACGTCCTTGGTGTCTAGAGCGTCGTTGCCGTGCTTGTCTAATGCATTCCGTAGCACATCACGACCTGCTGCGAATCGCTCGCAGCTGAGTAGTATAAGTGCTCGGTGTTCTCGGGAACTCTGCATTGAGTGCACACATATCCTCGATACGGTGTAGGGACGCGTGGCCGAAAGGAACATTCAGCCGAAATCAGTGGAACTCCAGTTCAGTGGCGTCACAAGGGGGGTGCGGGGGGTGCGGTCCGCACCAATACTGCCGCTTCCTTCCGTTCTCTGTGGCACGATGACGCCAAAAACAACATGAGGAACCTTCTGCGAGGCACATTTTTTTTTCTGCGTGTGGTGTAATATGTTTATTTATCGTGAATCGCCTGGTAGAGAAATCCTGGTATCTGTTAATGGGGGCAGGGGGGTGACACAAAGAGCTCCCGCACCGGGTGACGCGTACCCTAGCGACGCCACTGCTCCAGTTGTCTGGGTGTCCTTGTGGTATTTGATATGTGAAGTTAGGCCCTATTCCATGGAGTAGTGACGTCGGTTCCCTCACGTTCAAGCAATCGCATGTTATCAGTTGGGTTCGCAGAAGACGTAGCACATGTTTCACATAGGAACAGGCGAAGTAGGTTTTCTGTGCGGGTGCGCGCTGGTGAGCGTCCAGTGCCAGACGGTCGGCTACCTCGTTGCTGCAAATACTTGCGTGTCCCGGTATCCACTGTAGCCGGATGCCGTGCCTTTTGTCGAGAGCGTTGGTCTAAGCGGTAAGTACCACAAGTAAAATGCTGCCGGTTCCTTTCGCTGTTCGAAGTGCGGTTCAGCCACTTTCAGAATCAGCGAGGATAGCCCAGGGTCAATAGCTGGTACAGTAGAGGCATACCGAACGGCACTGAGAATTGCATACAATTCTGCTGCGGTGGCCGATGTAGAGTGGGATAAACGAACGGAGAGGACAAGTGAACAGAGTGTCTCCAGCGGTTGGCTAAAGCAGACGTTATCGCAACTCTATGTGTGTCGACGTGACGACAGAATGAGAGTAGACATTAAGCTGGCTTGCTGCATCTAGACTGCTTTGACAGTGCAAGATACAAGAACCACCATCATGAGAACTGCTACTGTGGACCTCTCATAGGTGGTAAAAAAGAGGGACCAACACGAGGATATGACACTAACCATTCTTGCAGATTTAACGAAAGTAATTGTTGGAACTCACCATCCCATTTTGGGTAAGCAAATTTTAGTGTTACGGATATTAATTATTTACCGTTACGACGGACACTGATCATTAAAAAAAGGCATCTGGAAAACTTCTCGCTTGGCTTGTGGCAAACTGAAACCTAGTTTGAACAGATCTTGTTCTACGATGCTTCGTCACCGACAGAAAATTGAAAGCTGTCAACTGCGACGAATTATTATTAGTACTAGTATGATAGTATTAGTAGTAGTATGATAATTATTTACACAAAGTATCGAAGGGCTTGTTCCGTCAAATTCCTAGGTAGGTGACAGTTTAACGTGGTCATCACGTGTTGATTGTGTGAGAAAGAAAACACTCACATGGGTTATTTCCATTGCGCTGTAGGACGCCGCCGAAGAGTGCACGCGGCGGAATTCAGTTCAGTTCAGTTCAGTAAAAGCCATGCGGGAGTTTCCCTCTGCCACGCCACAGTGTCATATTTCAGATACTGCAGGTACTACTCGTGCACGGTATTACCCATAGGTCAAAATGTTCAAGCACTAATTGCACAACGGAGTAATGCGTTAACTTTCATTTTTACCCCTTCAGAGTCAAGGGTATACACTTTACATATACACCTTTTACAATATACATTTTACCTTTTACATATACGACATTTACAAGGGTATACAAATCTTTAAAGCACTCAACCGGAAAGCTCGTTAGCCGCATTGCATTACCAAGAACGGACAGGCTATGAATGGTTTTGCCTCCTTTTATCCAGAAATCGCATGCTGATGCCAAATAGAAGGAACAAGCTTCATAAACCATTGTCATTCTAATCTGCTTACCTGCAAAGGAGTCACGTGGTATCTGAATTTACTGCTACTTTGTCGTGATCTTTGTAGAATTTGTGTAAAGGACGAATCAAATCCGACCAACGAAGCATGAAAAATGTAATTCGTAAATGCTTACTTTTGTGTTTCTGGAGAGCCCTGAATATTTCGCCGTCCGTTACACCAAGGCCAATGAGCTTACGGGCCTGAAATCAACAAAGAGAGAGAGAGAGAGAGAGAGAGAGAGAAAAAAACATAATTGCACAAGCTATAACCGTTAGAATCTTGTATGTGTTACAATCCCCACAAAACAGCATACACTGATGCATTAAAAGTAGTGGCGGATCAGACAAGCCGCCTCTAGTAATGGGTTCGTTGACATATAGTTGACCATCAAGAAATTATCTTACGCTTCATCCAACTTCTGCATGTTAATCTTTTCAAAACTTGGCTAATGTTGGTCGTCACTAGCACAGACGAGAAACGGATAGTATAACATGCTATAGGACTGCAAAAATCCTCGTCGCGAAGATGCCCGCCCTGATAAGTAGAGAGGGTTTCGAATCTGGGTTGTCGACATGCCATTACAACGAATTCATTCGGGCCGTGTCGTCGCTAGTCCTAACGTTACTGCATGATAGCTAGGACACTTTTTGAGCGGATGCCCGTCGCTGTCATACGAAGTAGACGTATCTTTTGCTGACTTTTATGGGAATTTTTCGGATCTGTATGCACAAAATAAACTAAATGAAATAGAAAACATCGACGAACGGCTCTGGCCGTTTTCAAACACAATAGGCGTATATGATGCAAGTTACAGTTATCAACCGTAACATAGAAACGCTTGACGCTCCATGTTGCCTGGCAGCGAACTTTTGTATTATCATAAAAAAATAGAACAATACGGATAGGTAACTGCAATTAACTACGAGGAGGCCAGTATCGACAAACCAGATGCCCTGCTCCACATTGCTACTTCAGTCTCCTTGAGATCCACATTCGTGACATGAGAGATAGATTGAGAGAAAGAGGGAGAGGTTCTCAAATGGAGCAGCGGTGACAAAGAGCACTTTGAATAGCCGTGCACCGTCCAGAGACAGCGGTGAATAGGGACTAGCGAAAGAGCAAAAGGTTTTCAAGTTGTCGAAAGTGGGAATAAATACGCAAAGTTATTCTTACCCGTTGCAAGATTTGCTGAATAAGTTTCTGAGCAGCTGAAGGAGCCTGCGGGGAGAGAAAATGGAGGCACGTTTAGAGCAAATGTCGCTTTCAGGGCTCCTGCAGAAAGTGTGCTCTGTAGACACGACATTGCTCTGTGCCATTAGGATTTCTCAATTGCTAATGGGGATTTAATGTCCACATAGCTCATGGGTCCCTTAGAGGGCGTTGACAGAGAGACGAAAGAGGCCGGAAGGGACTTTTCAGGCGCTCTTCATTGCGTGGGTCTTTGAAGAAATTACAGCGTCGAGTGTATGGTTGCGAAATGCACGGGACAAAAGAGGTGTGCAGGAATAGCCGTGGCAGTGGTGTATCATATACGTTGCTCGCATGAGCTATTTTGCTAGACACTCAAGTCATGTTTCTTGTGCGTGGGTACATAAGGGGCTCAATCTGGAGAAAGAATTAGTGGAGAGAAAGAATATTATTATCAGGTAATTTGTACTATCTTACATGTTCCCGCATTAGAGATCTGCCCATCGGTTCTGGGTCAAAATCGCGAGTCAAAAACCGCGACAGCAAAAACCGCGAGTCAAAAACCGCGAGATCCAAAACTCGCGATAGACAAAAATCGCGATAGGAAGCATTAGCGACACACAAATATCGCGACACCAAAAACCGCGAGTAGGGGAAAACAGCGGCAGGCAAAAAACGCGACAGCCGAAGACCGCGACTACAAACGCGACAGCTAAAAACCTTACTCACTCTCCTTTAGAAGGGAGGATGAAAGGAGGCCATGAGGATATGAAAAGTAGGCTAACTTCCATTCCGGGAATAAAAGCCTTAAAGGAGTACAGTGGGCCATCCTAAAAATTTCAGATTCAGACATTTGATGAAAGTGTGTGTGTCAATTTGCCTGGCAGCACGAAAGGTTTTGATGTATACAGTTTTTGTTTCCCAGAAAAAAAGAAAAAGAAAAACTCACATAAACATGACGTTACAGGGTCCACGCGTTCTTGTTCGCTGGTCAGTGGGGGTCAGCGCCCTGTCCCTTTGCCGCCGTAAGCCAGTTTCCCAGGAGAATTGGGGATAGAATAGATGGGGAGGCCGAATCCTGACCGAGCCAGGAGAAAGGCTTTTTCAGAGCCCCGGACAGCCGAGTAGCAGACGACAGCTTAGGCGTCAGCGCGACGTCACAGGCAAATCACAGGCTGGTACTGCTCTCCACCACAGTTGCGCACACCGGTCCCTTTTTGTGGCGTACTTTAAATTCAATTTCTGCGATAATTATGATACTGTGGCGTGAATTACTTCTCATGGCTCATCTTACTGGCCTAATTAATAGTTTTATAGGAAGAAAGCAGGGTATTAAAAATGACTTCTGTGCTACTTTAAACTGCAGCTTTCGATGTGCTCAATCTGTATACTTCACACTTGTGCGTAACGCGTTACTTGTAATCAATTACATTTTTTAGTAATTTTTCGAGTAATCGATTACTCAGTAATTGGTTATATTTCCGGCAGAGTGAACGTGATAGCTGACGCGGGTAGGGAATGAGTGTATGCCATTCTCTAGCTCTTCCATGTCCGTATTTGTACGAGTAATTTCGGCGTCCGGCGGAGACCAACGTATTTCAAGTCTTGTCAAATGTCTGAAACACTGCCAGTCAGCACCGGCGTGCTCAAAAAGTATCCTCTTCAATTCTATGCAGGTTTGCTCGCGGGTTTTGGCCATCGCGGTTTCTGCCTATCGCGGTTTTGCCTGTCGATATCTTTGGACGTCGCCTTTTTGCTTGCCGCTGTTTTTGACCCTCGCGGTTTTTACCTGTCGCAGTTTTTGCTAATCGCGGTTTTTGAAAATCGCGGTTGTTGACTCGCGATTTTGTCTGTCGCGGTTTTTGACTCGCGATTTTTGGCGGTCACCCTGCCCATCTAGAATAAAACACATTCGATATCAAAACTGCAACAGGTGTTTGCAAACAACAATCGGCTCTTTGTCCGAGCACCGAACACTAGCATTGTACTGGTTAACACGGCGAAATGAGCCTGTCGACGCAAGTCCATTTTGTGAGTAGCCATTGAAGACGGACGGCGATTGAAGTTCGGGGCAGACCCCGAACCTAGAGAGAACGAGACTGAGTGTCATTCTGTAGCAAACGACGTCTTACTTCTATAAGCTGCGGTTAATCTCTGATGTTCGCGTGGTACACTGCAAGTCCACTGTCACACATTAAAAATTATTACATTTGGAAAGTGTTCAGATCAGAAGAGGTTCAAATCTCAGAACTCCGCATAAGAGGGCTTATAGAAGCAATCGTTTGAATGCAACATGGAACTTCTACAGAACTTTTAGAGATGCAGTGGTTTTGTTAGGCTCACCATGAGCAAAACTATAGTGGAAGCCTTCTTACAACCTTACTATAAGAACTGCATCATCTTACCCCATCCTTATCTTCATTGCCCGCATCTAAGGGAGCAGTAGGTCCAAGAGGAACAGCCACGCCACTTGGATCAAAGCTGTGTGATTCCGTGGTAACCGTCGCTTCTCTTCGTTGTGACTCGCGTCTGAGGTCCCGTTGCAACAGGTTTTGTCTCGGGAAGCTGGGAAGCGTTACAGCTCTCGGCTTACCGATGCCAAAGTACCTCTGGTTCACCGAACTTTCTGTGGTTGTTGTCGAGCGTCTCCTCTCCCTGCTCCCAGAGGGAGGCGGACTGATCTGTCCTGTCGTAGGTACGGTCTGCTGGGAAGTATGTGCTGAAGAAGATGCTGTTGGAGTCTTGACGAACGTCGTGCTCTGTTCTAGCTCGTCTGCTAATGCGGCCAGCCGTTGGATGTAGGCTTCCAACCACCTGCGTTCCTTGATGTCTTTCGCGCGGTGCAACATCTGGAGAGCTTCACTCAGAAGAGAGGACGTTTTCTGCGTGAAAAGCTGTGGGTAGCCTCGCCAGTTTGCGGCAGGAATGTTGGATATCTGGGCAAAAAGAAAAGAAACAGGGTTCCAATAACTGCAAAAGACTTATACCACAGCACATGAAGAAGACATAAGACGCAGGGTAGCTGGTTATATATGATGGAATCATATGAAAGTCATCAAAAGGTCAAAATCAGTAAAAGGTCTTGGATCAGAATAAACTTTTGCAGTGCTCGAGAACTTGTTGTCTTGTGTTTCGTGTTCCTGTGTCCCGGGGTTTTTCTTCTACCATATACCACAGCATTTTGTCTGTTCCTGTTGCAGACAAGCGTCGTTTGTTTTTCGAAACTGCTTACGGATGCACAACCCTGATCCTCCCAAGCGTTTCGGGAGCGTCCGTTTTGGGAGTCCTCTGATGCATCGTAAAAGGATGCAATGTAGACCTCCCACCAGCACACGGACCTATCCCCAGAACGTCCTGAGGATGATACACGCTGACTGTCCGTGAAGAGTCATTCAGGTACGTCCTGTGCCCGTCCCTATGGGTAGTAGAGGGACGAGAAATATTACTTTGTTTAGTTTACCTGCTCAGACTCCCCAAACAGATTTGTTTTGTTTTTTGGGCAGATCCTAGGGCCTGACTGACATATGTTTGAAGTAAAGGGCGGTCCTGCTTAAAATTCTCTGCCTAAAAAAACAACAACAAAAAACATAACTCTTTATGATACATCGAGCGGGGGCGTGATATAGGGGGAAAGTGCGGTCAGCCTGCTCCTAAGTGGCGGCTCGGTGCACCCAGGGGAGGGAAAAGAGGGGAGGGTGAAAGAGGGATAGGAGAGATGATGGTGGCACAGGAGAGGGAGGGGTGTGCTCACCCTCTTGCTCTGGGATTTTGGGTAGTCCAAGATGAGCTACCCACCACAGAAAATGTGCGAGCTCAGTAGTCTTCACTGGGATGCTCCCTGTATCACGGTAACCGCATGCATTATTGGCGAAGTTACCCCATGATACATCGAGCATTTTTCGTGGAAAGGCAAAAACGCGCGATTCTGTCGCACTGCTTTTGACTTTCAAAGGTCCTACCCGACAGTCTAAACGAAAAGCAGTAAGAAGCATAGACTTTGCATTGATGCAGAGTTAATAGTTCAAGCAATTCCTCGCTTTGAGTATTGTTTGTTTGCTTAATCGAAGGAAACTTGGACAGCTCACCCTTCGTTTTGTGTCGGAAGCGAGAAGGACTCCAGAATTTACGGAGGGCCGCGTAGCAAACAATAAATAGAATTTGTTTGCTCTTCGGAAGGGACCCTGGGTTTCTTGGACTTAGTGCTCCTGGCAATATCTTTTTCTGCATCTTTTATATTTCACTCTATATTCTTTTAAAGGGACGGTCCTCCTGCCCTTCTCCTAAAGTGTACCATTCGGTTGCCCTTTGTTGAAAGTGGAATACTGCAAATTTACACGACAAAGCACGTCACGCTTATTAAATAACCGAATTAAATTGATAAAGATTGCAGAGCATGCCGCGAGCTGTGTTGGCAACAATAAGAAAGGCTACGCCGCCCTGCGGGAAAGTCCGTGATGGGATACAGAAATCGTCTGCTTTTGCGCGCGCTAGTGCACCTGCGTGAGCAGACGACTTTCAGAAGTGACTGGGGAGCGCGGCAACCTCGTATATTTTCTTTCAGTTCTCAGGCGAAAACCGCACATTCTAAGAAGTGGCCCACATGGTGGTTTAGAACAACTGTTTTAGTCCTCAGAGACAAGTTCAAAGTCGCAGAACAACCCCATCACAAATCTGAAGTTGCCGGCCGTCGGCGCGCGCGGTCGCATTACAGCTCCGCCCAAAAATATATTACGCGCGCTTCCATTACACTCCCCGTTGCACACTGATCATGAGAGAACTGATGTTCTGAGGCTGGAACAACATAGAAGGGACAAATACATACAAGCCTCAATTTGCCTTCATCTTTCATCGTTACACTGATCATATTTCGAAATGAAGTGTCGCTGACAATGTACATGAAGAAGGAGTGCGTGTTTATTTAAATACCGCATTAAATACTCGCAGAAAGGAAACACGTGACTTAGCTTCCACGTACCCGATTGTACAGTCAATGGACGGCTACATATCCGCTCGCGGAGATATATGTCTGAGTGTCCCCATTTCCAGAGCAAAGGTCCTTCTACAAGTTCCAATCGCCATGGGAACGGCGACGTACCCACAGGCCGACGTCATGTGTGACGTTGCATGAGAGTGGAGCGCAGGTTTCGTCGTCTGCTATGACGGCACGTTTCGACAAATTCCTTGAAAACGACTTGGTTAATCGCAATGAAACTTTGACGGTTGTACGTCTACAGCACTCGTGAAGATAGTTTCGGCTAAGTTTTGGAATCGCCCCGGCTGTACGAGACCGTCCCTCGCCGCGCTCATTGTCCATTATGGAAAGTACGAGAAACGAACCGCTGGACTTACCAAGATGAATGGAATTAGTAAAACAGAAGTTATCAGAACTTTGTGTGCTTTCCTACCATTTATCCTGTTTGGAGGATGTGGAAGAAACAAATTAGGTACAACAAAGCGAAACTCGATTTCGTCCCTGATGTGTCATCACACTGTCCTAAAATTGTCCTTAATGAAGGTCTGAAGACACTCTGAGTGTACCATATAGTGCCACATTCACACGATGAGGACGATTTGAGGATCAGATCAGATTTGACCTTCCTCGGGATGTCACCTCTGTCCATGCATGATGCTCTAAGATATCCCTGGGATGACAGTGTGTTCTTTGGGTAACCTTCACAGCAACGCAAGCAGGGAGTTTCCGAAGCCTAGAACAGGTGTTTACGGCGTTCGACAACCACTTCAAACCGTACAAGAATGTGACGCATGTAACCTTCGTCTTTAACAATCTACGACAACGGCAAGGTCAGTCGTTTGATCAGTTTGTAGGAGAGGTAAAGTTGGAGGCAGAGGAGTGCGAATTTGGCGACTCGTACACGAATGGTGAATGATCGTCTCACAATAGGGATCCGAGATGCCGTTCTCCGCGGACGTTTGCCCCGTGAAGCTAACATAACATTAAGATCTGTTATTGAGCTGGGGGAAGCAGTAGAATTGTCAAAAGCCCACTCAGACGCTATGAAAGAGACTGGAACCGTAAACGTGTCGCGAGAGAAGAGAAACAATACCAACGGAGCTACCAACGAGACCAAGAGTCGTAGCAACATGCAAAATGGAGTACCATCAGCGTCAACAAAATGCTCGTGAAGGAAAGCAGGAGGACGACCGGACCAGCTCCGGTGGCGCAGCGGTAACGCGTGCGCTTGGAGACTGGGAGGTCCGCGGTTCGAATCCGCGGGCCGGCTGTGCCGTCTGGGGTTTTTCCTGGGTTTCCCTCAGATGTGTAATAGGCGTATGCCGGCACAGTTCCCCTGAAGTCGGCCCATGGACGCAGCTATCCTCCCCCCGAGCGGATTCCGCTCGGTCTTCCACTTCACCCTTTCCTCTCCTCCTCTCCACCACCTTTCCCTTCCCGAGAAACATGCCGCCTAATCAGGCAGGCAGACCTCTCGGGTTCCTCCCAACGACACTCCTCCCTCCTCCTCCTCCTCGAGGACGACCGGAAAAAATGTTCAAGATGTGGGCAATCACACCAGCCGCGCAAATGTCCGGCATATGGAAAAACCTGTTTTTGCTGCAACAAACTGAATCACACGCGGGCCGAGCCGGGCTTGTTATTGGCGGTGTGCTCCGGGCCGGGCCGAGCCCGGGCCGACAAAATACGCTAGCACCGCGGGCCGGGCCGCGCCCGGACCGTTAAGATACGCCACCACCGCGGCCCGGGCCGACAAATATGTTTCCGAGAGTCAGGCCCGGCCGGGCCACGCAGCTAATTCCACACAATGGAGATGCATTAGTTCATATCATCATGCGCTTGCGTCATTCCTGTGCATATTTGAAATACTATGCCGGGATCTACTCGCCGGATCACGGGGCCGGGCCGGGCCGGGCTCTATTTACTTAGATCCCGGGCTGGGCCGGGCTCTAGTCACTGGGTAGGGCCGGGTCGGGCCGCATAAAAATATGAAGGTCCGGGCCCGGGTCGGGTCGGGCCATTTTTCGATGCGCCCGGGCCGGGTCGGGCCCGGAAAAGTCGGCCCGTGCAGGGCTCTAGTCGGAACTGACCCGGCACGTCCAGCTGAGGGCTCCGTAACGCCTAATATTACAGGGCAATGGATGGTTACACGTTCAGGACGGGACGTTAAAGTCCCAAGAAAATTTCAAGACTAAATGTGCCGACTTATGTTTTGTTTATTCTCTTCTTCTTATAGTTACAAAAAGAAAAAAAAGTGAAAGAGAAAAAAAAAAAGAACAGCATTTTATGCGTTGATAAGTAATACAGACAGATGGCGCCACTGTAGAGATATTATCGATGGGTTATTGCTGGTGGCAACACTGACAGAAACGAACAGTTCAATAAAACTTGACGTTTTCGTCTTTCGTTGCAACTCAGTCATTTTCCGTACGACGCATAACACTTCCATACACAGTAGATAGGTCGTTCAACGGAAGGGGATACTCGACATCACATTCTTAATCTCCTCACAAGATAGCAGAGGTAAGTCCAAGGGGCAGTCAGCGTCCAAGACACACAAGCACAATGAAGTACACGCAGTGAAGCTTTCAACTGTTTATTGACACACGCTTTCGTGCAAAACCTGTACTTCATCAGGTGAGAACACTTTCACCTGATGAAGTGCAGGTCTTGCACGAGAGCCTGTGTCAATAAACAATTGAAAGCTTCACTGCGTGTACTTCACTCTCCTCACGAGGAGAGAGCGCTTAAAGCGATAGTCCGGACCAAGACGAAAGAGACGCTGGCACATTTTATTTTCACGCTCACAATCACCGAGCATTGTATTTCAACTGAATTAGCAGCGTAGTATTTGTGATTGAATCCTCGAAAGGCGCTTCCGCATCCGTTACGGCACTATTCCAAAGTTTCGGTTTCTGTTTCGCCATTCCAACAAAAGGCACCAATTCGAGACAAAACTTGCCGGTTACCAGCGCTCACTCGCCCTTGTCTCGGTCGCCAACCCTTGCAACTTCAGCTTTGGTGCTGTAGCCCATGCTTATGTCATCGCGAAACTGAGACCGGATATGAACATGCCATTTAGTTTTCTTATTTATGGCAAAAACGACGAAGTCCTGCTGGGTGAAATTTTTGCGTTTGGAATCGATCTACAGACAACTTACAGTCAAACACAACTCTAACCTCAAAATGAGTCAAGAGCTCCAGACTATCTCCTAATTAAGATCTGTAAACCTACATGCCGCACGTGTCGCAGGGTAGGGCTGCGGGTAATTTGGACCACCTGATGTGTAAACCTGTAGTGCATGGATACAATCGTCTGTGCCGTATGCTTAGTCGCGCATCGTTGCTCACGCTTTTAGAACAGCATACCAAGCTTACCAAGACTTTATTGTCTTTTTCATAATTTGTAAAATCGATTAGCACATCTTTCCTAAAAATTGTTCAAACGAAAAAGCCAGGGAAGCAGAAAGAAGCACGGAAGCTGCTCAACAGGCGTCAGTCACTCACTATGTGTGTGCACTTTGTCGTTTCACAAAAAGCGATTCAGTCGCGTGGCTCGTGGCCTTTTTTTTATATATTTTTAAAATAGGGACAAAAGCAGGAGTTCATGCAGGGACAGACATTTTAAAAAGCGTGTTTATAGCAGCACACATAACGGATGTGTGCGAAAGGTGCTGCCCAGATTAGCTATCAACTATAGAAACCGTTCAATAACTTTGCGCAGGCATCGTCTGAGTCAAATGCTTGAGACAGTAACTTGTTCCGTTCTTCAATGGTTTGCGAGGAAAGAAGGAATATCTAGACCGCGTAATAAGGATCAAATATGCGCGTTAGTGCATGTCCACGAGTGTGTCTGGATACTCTCAAGCGTAACTCTGACGCATATTTAGAGCGACAAATTTGTTAGACAATACACGAATGTTTGCCTGTTCGCGACACTGCTGTAACTATAGAAGTTGACTTTATGTAACGGTATAGTCCTTGAGGTGAATCTACCATACTAGTCATAGACAAAGCGTAATGCTAATTTCTGAATATTTTCTATGTTCTCAACGTGTTTTTACTGTAGCGATCCCATATTAAGCATATTTCATGTTCCGTTATTGACAGATATCGTAGAAAAATTCAGACTTCAAAATATTACCGCAGAATTCGGCAGCATTGTGACGCTCTGGGTTGCTAGCGTCTGGCATAGTGGGTGCATAACAGAGGGCCTCTTCACAGAGAACGACTGATCCGTTATTGTGAGGGTGGTCGTGTATTCTTCTATGTTTCTATGTTAAATAAAAAGAAAAAGAAAGGAAGGTCTGATCTTGATGTGTATATTCTACCACACCCACACCACACCTCACCTTAAGAAGTTATCTACGTCTTGGGTCACGTTTCGTATGTTACTGCAGAATACAGTCTACAAATTTATTTATTCATTTATTTCTATTTTCATTATTTATTTCTATTTTCTATATTCACTTATCTCTATTTTTAGGGTGCTCATGAAACACACGGGGAGTAAATTCAGGCGGAGCGTGTGTCTGTCCGTCCGTCCGTCCGTTCGTGGCGATCGTCTGTGGAGCCTGTATTCTCTGCATTAACGTATTAGGCAGGAGAAGCAACCAAGCAAGCTCTCCCGGGCTCTTTCAGCTTTTCTTAGCTTAGCGGCTTGTTAGCGACAATCTCTATGTTCAGCCTCATCGCCATTATCATCGGTGTTCAATGTGCAGTGGCGCCGCTACAGTATATGAGACCGCACCGCGCACTCATGTCGTTATTCGTTCTTCATATTTTCCCCGTATCGTCATGTACTGAAACTTTGTTAACCAGTTCGTTCCATGATGTCCAAACTAAATAATAATAATAATTAGCAGTAGATTTACACATAAGGTGAGTCCGCCCATACTCGTGTGGCTACATGTTGCACGTGCCGCAGTGTAGGGCTGCGGATAATTTCGACCACCCCTGCTGAGGAAGACTTTAAAAATTATAAAACCCCGTGCCGGGGAACAAACACAAGGACGACACAAACACACAGCACAGGGTGACGACCTGACCGAGTAACCTTGCGGAAGAGGGCGTTGCTAGCTCAAAAGAAACAAGGGAAAGGGTGCAGGCTAGCTGGTATAGATCCATGAAGAAGACCGAGAGACACGGACACTACGGGAACCTACGTGTGTCGTCACCCCCCCCCCCCCTTTCTGTGTCCGTGTCTCTCGGTCTTCTTCATGGTTGCTAGCTCAGGTTGTTTAAGGAGCAGGTCATTGTCAATAAACTCCTGTTCGTCAGTCTGTGCTGTGTGTTTGTGTCGTCATTTTGTTTGTTCCCCGGCACGACGGTTTTTAACAATTTTAAAGTATGAACCACCGAACAGCCCAATTTTTGACCCTGTTCGAGAGAGGACAGCAGGAAGGAGGGGGGACAGGGGCGTATGCGTCCTGGGCCGACTTCAGGGGGAACTGTGTCGACATCATGAAATATTGCTTCGAGAATCTTTCGAAATGGGGACCAATATATTATATACAGAACATTTTGTAAGCAGTTCGAGACAAGGTTCCACATGATTTTCACCTTACTCTATTCTTTTTGGGCTTGGACCTCTTATCGAAGACGAGCTTAAGGTTGGTATATTGTTCCAGATTACATCTCACAACTTCAGTCCCTATGAATGCTTCACGAGATATGTGAAGCATGTGGGGACATCCAAAACTTCTCAGAAGAGACGCTGTACGAATGGTCGAAAGCCATCGCTGTTCTCTTTGTGGGGCTTGGTTTGGATAGTCATTTTCTACATCGCATTTTGATCCTAAAGATAAGGACGAGGTGTTTAAGGTTAGCTCTACTCATCCCCATGATATTTGCACCGTGGAAAGTTTTGGATGATGCAATGACAAAAAACGTTCACATTACAAACGAAAATGTAAAGGTTCAAACAGATTAGGATCCTAAACTATCTTTTCAGACGTTCACGGCGAAGTCTCTCGGAAGATGACTCTTCTTCAGGATATGAAGTAACACCTACACCACTTTCCACTACAAGGTACCGACGCGTTACCAAACAAAGGATACCATTACGTGCGCACGATCTCATTAGAATAGTATGGATATTCTATTTGTTCGTTTGGTACTTGACTCTACTTCACACAAGCGTTGGAAAGTTGAAAGCGTTCTTTGAAGAGATAATTCTTCAAACACTTATTCCCTTGGGATGCCATGGTGAATGTAGTCGATTTGATGGACAAAGAACGCTTTTATGCTTTCAATATAGGCTGTCAAAGATTTGTTCGCACTGTTCGAAGTGCACAAACTTTAGTACACCGTCTCAAATATAGAGATATTTGCAGACATATTCACCTGGTTTGCAGTTTATTTATTTGGACATACTGCAGCCTCACTCGAAGCTATTATAAGAGTAAATAAAAACAAAATTGACCCGAAGGCATCGCGCAGACAATGTCATTCATAGCATTCCACTCGTTAATGCAAAGTAAAAAACAAAACAAAAAAAAAACCCCTTAAAACCGTCTACCCGAAATGAGTACTCTACAATGTTGAGCCTGTGTGTACTTCTTAAAGAGGAAGCACCAGCAAACGAAATATATTCATCAAACGAAATTCTTGTTTGACGATTCAATTACTGGGTTATATAGGATTTTTGGTTCTATAATTCCATAATGGAGAATTTCACACGGAGGAAGACGCATTTATATTGTTGCAGTTTTTTTTTTTCCTGGACTGACCTCTTCTGATAAACTGCATATGCCGAGTGTTCATCTTGTTTCTTTCTGGGTGTTCCCATTAGCGTTCCATTGCTAAATGTATCCTGAACAACAACAACAACTTTATTTTAAGATGATGAATGGGGAGTTTCATCGCCAGAGGCGATACTCTACCCCATTGCTGGTGGTGATGTGGGGAATGAAATAATGGGCCCCTTCACAATAAGGATTGAAGTCCGATTGTGTCCGATTGTGTGTCATGTACGCCTTACATGTAACATCAGCATGTGCGCTCAACGTGCCCCCATGAGTAATAATTATGTTGAGTGGTCGCAAACGAGTGCTTAGGAGATCAGAAAGTGTTTAGAATCGAGAGACTCTTTTCTATTCTTCTAGAGTGAATGCGCAGCGAGTTCGCAGCATCCTCGCTACATCTAGGTCCTGCCAGATGGACCGATGGCATGACTCATGCCATGGAGCATGGTTCTGCCAAAGGCCATGACATGAATCATGCCGCCTTTTGTTTTTATTCTCCGCCACAGAGCAGCTTGCATCAGTTTTACATGAACTCTTAAATTTCCTCACTGTAATAAGGAAATGAGGACATTCCAATTTTGCTAGAGGGGGCGTTACCATTGTGCAGTGACACGCGCTCATGTTGTTGTTCTGGCGATGGAAATAAAGTTGTTGTGGTGGTCGTCGTTCTTCGGAGTTACGTATTGAACCTTTCTGTGAAACGAGTAACGTTTCCTTGAGTGTGAGGAGAACTTGGATGACGCACACAAAAAGGAAGTGACCACTTCGTTTCTGTGTGTGTCGTCCAAGTTCTCAGGCTTAAAGGGACGGTCGCATTCGTTCCATTCGATTTCGAAACTATAAGATCATTTTATTCCTCCTGTACCACTGACCACGGTATCGAAAATCCCACTCGAAATAGTGGCGTAGTTCTGTTATTCGACGGAATCCATGAGAAGAACGGACGCCGGTATTACGGAATTCCCTTTCAGGGAAAACGAGAAAACGTCACACCCTGAAGGCTAGTTTAGAGTCCTTCGCAGTCTTCGCCTTCGCGTTCCGCGCCGATAGCCAGCGTTCGCTACGCCACGCTTATTCATCCTACCGGGATCATAGTCTGACGCGATTCGGCGCAGCGCAACGAAAACATTACCCGGGAGTTTCACATTTCGTAGTGGGAAAGCAGCCATATCTGGCAACTGTACCCGCGTGCTGGAATCTGACTAAAGACTATGCGTGTTCCCATCGTTCGCACTGTTATGTTTGTACTACTGTGATACGGTTGGTACCTCCAAACATAGACACTGAATCGAAGAAGAAAGTATATAAAATATGTTTTTTTTTTTGTGCTAATGCAAGTGAAATCAGTGTATACATAGCTGTCGCACTGTAGGGAGTCAAGCCACTTATCTGGCTTTTTGCTTGCCTCCTTTTCGTGTATGAATAAACATTATTATTATTATTATTATTATTATTATTATTATTATTATTATGATAAAGTCGCACGTCTTCCCAGCTGTTCTTCTTTTGCTTGTCTCTATAGTACATGATGTACTGTACATACTGTACACGTGTTCTATAGGCACGGATAGGCAGCTCCGATCAAAAGGTCAATGGGAGACACCATGTTGGGAAATGCGAGTTCACTGGAGCCGACGCCGTGCACAGCTCGCTGGCCACTCCCAGACGTAGAGCATTGCTCTACTCCCCCGACGGCTGCTGACGTAGTCGCGTGTTGCCGCCGCGCCGCGCTTCGTCGAGTGTCGTCGAACTATGAACTCACCGGCGGCGGATCGCGCTGCGCGTCGTTACGCCCCGCTCTGTCGGACCAATGAGGGCGCGTCCTTGAAAATGGGGAGCCAGGACGGCACATTTCCTCCTCTGAGCGCCGCGTTCCACTCCTCTGCTCAAGGAGTGAGCTTCTGCGGCCGCGGATGCAGTGCTGATCTTTAAAATTCGTTTATTTAATATCTATGCAGTTTTCGGACGAAAAGATTAGCGGGGAAGATTGTCGGCCGATTGCCGAACATAGTGGAAGCGGTTTCATAGATGGGTGTCCGGATGCGACCGTCCCTGCCCGTTTCACGTATCCACCAGCTCGCTTGCCTTCTACCGTTCTGTTCATCGATGAACCTTTCTGTCAGCTAATTCAGCACATCAATGCCCACAGTTGTTAGGTAGTGTATTTGTCCTGCATTGTACGTAGCACCCATGTAAGCGTATGTCTTGGCGATTCTGTAGGCCGTATTGTTGAATCTGTATTTGGTTCATCTGCACCTTTCACCCCTGAGATGGAGGCTACTCCGAGACAAAGCTTGTGTGTCAGCCAGACATGTACAAAATGCTGCGCAAAAGTATTTAAAATAAGATACTAAATATCCCACGTCAAAAGTATTTAAAATAGAGTACAGAATGCTCAAAACAAAGTCATTTGAGTAGAGTACTAAGTACTCTAAGAAGTATTATATTTAGTATATTTAAAATACTCTTTAAAGTGCTTTAGTATTAGCAGTAAGTGGAACGCGTATTATGAACGTGACCATACAAATGAAAGGAATGAACTTCATCCGCCATACTTAAGCATATCTTTTATTTCCAAGGTGTTGGTGTCAAATAATGTTTGGTGTACTTTGGTGAACTCAAGTAAACTTTGGTGATATGTTCTGACCCAAAACTTCGTATTCCTTCCTGTATGTCAGCTCGGGTCTTTCAACTGCTGGCACGTGTTTATTGCTTTGGTGACAGTCAACCTCTGCCCTCACAGTTCCACCGTTGAAGATACAAGTCCGAAGGGAAGTTGTCGTGAAACAATGGTGATGGGATGACGCAAGTCCGTACTCGGAATGAGCGAAGGACAGCTCAGGAATAACAACAACGAGAGATTTAATTACACTATGTACATGATACTAAGTATATTACCGAAGGTCGAGACTGACCATTTCTCCCTGGACTTTGACGAACCTCCAGATCTCTCAAGATCTGAAGACCAAACCGAAGATCCCATTTCCAGGCTCACTCACATCAGGGTACCGCCTTAAAATTATACAACAAATCACAACGATTTTCACACTTTCCCCAAACCCTGATTTGATCATTCCAACATTAGTACAGCTCACAAAATTCCATCCATAATATTTCACTTTCCCTCATTACCCACCACATCATCATCTCATTTATGTGTGTGCGTGTGTTTGCCTCATTAACATCACTAAAACTCTTAGCAATGAAACAAAGTTCACAAAAGGATAATACACTCCACTAGTGGTCGCTTCTGAAACTACAAAGAAGCTATGGCTCAGCAAACATATGTTCTCAAGGAAACTCCAACAGTGCAGAGGTCATCTTCCCCAGAGCGACCGTTTACATCCTTTCAACCCTTGAACCTTCTAGACTGAAGTGACACAAATATACGTCTAGCTCAAACAAAAGGTACAGTTACAGACGCATACACCTCTGGTCCTTTCTCCAAGGACTTCCTTACAAAGGAGGCGACGCATTGACCTCCGTCAGTGTATTTCCCGAATCGCATTGATACATCCAAAACGCGGGTCCGACTACGGATGCCCGAGGCCATATTAGCAAGGGGAAAATTATGAACTATGAGCAGCATAGTATACCGTAGTGAAATGAAAAAATGAAACTAACAGTGACCAACGAAATAAATGCCGGGATTCCCTTTGTGGGAAATTCTCTACCTTCAATCCCTTAAAGGACGGTAGTCCCAGTCCCGGGGTCGTCCCCGACCCGTTCACCCTCCCGGAGCACGAACAAACGGTGTCCACCCATTTGGTCGAACGCCGTTTGATCGAAGGCGTTTGATCGAACGCCGCTTGGTCGAAAGCCGTTTGATCGAAAGCCGGTTGATCGACACCGTTTATTCGAAATACGTTTGTTCGAAGGGAGTTCAAAGCTCGCAGCATGTCCTTAGCACTTCTTTTTCTGTAACTTTTGACTCCAGCATACGGAGCAGGCAATCAGTGTCCTCTGCTTTTTGTTTGGTTGTTTGTTTCTTGCTTGTTTTTCAGCTAAAGAGGGTAGACCACTGGTTATTTACAAACCTTGGTCATCCACGAACAGCACAGCCTTCTGGCTTTTTGCTCTCTCCCATCCAAAAGGAAAATAATATTGCATTAAACTGAATTGAATTGAATAGAACAATGCGGAAGTATGCCGCCAACCAGTAGGACACATATTGAAGGAAAATGGCCAGAAGAAGTTGGGAGCAGCGAATAGTCTGTGCTTCTTCTGGGCACACTTTTCATTGCTGGCGACAAATTTAAAGGGAACGATCCGAGATGGGATAGTGATATGTGCGCGAAAGGCATTCGAAGTCTGTGAATGCTAAGAAGGAAATTTCGCCATAGTATAAAATAAAGATATTATATTAACAACCATATAAAACCTTTGTTCAACCTACCTACACATCCACGCCATGAAAAAAAAGAAAAAAAAGACAATGTACAAAGATTTGCTCCCCGGCTTATATTGTCTTGGTTTCGAAGGACTTCTTCAGTTATATGTATGTTGGAAGAACCAAATCTAGATTCACTTCCACATAGGCGCAAAGTAAATAAACTAAACCACGATAAATAAGTAATGGTGATGTAGTAAATAAACTAAAACTGTTCTTTCTCCAAACCAATGGTCAGTTAACTACAAACATTAATAATACATTGTTAAAATTTTTCCACGTTCGACGTGAATAAATCATTCAGAAAATATCATTTATTTATTTCATTTATTTATTTGTCAAAAATGTTGAATATTTGACAATTGACATCAATTATGGTTTGACAAAGTGTTGGGGGAGTAGGGGTGAAAGGTATGTACGCCATGTTTAGTCACTATCTGTCAGAGAGGAAAAACCTCTCTAGTTGTCGAACGGGATAGGGTGAACAACCCAGGCCATCGGATCGCCTTCTGGATGCGAAAGAGTGGACTAGGATGAGGAATGTGTTTATGGGCAAGAGGATTACGCAGAGTGAAATATTCCGTAGGATAACAGCATTTAGAACTGAGCTTTCTTCCCCAGTCATCATCTCGTAATAAAGTTGTTGATGTTGAAGCTTTCTTTTGTTGTTTTCTTCTTTTTTTGTTTCATCAACGCTCCAATCGAATCAAAATAATCGATAAAGCGACCGCTGCCTTTTCGATCAAACGGTGTTCGATCAAATGGCTTTCGACCAAAGGTCCCGCGTTCGCTCAAACGGCTTTCGACCAAACGACGTTCGATCAAATGTCCCGGAACCAGTACAAACAACATCGTAAAGAACAAGAGAATGGTTTATTTTACAACCCGGGCTTCGATGCAAACCACAGGCTGCTTCCGCTTCGTTCCGTGACCAGCTTCTCCCGAAAATCATACGGCGCTTTCTTCTCCAGTCTTTTGAACCCGTCAATCGCACCACTCCAGCGCCCTCACTCTGGCACGTGTGCAGCCTCCCCCCCTCCCCCCACACTCCGATTGCGAGCGGCTAATCTCTGATACAACACTGCAACGCTGATAACCTCCGCGTCCGTTGCTCGAGATAACTCCGTGGTGTCCTTGATAACAACCTGCCGGGAATCCCCATACCTTGTACCTAATCTACTGGGGATTCGCCTTGCAATTGGTATAGGAACCGTTTTCTGACGAAGGGGTCGGGTTATTGAGAAGCAAGGCCAAGCGTGGGACCAGCCTATTGGGTAACATCTCATTACGGCCCGAGTCTCATTACGGCCGAAGTCTCATTACGGCCGAAAGCCTCATTACGGCCGAAAATCCTTTAATCCCCAAGTGTCTCGTTACGGCCAAAGTCTCAATACGGCCGAAGGTGGTCTCATTACGGCCGAAGATGTCTCATAACGGCCAAAAAGAAAAAAGAAGCATCCACCATAGTAGCTCTGTATATACTGTGTTTTATGCTTCCCAAAATGTGTCCGAGGCGGTGTGCCCCCACGGCTTGTGTCACACACAATGGTTCATGCACACAATATTGCGACAGTGTTTCATGCATCCCTCGTGAAAAATGTTTTTATTGTCATATGTGTCACACGATATTTGTATGTGTTACGCCATTTTCTCTCAGTATTCAAGCAACATCCTATTCGTTGGTTCTGTGAGCAAACTGTATGTGTGTGTGTTCTGAAAAGTACTCCACAAGGGAGCTCACTGGGAGCTCCAGGAGTCACATGACCTATGACCATGATCTTCTCCCCCACTAGCTGCCTTCTACAATTTACGTCCACCTGAAATTTACAAAAAAGTACATAAGCCACTGAACAAAATGACATGCTCTTGTTTGATGATGACTATAAGACATATGCTGTCAAGCAGACTTTTTTTTTCATATATTCAAAACATATTCAAGAATTATGGACAACAATGACAATTACGTCATAATAATGCAGCTGCATAGCCAGGAAACTATTTCAGGAGGTGTTTTATGAGGCTTGACATGGGGTGGAGGAGTCCCCCTCGTCAGTGCTTTATCCAGACCCCCCCTAACTTTTTTGCCTGTGCACCCCCTACAGGGGGTGCCCTTGCGATTTCAGCTTCAGATACGTCTGTAATGATATGTTAAGCTGTAATGACGTAACTATTCCAACAATTTTTTCCAACACCCTTCTCGTGCTTGGGATTCTGGATAAACCACCACCCCTTGTTCATTTTCGTGGGGCACTACATTAGAGCTTATGCCACTGCACTGATGTCACAATGTTAAAAGTGTGTGTCACTCTGGGCATTCGGAATTCCTCTAAGCGACAATATGTAAATTCAGAATATCCGAAGGGTAAACATCAGATGTTATCTGCAGGCTTCATGCTGAAACGCGTGTACGCAAAACACTTCCGCCGTGGTGGGCGACGCCGTTAGTGTAATCATACACGCAAGACAATTGCGGGCACATGGAGTAGTGGCAGCAACCTGAAAACGATACATTTTCTTGTTACATATGAGTAATCAAAAATATACATTCCGACATGTTTCGTTTTGTCGTTTGTAGGAAGCGCTAGTAAGGGAACAGCACTTGGTTGGTCACATGCAAGCCACAATGCGAGAGGTGCCGATATTTCGATTACGCGATCAAGAATTAAAAGTCTAGAACCATGCACACTTCCCCATGCAACTACTTCCCCAGCATCGTGAGACATGACACCCATGACATGACACCATGTATTCACGTATAGTGTAATGATATGCAGGAATGAAAAAGATGCCAACATACCTGTAATCCAGTGTCCCATAAGTTTGATTCGATTTTTTGGCAGCTACCATGAAGAGCAAATGCACGATTCACAAGTTTCGTTTCGCCATTTTCATTGTTGATTTCGCAAGCGTCGAGCAATCCCACGTGACCTCCTTTGGATCAGTGAAAAGTGAAAATTACTCGCGTCATGAACATATATGTTCATCTCAGCGCAAATCACGTTTTGCATGCTATAGAAGGAGGGGGGATCAATACTCTTCCTTTCGTGTTTTGATATCTTGTTGTTTTGCTACTCTCACTTCGGAGTTCGGATGGTGTCTAGCAACGTTGGGTACCTCGTTTCTTGTGTGTGTGAGCGAGTGGTTGCTGTTTACGATGTGTTCATATATCGCTTTGTAGTGCTGTAATGTGCAAATTAGCGGACTTTATAGCGGCTCTCTATTTTCCGTCGTTGTCTTTCGAGCAGCGCCTGTTGTTCCGGTAAAAATCGAGTTGAATGAACCGCCACAGCCCCAACGTATATCGCGCAGTGTTGACCAAGACCAAGTCAAGCAGGAATTCTGGTGAGTAATGTTTTCGTAGATTGCCTGTCTTAGTAGTGTGCTGTCCACACATAGTTGGATTCTCATAAGAGTAATTTAAATTAATCAAAACAGCTGAAGTGCCTGTAATAGATGTAACTCGGTATCCGTTCGTAGGTTTGCGCCGTTTCTAGTTGGTTGCGCGTTTAGGAACAACAAATTTATTCGAAGACGATAAGATACCGATAATGCATCACCGTACAGCAGCATTTACTCGTATCATTGTGAGCCATATTTCATTTGTTAAAATTTGTCGTCGTATTTCTTCAAAAATAAAAGCGCAAGTCGGCGTACTTGAATTGATCTCCAAGAACTGCTTACGTCGAACGTCTGCAAATGTTGTTCTTATGTGCCTTCGCGCACCATAGTAGGCACAAAGCATATCTGATTAGAATAAATACTTCAAGAGGAAGTCATTCAAATACATTGTTATTTATAGCTGGTTTTCCATTCCAGGCATGGTATGTGGCTGCACGAAGGATTCCGAAAAAGAAAAACAACAACATGGCTAATAGGATGTTGCTGCCCAGGGAGTCCTGGCGAAGAGGTGAGCTGTTAAGATCATCATAAGGTTCTGTTGTGAAGTGAGAAATTTTGTAGTAGTGCACGAATGTTAATTCGTGCACTACTTTTATAAAAAAGAAACCAGAAATGGAAAGTTATGCATGCATCATTTCATGAATTGTAATGTATTACTATTTGATATTCACATGTTTCCATTAAGGGAATGAACTACTGAACCTATATTCATATCATGGTCATGCTCTGTGTTTACCTGGAAGTCACATTTTTAAGGCTTGTCATTCTTTTGTCTAAATGAATATTTATGTTAACCTTGTATGAAATAGCAGACACGTATCAACACGTGTGCAGCTTGTGCACATTAAAACGAGCCATGTAGAGACAAATGCTTGTTGTTGTTTTTTTTTAATATTCTAGCCTATTCATGGTTGCTCATCGCTTCTTGCAGGTTTACTCATTCCAGAAGCAAGAATTGTATCATTGTAAGGCGAATGGAAATAAACTGACATCGACTGAGATAGGTGCTCTGTCATGGCCAATGACTGTAGGATGGCTCCAAAAGCGTCACAACAAAGCCAATATTCATCTAGCTCTCTACAAGTAGCTAACTCCACATAGTAGCCTGCTTCACAGCCTACACTACCTTGTGGGAGTACACATTACACAATATGTTGCATTGTGCTGTGGTATGATAACATACCGTTTGTCTCGCAATATGTGTATATAAATATGATAAGGGCCCTAAGGGCACAGTGCATGGCTTATACCCTGCTGAATATATATTCATACCTGGCTGCGACATTGCATATCAATGCAGGTTACAATACACATTTTGACATTTGGCCGTTATGAGACATCTTCGGCCGTAATGAGACTGCCTTCGGCCGTATTGAGACTTTGGCCGTAATGAGACACTTGGGGATTAAAGGATTATCGGCCGTATTGAGACTTTCGGCCGTATTGAGACATTGGCCGTAATGAGACTTCGGCCGTAATGAGATACAATCGGATAAATGACGGACACGCGAATTCAAAAAAAGAAAAAGAAAGAAGGGGGTTAAGTTCCAGTGAGCTGAAAATCTGGGCACGGCGGGGGGGGGGGGGGGGAGTGTGCTGGATACGGCTTGACGAAAAAGGAAAGTATTTTGAGTACTGAGTGGCAAATACTGAAGAAAAGTATTTTGAATACTTTAAAAATACTTGTCGCGAAAAGTATTGAGTACAGAACCAACAACAACAACAACAATTATATCCTGACGATGAAGTGGGGAGGTTTTCCACCAAGATGCCGCAAAAAGTATACCGTATTTTGAGTACGTACTCAAGATACGTACCACCGCGGTGAAACACCCCATCTCATCGTCATCATTTATTGTTGTTGTACAAGTCTGTGTGTCACAGATACAAAGTGTCCCGGCAGGAGATTTGGTAAACTGGAAGACAACTGCATGTCCAGTGTCCACTGCACTCATTATGGTTGTGGAGGGAACATCCTGACACCACTGCTGATGTGGGGCACGACCATATCTGAGGGGTACGTGCGCGACCGAATCGAGCATGGAGTACGGTAAAATGCATTTCGGATACACAAATTTTGTCGGGAGATTTAGAAGGCCTCTACAAAATTATTTTGCTTACTCTCTGCCTGCGTGTAGGGAGGTAAGATTTGGTAGCTATAGAGCTGGTTAGTGACGAATATGTAAAAAGAAAAAGAAATAGAGATACAAGGGAAAACTAAGTTCACAAATGTGCGGAATTTGGACACTTAAAGGGGTCATGAAATAATTTTCGGGAATTCCGAGTACTCTGCCGGAAACGGTTCTCACGATCACTCACTATTATAAACACATCGACTTCAGTACACCGGGGACGCAGTTACCACGCAAGAAAAGTGTGGTATGACCGTCGGATACATCCCTTCGAAGCGGGCTTACGTCATCAACATCCAGTCCTCTCAGCCAATTGTAGACGACCGGGAGCCTCACACTCTGCGGGCCCGCGTGTGGGCATGGTTTTGGTTTGGAGAACAAACTACGCTGCCGTATATCCGCCATTGAAATCAGTAGAAATATGGCGAAGCGCAAATCGTCAGCGATGGAGGAACATATTATGCGACGCACACAGCGTCTAGGAATCGTTCCACACAAAGAAGCTCCCAAAAGGGCCGCCGACATAGAGATTTCCTGACCAAGAAGTTCAGAGAGGAAAACGTGCTCCGGTACCCATGCCGAATTTCAACGGCTACATTACATTTCCGGTAAGGCTTCTGTGTCAACGATTAGGTACGATCTAGCTACAGGTCAATTGAAATATATTTCATAACGAAGTTTGCAAGCATGCCTGCAAATTTCGCAATTTGCTCGCAAAACACCGTCCTCCAATCGGCAACATTACCTGTGTCTGACGTCACGGTATGTTCGCCTCGCAGGCGGGTCGTAGGAGCCACCCTTCGCGGCAGTGGTTGATATCGAATATATTTGCTATTTGAACGATTTTCAACTTCGTATTTCACAAGGTGAATGCTTTAGTACAGAGGAACAAATTGAAAATGATCGAAGGCTTGTCAAATATAATTTCATGGTCCTTTTACAATATTGTATTCGAGAAAAAGTCAGTGTGGTATTTGTCATACAGTTTCTGTCAACGCTAGAGCGTAGCGGTAAAGCGAAGATAAAATGTACGGGACAAGATCAAAATAGTTTTTTTTTCTCTTGAGTTTGAGCTGTTGTCTGTGGAGAAGCCGTCGAAGGCATCCATTGTGAAAGTAAGCTCAGGTGTGTGGCACACCTCCTAGCATGAGAAGGGATCTGAAAAATGTTTTAATGCTTGTTTTGTGTACAATGTGAATCACAAAAGAATCCGTAAGTAAACCCGTGGACTCGGGCTGCCCGATTATATTCGTTCTTGTGCCCTGCTTCTCTATCAGCGGACAAGGTACACACGTAATGATGAACCAGCAGATAATAAAACAGCGCCGCAACGCGAGCGCTCAACAGAGCATATGGCATGTGGGGAGATAGAACGCGCGCGGAGCCGCACTAATTGGAGATTTCCTAACAAGCGCATTTAAATTGGAGAGCATGCTGGAAACAATGGGGCCGGTGGAAATTCATTTCTCTGAGAAACCTCTTTCGTTATGGAGTGATCGTGGGAATAACGAAGTACCTAGGTAAGCTACTCCAAATCTACTCCATTTTTTTTTAAGTGTGGGAAGCGATCGATGGACCAAAACGTAATACTACGAGTATTTCAGATTTTAGCTGTTCGCATTTTTCTTCATGAACGGGGCTCTCGCTCGTGCGTAGTGTTCCCGTGCAGTCGATTACAAAGGCCCCCTCTTTTGGCGCACTCAAATCGGGAGTATGACTTATACCCGGAGCAGCAAATAAACAGCGAAAAGCAACTTCGGAGCGCTACACTGCTCGCTCGGTGAGGCCTATTCCTGTTGTCTGCTCATGCAGTGCACAGACGGAGGACACGTTGGCTTAGTTTCAACCTATACGCTGTGCAAGTGCGCCTCTGCGCATGAGAGGAGGCAGTGAGAGGGAAGAGGAGGGCGCCGCCTTAGCCAATGGGACTTCCCGAGTGGAGTAACCGGGAGAGGAGATATGCGCAGAACGCTCGGTTACTTGCAGAGCGTATAGCAGCGTTGGAAGAGAGGACGGCGGTTGTGAAGACATTTCCTTGTAACAGTGAATGAAACGAAAAGATGGGAATTTGCAAGACACCATAGGAGCTATTTACTGTGAAGATGACTGCATGGCATGAAGGTGTCTGCATTAAAGAACTGCATTTCCCGCGAATAACCGCCGATAGCCGTGTGGAAGTTGTCCACTAATAAAAAAGCGTGAGAACAGTTATAAAAACACTACAGTTTACTGAAATCTGAGCATTGGGTAACATAGAAAGTTCGTATCTTGCTTCCGAGCCCATATTTCGGGGGCGTGCTGCCGCCGCTCAACAGGAAATACGTCACTGAAAATCTCAAGCACCCGGGCTTTTGTCGTCTGCTTCCATCTTCCATGCAGGCATGCACGCAAATTAAACGGGAGCATGAAAAGCGGCTCGGAGTCTCACAGTCCCAGGTGCGCGAGTGGCGCGTTAAGTGACTAGAATCTGAAACATCCGGGGCGCGTACTTAACGCAGCCGAAGGGACCGGTTTCGTCGCGTGCTTTCTCACGTGATCAGTCTTTTAGCCATCATGTGTAAAGATGATGGCATATTGCCGTGTAAGCATGTTTTCGTGAAGAACAATATTTAATGACAATAAGTTATAGAAGAAGAATTATAAATAAAACATAAAAAATAAGTGAACTTTTAATGACAAGTTTAACACTTCAGTTTGATCATGCTTCTTAGTACTACAACGCATATCGCTCAATGTAAATTTTTCCTAAGCAAAACAAAATTGATATTTTACTTTTAACTGTTTAACACCTTTAAAGGTATGTGCCATGCACATTAAATCTGATCGCTTAACATTGTACTTCAAGGAGGATATTTTACAAAATTTTGAAAGTATTACAAAATATCTCTCTCTCACACACACACACACACACAAACAAACAAACAAACACAAACGGGATGATGATGTGATGGGTCATTCACCGCCGTCGGTACACTGCTCCATTGCTTGTGGAAGGGATGAGGAAGGGATGATGATGGAAAGGTGTCCCAAAATATCAGTTGACAACGCAAGTCTTGCTTTTGTAGTGATCCAAGAGACAAGTGCTGACTACAGCACGCTCACGCTTCTGGAGCCCGTGCTCCGAATAAACACTTCTTTTCTGCTGCCGCACTGGCCGTTCCGGTTGTCTCTTTCTCTGGCTCCGGTCGAGCTCCCACATCTGGTGAAACGAACGTACCGAACGTCTCCATGACCTCCCAGGGTGGCATCGACGCGCCAGCCCCGGCGCCGCACGTCAATTCCGTCGCGGTCCGACTCCCTGCATTCTGGCCCGCCAATCCCTCAGTGTGGTTCTTGCAGGCAGAATGCCAATTTCAGCTCGCCGGGATCTCCACACAGCCTACGAAATTCAGGCACGTCGTATCCGTCCTTCCGCCCGAAGTCGCTTCCGACGTCGCGGACGTCCTGATGGCCCCAATGGGCGAAACACCGTACGACACCCTCAAATCTGCTCTTATTGAATGTACTATGGCCTCCGAACGACGCAGATACCAACAATTGCTGTCTGCTGAAGACCTGGGCGAGCGCCGCCCATCGCAGTTCCTGCGGTGTTGTTTCCGGGAAGATTTTTTCTAAAGATCGCAGTTCCTACGACATCTTCAAGGCTTGCTAGGCGACCGGGCCTCGTCCTTCGATGAACGCTTACTCAAGGAATTGTTCCTCCAGCGACTCCCTACCACCGTACAGATGATTCTTGCCACGGCCACCAACCTTTCGCTTTCGGAACTCTCTCTACACGCCGACAAGATCATGGAGGTGGCACCGCCGCCTGTTTGCGCCATCGCCTCACACCACTCTGCCTCCCAGCACCATCCAGCGGAATCTAGCGTCCCCGCCGTTTCCCAGACCATCCCTGCCTCTGAACTTTCACCCTTGAGGGCAGACATTCAGTCCTTGGCGGAGGCAGTGGCTTCTTTGCGCCAGTTCCAGCCCGCCCCCGCTGCGTCCCACCGCCCCCCCTTCTCTCGCCGCGACGGAAGGCGCCCACGCTCCCGCTCGCCTCGTACGGACAACAGTCGCCGCAGGCATCCGACACCTTCGCCAGTCCCTCCGAACCCGACCACCTTTTGCTGGTACCATTGGTCGTTCGGGGCACACGCTCGTAACTGCACCCCACCATGCACGTGGCCGGGAAACCAGCCTGGGGACCGCTAGAGGCGGCGTCCGCGTCCCACCAATCTCCCTGCCGCCTCTTTTACGTGTTGGACTTGATTTCCCGGAAACGCTTTCTTGTCGACACCGGGGCTCAGGTCAGCATACTACCGGCAACTTCTTCGGAAAAGCGCAGATCACCTACGTATCACCTCGTTGCTGTAAACAACACCGGCATTCCCGTATTCGGGGAGCGATCCCTCACGCTTGACATCGGCCTCCGCCGTACTTTCCCGTGGATTTTCAAAGTGGCGGCCACCGATCAAGCCATTATCGGAGCCGATTTTCGTGAACATTTCGGCCTGCTTGTCGACCTCCGGCACCACGTTCTTCTTGACCACGGCACCAAGCTCCGCGTTGCGGGCATCGCCTCGTCTCCCACACCACAGCTCGCCACAACCACCCTTGCGGCGCTACAATCTCCTTACGCCACCCTGCTTGGCGAATTTCCTTCACTGTGCTTACCACCAGACTGGACTAAGCCCGTCAATCACTCCGTCCTCCACTACATTTCCACCTCAGGTCCGCCGGTGCATTTCAAGCCCCGACGACTCTCTCCTGATCAAATGAAGGTAGCCCGCAGTGAATTTGAGCACATGCTCGCCATTGGAATCGTCCGCACCTCCTCTAGTGACTGGGCAACGCCTCTTCATATGGTCCCCAAAAAAACCGGGGACTGGCGTCCCTGCGGAGACTACAGGGCTCTCAACGTCATCACCAAGCCCGACCGCTACCCCTTGCCCCATATTCAAGACTTTTCTTTCCACCTCGCCGGCATGAAGTTTTTCAGCAAGATTGATTTAACAAAAGCATATCATCAGATCCCTGTAGCCCCCGAATACGTCCCCAAAACCGCCATTATAACACCCTTTGGATTATTGGAGTTCCCTTATTATAACACCCTTTGGAGTTCTTGCGCATGCCCTTTGGGCTGCGCAATGCAGCCCAAACGTTTCAACGATTCATTGACTCTGTTCTCCGCGGACTGCCTTTCACGTTCGCTTATATGGACGATCTGCTGGTTGCCAGTGCGACCGAACAGGAGCACCACGACCACCTCCGCCAGGTTTTCTCCCGCCTCGATGCTCATGGCATCGTTATCAACCTACAGAAATGTGAGTTCGGAAAGACATCTCTAGAATTCCTTGGACATCACGTATCTGCTGACGGGATAGCTCCCCTCCCTCAAAAGATCCAGCCCATCATGGACTATCCAGTTCCATCCTCCGTGCGCCAGTTGCGAAGATTTCTCGGCCTCGTCAACTACTACCGCCGTTTCGTCCCCGCCTGTGCAGCACTTCTCTCCCCCCTCGAAGACCTCCTGAAATCCCCTAAGAGCCCCCGCCAATCTCTGCCGTGGACCGGCGTGCACGACACCGCTTTCACGGCCGTCAAGCAAGCCCTTGCCGACGCCACCCTCTTAGCCCACCCCCGCCCCAATGCCCCGCTCTCCCTGCTTGTGGATGCCTCCGCCCAGGCTGTCGGCGCCGCACTCCAGCAAGAGGTTGACTCCTGCCCACAGCCCATTGCATTTTTCTCACGGAAGCTATCATCAGCAGAGTCACGATATAGCGCATTCAGCAAGGAGCTCCTGGCAGCTTACTCAGCCGTTCGCTATTTCCGCCATTTTCTCGAGGGGCGGTCCTTCACACTCTGGACGGATGACAAGCCTCTAGTCGGCGCCATGGCGTCGGCCGGCCGCAACTACTCTCCGCGGGAAATCCGTCACCTTTCCTACATAGCGGAGTTCACAACCGACATTCGTCACATCGCTGGCTCCGCGAATGTAGTGGCTGACGCCCTCAGCCGCATCTCCACCCTTTCCTCCAGCCCACTCTCAATCGCGGACTTGGCTACCGCCCAGGCACGGGATCCCGAACTGCAACGGCTTCGCACCGCGTCTACCGGTCTCAAGCTCCAAGATATCTCGTACCCTTTAACTCCGACGCCCGTGCTCTGCGACATCTCCGGTGCATCCCCTCGCCCTCTTGTCCCTGACGCCCTCCGGAAACCCATATTCAATAGCATCCACGGCCTCGCACACCCCGGCGTACGCGCCACCATTACGCTGATCACGGATCGCTACGTATGGCCGGGAGTGCGCCAGGACGTCAGAAGATGGGTCCGCGCTTGCACTCCTTGCCAGCTGTCAAAGTGCCAGCGCCACACAAAGTCTCCGATTGGCACGTTCCTCCCCCCGTCACGCCGCTTTGCTACCGTGCACATCGACATCGAGGGCCCCCTCCCTCACTCTCATGGCCAACGATACATTCTCACATGCGTGGACCGCTTCACCCGTTGGCCAGAGGCAACCCCCATGGCGGATTCAACGGCCGAAACGGTCGCTTCCACGTTTCTTTCCTCCTGGATCGCCCGTTTCGGCGTGCCAACGGAAGTCGTCACTGATCGCGGTCCCCAATTCGAGAGCCGCCTATTTACAGCATTCACCAAGCTCCTTGGTACCACGCGCCTCCGCACCACCGCGTACCACCCTGCCTCCAACGGCTTGGTGGAGCGTTTGCATCGGCATCTCAAGCAAGCCCTGGTGGCCCGCGGCGCGCCCCAGCACTGGACCGAGAATCTGCCGCTGGTCCTCCTCGGCATTCGCGCGGCCTTGAAGACTGACATCCAGTGTTCCTCCGCGGAATTGGTATACGGCACTACCATCCGCCTACCTGCTGACGTGTTTCAAGTCTCCCCCCTGCCGCCCGATGCCCCCTCTGACTACGTGCGCCGTCTCCAATCTACACTCTCCCGCCTTCATCCTACGGCTACCCGCCCTCCCCCGCCGTCGCCGGGATACCTTCCCAAGGCTCTATCTGAAGCCTCCCACATTTTCCTCCGCGTGGACAGGCTTCGACGGGCTCTTCAGGCCCCATATTCCGGCCCGCACAAAGTGCTCCGTCATGGCACGAAGACCCTCGTCATCGACCTCAACGGCAAGCCGGAAACGGTGTCCATAGACCGCACCAAGCCAGCCTTCATCGACGCGCCCTCCGTGCAGGCCTTCGACACGCCTCTTCCATCGGGCCCGGTGTCCCCCGCCCCGCGCCCTAAAAAGTCCGTTTCCTGGGCTCCCTTGCTTCGGACAATCCTTCCAGTCCCCCGAGGGGGAGGGTAGTTTGTAGTGATCCAAGAGACAATGAAGTGCTGACTACAGCACGCTCACGCTTCTGGAGCCCGTGCTCCGAATAAACACTTCTTTTCTGCTGCCGCACTGGCCGTTCCGGTTGTCTCTTTCTCTGGCTCCGGTCGAGCTCCCACATCTTCATTATGTCTTCGATGTCGTAGATACGTGCTAATGCATACAGAAGAACCTCCCTATCTTGGACACCCCGAGGTGTCCTAATGTGTCCTACTACTACTACTACTACTACTAACAAATATGTGTCCTACTTAGGGAGGTGTCCGAGTTACAGAATACAAGGGAAACCAAAAATGGAAAACAACACACCTGTGTTGCCAGAAATGTCCACCTTCTTCAATTCATGGTCATTAGTGGTACAGCTTGGGACAAAAGTTTATGGAACACGGCAGTGGCGTATTTCTCCATCGGAGCGACCCCCTAGTAGCTATCAGGAAGAGATCGAATAGGAAACGGGCAACCAACTATTCTTTACACTTCTCAGTATGTGTATACGCTCCTGTTTGCCTCTACGTTGTCACTCCAATGGAGATATCCGTAAACTTTTGTCCCAAGCTGTACCTGGTACCTCTCTACCCGCTCTTCACTGATAATTATTGCTGATTTTAGTAGATGCAATTCCGTGCGGATTCCGTGCGGATTCCACTCAATGCCATTGCCTTTGTTGCTTTTCGAGCAACGTGCTGTCTGCTTGAGAGTTTAAACTAGAGATGGGGCGAATCCAAAATTTATCGAATCCGAGTCCGAATGTGAATCCAAGGAAGGTTCTACGAATCCACGAATCTTACGAATCTGGAATCTTTCGAATCCTTTCTTTAAAAGGAGTTTAAAAAGCCAGAAAAAAAAACACACACTTCTAGTGAAAGGTGTTTTGAAGCAGAATATGATGCGTTTGTTTAATGAAAAACAAATTAAATAATGCTTCAGTTTCAGGAGAAAATATACTTATATAGTTCTTCTTAAACGAAATTTATTTAACACGTTGTTCATCGACTACAAGAAATGCATAAATTCTCGAGTCTGAATTATTTCCATAAAAGTAAGCAACGATAAAATGGAAAACCAGATTACTTTGAAACTTGTAATGTAACAGTTCCTGCCTGAACTCTTTCAGTCCAGAGTTCTGTGAAGAAACACAGAAGAAAACACCTGTCGGCCGATGAGGCTTTCGGCGGACTCCGGAGGCGCCAATTTGAAAAAGAAACAAACAAGCGTGGTTGGTGGATTCGAAAGATTCGATTCACCGTTTTGGGCACTGGGATTCGGATTCGCGAATCTCGAATCCCTGCCTAGGATTCGTGAATTCGCGGATTCGGTTGGCACATCCCTATAGTTTAAGCACACTTGGAATTAAGCTCAAGGACTTGTCTCTGAAGTATCAGCCCACTTTTGACCAGGGGTCGAAACCGGAACTGAACCGTAACCGGAAACCGCAAAAAAACGTTATTTTTTGCCGAACCGAACCCGAACCGAATCGTAAACATTTTCTCTCTCCCCTTGAACGAACCGGAACTGAACTGAAAAAATCTGATGCGGTAACCGGTTCGCCAGACGGTAAGAACGCCTATACCTTCCCACTCGACTGCCGCGCACCAGCTCCCTGAATCGCTCGGAATCTTGCCGAATTTATAGAGCGGACAAATTGATAAACCAAAAAGTGGTGAGTCCGTGCACCTCCTACAGCCTCACCTCCAAAAAGTTCACGACATCCCTATACATTTTTGTGACTCGAGGTGTAAAAAAAAAGAAAAAAATGTGCGCTACACGACAGCTACACTTTGCATTGTTGCCTGTGCTGCTTCCTTTGATTCAGCGTCGCAGTGTGAGGGCGACATAAATTTTAATAGCTCACAGTGACATCCACAAGCAACGCAGACCACTAGCGACCAGGGAAACAAGTTGGCGTGTGGTCCAAAGCATGGAGGAAGGAAACATTGGAGCGGCATCTCGCCCTCTTTTCAATGGGGAGCAGCGTGCCGGCCTGCGCATGGGACTTTGGGATACTCCTATCTACCACGTGACCACTTTCTCCTCTTACTTTTCTTTCGAAATTGGCGATAGTCTTTTGCAATAGGGTTCAATGGTATGTTGTAGGCCATTTCCCAGCGCTTTCCGGTACAGTAAAGATTGATCTGCTGTGAACTGCATGGTTCTTGCTGGACAAAAGTTTACGGAACACGCTTCGGCGCATTCCTTCCGCAGGGTGTCACACTATCAACGAATGCGACCGCACGGACTTACAGACATGTGCCTAGGTAACCCAGTTACCTGTTTGCAAGTCCATATGGTACCATTCGTTGCTAGCGTGTCACTCTGAGGGAGGAATGCGCCGGAGCGTGTTCCGTAAACTTTTATCCAGCACTGTTCCTATGAAGTGTAGAGGCGAGAGAATAAGAGGAAGGAACTTCGCCGGAACGGAGACGACACTTGCTCCACTATCAACAGATTTTTTAATGGCAGCAATCCTTAAATAGGGGTTGCCGAGGGGAAGGGGAAAACCGAACAAGTCACTTTTCATGTCCTACATCTGCCTTCTAGATACTTAAATTCTTCACGTGTCAGTGCCACAGACGGTTCGCTGACTGGGCAAAGCTAATTGTGTCAGCGAACCGTCTGTGGCACTGACACGTGAAGAATTTAAGTATCTAGAAGGCAGATGTAGGACATGAAAAGTGACTTGTTTGGTTTTCCCCTTCCCCTCGGCAACGCCTATTTAAGGATTGCTGCCATTAAAAAATCTGTTGATAGTGGAGCAAGTGTCGTCTGTGTGTTCTTGTCCGTGTTCCGGGCTCCGGTTTTAATTCAGTCTGTGAAAACGGTTACAGTGTATTTTACGGAGCATAATAAGGGGATCATCATCGTGTTACTTAACCAACGCGCTATACATCTTTTCGCACAATGGGGGGGGGGGGGGGGATATGTTTATTGAAGAAGAAGAAAAAAAGAAAGGAGCAAAGGTCAGACAGGCACAGTGCTTTCCCCAGCAGCACAATGTACTGAAAGTCGAGTGCAATGGGTGGTTTTCAAGTTGAGAAGTGGCGCTACGCATGCTGGGTCTTCGAACTTCCGGTCCGAAATTGCGCTCTATTGGAGCAAAGCAAAACTTATACCATCTGGCTTAAAAGACAACCAAGATGAGTTTCCTGGGAATGCCTGCACCCCAAAGAAGTAAGGTACTGTAACAAATACTTCGCACGTACTTTTCTTGCGACAAACATAATATTTCGTAACACATCGTGCATGTTTCGGTTTCGTTCGGCGTGCGCTTCAAAATCGCAATCTTTTGCTGCGGGAAATGTTCTCTTACAATGCGGTCAATTTGACGCTTCAAATAACAAAGATAACAGACAACATTTCAGATATGGCACAACAAAATGTGTAGGCAGTATTTTACGCTGCAATCTTCGGCACTCTGACGATAGTACGCATGTAATCGTTTTCTTTAAGTCTGGGAAGAAGCTGTGGCTTTAGTAATATTCTATTCGTATTATGAATAGGGGTGGACGGTATGTGTCTTATCGATGTTCCTTAGTTTCACGAGTCTGTTCAAGGCCTTCCACCTACCCGTCCACACCTCTTGCACCCGACTTTCAGTACATTTTGCTGCTTGGGTTTCTACCTCGCACATACAGAAGAAGCGGTTGGCGTCGCCCATACTCTTCGCGTTTTGCATGATCTGTGGGTGACGCATCTAAACTTCAACATGGCGAGCATATCCAGATTGTCGTTTGGTTTCGATTTTGAGATTTTTGATGTTGGTTCTCGATGCGTTGAAGGCGAACGAATATTAAGCGCTGCTCATGTACTTCTGGCAGGCGTAACCGAGTTGTCCAAAGAGAAGGCTATATGGTTGTCGCGTATTATTTCCGAAGTTCCGGCGTCTTTGGTCAACCACACTTCGTGAAGGTGAATTTCACGTTTACCGGTTGCGAGGCGGAAATAGCAAGCACCGAGTGTCCTGCGCATGTCAGAGACATGCAAGTACACGACAGCTGTGCTTCTGCTCTCTTACAGGTAAAATCTTCTAAGTGTGTAGCGCGGGTACGAATGTAGTTTAGAATTTACAGGGTCATGTTGCGACACCTTGTGTGTCACTGGTGCGCATATATTTGGGAAACCTAACGTCGCATTGTTTCTGCATTCTTTGCCAAGTGATTTGACGCGCTGATTCGATTCAAATGCACAGTTACAAAACCAAAAGTTACAAAAAAAAAGTTCATCAGATATGTAGGCTGTACCGTTCCAAGAGTTCTGCCACACAAGCATTGCTGATGTAATAGGTTTGCCGATTTTGAGTCGCCCAATCCACCTCTTCCGACGATGCGTCAAAGTGGGCGGCATTCCATGTGTGGAAAGAAGAAAACGCGGAAAAATAAACTGCTGTCCTTTCGGCGCACAGAGTGTCATTGTGGCACAGAACAGAAGTCGTTCAGTTTAGTTTGTTGGTCGTTGTCTGCACTGTTTACGTGATCCATGATTTGAACACCAAAATACAGGTGAAGCTCAGCGACCCACGCGGAAAGCAGTAACCTCTTCACAAGTGAAAGCGGGGTCGGCCGTGTGAACCTGGATCGGGTAGTTGAGTGTTTCACCGCTGGGCGGCGTCGATTTGGCAGAAATGAGGGGAGTCTCCGTCACTACTCGGTTTACAAAATCCACAGCCAACAATAAAATCAGCTCGGGGCACAGTGTAGGCAGATTACTTTCACTCAACGGTATACCCACCGGCGATATACTTCGCGTCATCCATCCATATTTTATACCTTCATTATATCATTAAAGAAAGATGCAGTTACGCTTGCATTTGAACAGTACACAGACGGTCCTTGCACGCACTTTTTTTTAAAGACTTGCGTTCCTGCTCACTTTGGCCAACAAGACGGCCATTGTTGGAGCTCACCAGCCCATTCCTGCGAACCTAATGGTGGAAGATTATCCGATTTTCCCGGACTGTCAGGAGCGTGTTAATGTTATTACGGCCCCCGGCTTATCTATTTCCCTGGGCTTAAGGAGGAACGCAATAAAGCGGGAGAGTCGGCGAAGATCACATAAGAAAAAAAAAAAGAAGAAGAAAGAGGGAGGAACTATGATAATGCAAAAAAAAGTTGGACCGAAGAGAACGTCAGCCTGCGTACCTTAAGATGTTTTGTCAGACATCCATTATGAGAAGAAAGAATATATAACTACACACCAATATAGATATGAAAACAAGACCCGGTGTTCTTGATGGATCCTCCTGATGATATGATCCGTGGTCCCGGCGCTGTGCAGGTCCTTAACGAGAATTTGATCAATATAGCTTCAGGCCCTGTGTTTGGTTTTACCTTGTGTCCTTTTTAAGTTGGAAATCGAATCTTTGTTGTAGCTCTGGCTCAGCACATATGGTAGTCGCTTTAAATCCGCCCTTATAACGAGTACATTCCTGCACTGTAACTTAAGCTGTGAAGGCTGAATCAACAATTACGACAAACACAACATTTAAGCCTCTCCGATGCCCGAGCGATGATTTTAAGGACTTGGAAAAGGAGCTAAGGCGTTGGGGAGGCTTAATTGTTGTGTTTGTTCTAAATGTTGATTCAGCCTCTGCAATTTACGTTACTATATAAAAAAAGAAGAAAACCCTTCCTCGATGTGTTCGTTTGAATGTCAGCGTGCACCATTGACCTCTAGGCACCTGTAGACTACAGTTACAGGTCAGTGGAATGCATGGAAGAAAATGTGAGAGAATGTGGCTAGAGGGACTGTACGACTGGTGTCCGTGTCTTTCTGAACGAAATCTTGTTATGCTGACTGGTTATCTGCGTGGGATCACGCTCTTCTAGATTCACAATTCCTGCCCGCAATGTACCGTACTACGTTAGAAGCTCAGCCTGGTGCTACGCGTTTCGGCGTCCGTCCGGGAACCCACAGAAGTTTCTGGGTACCCTGGGACAATGTGAACAATTTCAAGAATGGAAAAATTAAAACTGTCGTTTTTGTCTTCTGGGACGTCTTCCACGGCACCTTCAAGAAAGACATCGACTTCTGTCTCGTGCAACGCACTTCCTTCCCGTCAGCCTGTGTCCGAGTTGCCTGTAGATACTATACGCCTGTCGGTATTATGTGATTGTAAGTCCCACGACGCAAAAGGAGCCGCCGTCGTCTCATAGCCCGTATTCCAGCGAATGGTACTTTCCGTTAAGAATATTTTATTAACATAATTATCTAATTACACAAGTAACTGTCAAATTACACTTTGCTTTTCACTATAACAACGTAAATGTTTTACGTGCAACAACAACAGATATATTCTGATGATGAAGTGGGGAGGTTTTCCAATGTAGGAGTGGAATGTGCAAAGTATCCTTACAAGTATGTCAAACTGCTAAAAATATGTACAATCTATCATTCGTATGTACACATACCTACACATTCGACTAAAAAATTTGGTTTGTGATTATTTACATTGTCTGAATCCGTTGTTAGAAAACGAGGTTCCACACGCATATGCACTGATTAGACCCACTGACGCAAGAGTCCTGCTCACCTGGCGAAAAGAGACTGAGCTCAAGGTAGTCACGGAGCAAACACATAACAAGAGTAAGTCTCAGTAGTATTGCTTGAACACGGCGATTCTGAGCTACAATCCGACATCGGAACTTCCAGCGCTACTTTCTAGTTTTCACGTCATGTGACCAAACAGCGCACATATGTGGCCAAGCGTGATAAATCTTTTGCGGGGAAGCCTCGTGGACTGCACTAATGTTCTCGATTCCTTCCGTCATGAATTAGCGCCCTGAATTTTAGGCATTTGCCTAAATGCCTATAAACTCCTAAATGCGACATTTTCGAGGTTGCCTGCCTTTTTATCGACTCTGGCGAGTCCTGGCATTTTGCAACATTTTTAGACGTCATAACAACCTTTTTTAGAGGTGCGAGTACGCCTTTCAGGCTCATGCTGAATGCTGCATTTTGCTTTTCGTTTTTGCTTGTTTGTGCCTTTCGTTCCTTTTTTTTAGTTTCCTTCAGCGCCCTGGTTTTCTAGAAAGGGTTCGTGTATATTTCATCAAAAGACTTGGCCTCTTTTTGCCCTTGAAGATCATCGAGGGCGGAGAACTACAAGTACTGCTTAATATAGCGTGGTTTTAGGCCGCCTCAGCATTCGCGTACCAGAAGTCAAAGCTTGTACGGTACCGTAGCCTTTAAACGAGCAAGCTTTCCTGGATGGTGCATTCTGAAATGCCAACAAAGCCAAAGAGCGTACCAGATTACCGCGCCTATTCTGGTGTTTTTGGGGGGGTGACGCCGAAATACATAATTGAAGAATAAAACATTGAAAAATAAGTCATGTAAAAATCCACTTTTGAAAATAAATTTCAAGTATAAACTCTATCAATATCCACGGTGGCAAAATCAACTCGTACAAATACACTACACGAAATCGACTCTTCAATAAATCTGTCAAAATAAACCCTCTCTGATTGGTGGATGGCCGAAGCACCCTGCGTCCGCCTCCCGTGGCTCAGTGGTTAGCGTGCTGGCCATGTCACGTCGAGATTGGGAGGTACCCGGGTTCGAATCCCGCTGCCGGCTGTGCTGTCCGAGGTTTTTCCTGGTTTTTCCTCGGACGCTTTCAGACATATGTCGGCACAGTTCCCTTAGAAGTCGGCCCAGGACGCACATTCTCCTAGGGCGCCAGTCGTGACGTTGCTCACGTCTGTGAGGTCGACAACGGCGAGCCCCTTCACCAGCACCACCACTGCCTCGAAAAATAGTATGGCTGTCGTTGGGAGGACCTCGATATTCACGATTGCGAAATTCACATTCTCGACATTCATGGTCTCGAAACCGAAAAAAAAAAAAAAGGAAAAACGGTCCGACTGCTTTGCAAGATGATGTGCCGTGTTTAAAAATTCGATATCACTAATTAACTACCTGTCTGTGACAGCCGTTTTAGCGAATGAAAGTCACATTGCGGCCGTTTGGCTTAGTAGGGCGGACACGTCGGAAGAGCATATTGGTCAGTTCATTCACTAGAACGACTTTCACAGACATCGAAATTTAGTGAAGCTGAGCGGTTAATTAGTGATATCGGATTCACGCATATCATCTTGCGAAGCAGTCGAGCATTTTCTTATTTTCGAGACCGTGGATTCCGAGATCGGGCCCTTGTTATCTCTATATTCATACGCACGTCGTCTCCTGCACTTTTAAGCTGGATATTTAAATTTTTCCAGCTCTTAGTATAGAAGACACATCATTAATAATGGTAGAAATATTCAGAAAAAATAAAAAAAAACGTTCCAGTTGCGCGTTGCATTGAAAACAACGTGGGACGAAGAAGAAGAAGAACGTTGGGTCGCCCTTGAGTTAACATTCGACACTTTCCCTCGCAAAGCCTAACTATGATTTATTTTGGCAGTGTTTATTTTGTGGGCGTGGGTTTTTCAGCGATTTATTTCAGAAGGTGGATTTTCACGAGTGTATTTTTAAGCGTGGATCTTCTAATATTTTATTTTCAATGATTTATTTCAGCGTACACCCGTTAACATGAAGCTTAAAATTTTGATACGTGCATGGATATTTTATGGGTCACTCTATTCTGTGAAGCGTATTGCATAATGAAATAATTTATCATTCATCATGCCATATTCTTATGCGTAGCACAACAATAAAACTTACATAATGATGTTAAAAAAATGTCGTCTTAGTGTAATGGCCTGACCGGTTTCACGCATGACTGACAATCAGAGAGGCGTATAAGTTCGACTAGCGGCACCGGGAGCCGACTTTTCGTCAACAGCAGTACTGACTGGGAGATGATCGGTTCGAATCCTACCACCGGCTGTGCTCTCTGAGCTTTTTCCCTGAGTTTTCATGTAGACCTTCGAGACGAATGTCGGCACAGTTCTCCCTGGATTCGGCCCAGGACGCACACCAACCCCCCCCCTTTTCTGCTGTCCTTTCTCCAACTGTCCATGTCTGTACGCCACTCATAGCCATAGTTGCTTCGCGGCGCTAACACGGAATAAAAATAAAACAGCCGTACTGGCGATATTTCCGCACCATTTGAAAAGTTCTCGCCCGTTCAGTACTGCAAGTTTGTATAATTACGCTGTTAGGTTTATAATCACTGATTTTCTTTTCTGAAATCAGTGCAGCTGGTTGTTACGGTGGAATCTGGTTCAGCTAATGCTAAAAGGTCGAAGCGGTGTCCGTTGGCGGCTGCGCAAGAAAGGAGTCTGTGGCAGCGGCTTCTAACATAGATGTCAGAACGGAGACTCTTTTTAGGAAGGCCCGAAAAGCCGAGGCATATGCATACTCACGGAGTACATTCTGCATACGAGGCCTTTCATAAGGGGAACCACAGGAGCGTCCTGATCCTTTTAATGAAATGGCCGTATGCGTAATTCATTGCAGAAGACATTCTGTGGCCCGTGCTTTCCTTTTGCTGACGCCATAGAGTAGGCCATGAGATTCGTTGTGGGTCACATAATCTGTGTCAGCTCCACATGTCCCGCTGACTTGATATATTGCATAGACGCCGGCTCGCATCTGAAGTATGGGTCTGAATGCGTTCTCTCCCGAGCACCACGTTCTGCGCTTTGTACGTAGCCTTATACCGAGGGGAAACTGACGCTAGGGTTCTTTGATGAACTGGCGTTGCGCCTCAATGCGCACAAAGCTGATGAGAGGTTCGTTTTGCGTTAAATCAGTGGTTTTGGAAGTGAAAATCTTCATTTGCAAGCTCGATCGCGAGTAGAATATATTTTTAAAATCACTTTGATGTCTAGAGTTATTTTGACAGCAGTTACACGGACCATGCAAAAAAGTCAATATACTATGTAGCAACTGCTTACAATGCCACAACTAGACACTCACTTTATAAAAAATACTTAGGATATAGCTATTGTACAGACAACGATCGCATGAATTATATCCAGTTTTCGATGTGTTGTCAGGTGTGCGTGTTTGTGACTAAGATATATATTTCCTTACTTTTTTGTACCCCAAGTATTTCTTTTCCCGCTTTTTTTCAGTTATTCCTTCCTACTTCTACGTACGTTGTTTAACAGAGACATTGTCACTGCCTGCCATTGAAAAGGGTGTCTAAAAGGCTAGAAGGCTTAGGCTAACATGTTAAAAGGCTTAGGTCATCCTGTCCTATATTAATGTACACACGTCTTAAAAAGGACATAAATTATTAGTTGCCTAAAACGTCATGCTTATCACTGTGAGAATGCTATATGTGGCTGCAACGTGCTTCTCTGGAATAAGCAGCATATTGAGTTATCGACATGTTGATACTGGTAGAAAACCTCCCAGAAGGGGATGGAATAGGTTTGTAAACTACTGGCGCTAAAATTCTGGCTTTAGGCTAGTCGCTTTTGTCCTGACGCGCGATTCTCTTTTCAAGCTTACGGCGACCAATGGACCTTTTCCAGTTGGACGTGCGACGCATGCGCGAGCTGCGCCGCGCCGCCGCCATCATCTTTGGTGGCTCTCGGTGGTCAGAATAGCGCGGCCGGGGGGGCCCTTGGTTCACGTATTCCGTGCGAAAAATGCAACCAAACGATGCGCTGCCGTTGGTTGCACAAGTGCATGTAGCTCTTAGCTGCCTTATTTTAGCCTTCTTATCTTCAGCTTCATGGGTTGTTTTTGTTCGTCAACCACATAAAAGCCATTCTTGTACCGCTGAAAGGGCACACACCCTACCCATTCTGTGTACAGAAACCTTAGAGATGTTTAATGTGTCTGGTACGACTGCTGCCTTGTAAAAGTATACTAGGCCCTCATGGACCTTGTTCCACGTTTCTTTGCCGTTGTCTGAAGGAACATCCGCCGTGTGTAATCCACTTGCCCATAAACACATTCCGCATGCTAACCCACTTTTTCACGTCCAAAAAGCGGTTCAAGAGCCTGGATTGTTCACCCTAGCCCGTTCGACCACTTGATAGGTTTTTCTGCTCTGACACATAGTGACTAAACATGCCTTATATGATTTTCCCCCCATAATCCCCAACACTTTGTCAAATAATAATTGATGTCAAATAATAAACATTTTTATAAATAGATCAAAATAATTCTATGACATTTTTCGATCATTTATTCGCATCGAATGTGGACAAATTTTAGCAACGTATTATTAATGATTGTATTTAACTGACCATTGTATAGGAGAAAGAAGAGTTTTCGTTTATTTACTTTGTGCCTATGTTCAAGTGAATCTAAATTTCCTCTTCCAACATACATGTTAGCGAAGAAGTCCTTCGTAACCTAGACAATATAAGCCGGGGAGCAGATCCTTGTACTGTCTTTTCTTTTCTTCTTTGTTGATAGCGTGCATGTGTAGGGACCCACAGTGCAGATGCATACTCTAAACAAGGTAGAACGAAGGTTTTATATGCCCGACGATTCAATATCTTTCGTTGAACCATGGCGAAATTTCCCTCTGAGGATCCACAGACTTTAAGTGGCTTTCGCGCATATATGGCTATCCCATTCCATATCGTTCCCTTTAAATATGCCGTCAGCAATGAGAAGGGTGCCCAGAGGAAGCACGGATTATTGGCTGT
The DNA here is from genome assembly GCF_037126465.1 of Ornithodoros turicata. Classification (NCBI taxonomy): domain Eukaryota; kingdom Metazoa; phylum Arthropoda; class Arachnida; order Ixodida; family Argasidae; genus Ornithodoros; species Ornithodoros turicata. The sequence goes on from NC_088202.1 coordinate 105,465,544, forward strand.
GCTCAACATGAGGCCATTTTCTTCAGGATGTGTCCTACTGGTACGCCGGATTGTTCCACACTGTTCTATTCAACTGTGCTGTTCGTGAAAGACAAATATATGCAAATAACCCGTGGTCTCCCCTCTTCAAAGCAAAGAAAAAAAGCAAAGAAAAAATAAAGAAAGGAGATGACACTGGTTGCCTTTCGACCAAACGGAATTCGATCAGATGTCTCCAATCACATGGCGTTTGACCAAATGTGCAGGACACTGCGCGTCGCGCGAGCCACCAACCGTGTTTCCGACTCCTCCCGCTAGAGGCGCTTTTCCGCCGAAGTTTGACTGTGTTCTCACTTCATTGGAATTAGAATACTCCCAGGGGAAAAGGACTGTTCACAGCACAAAGAAAATTACACCAACACTGCCCGAGTTTGTTGTGTCTGTTCCTTCATGTTCCCTAGTCTCGGGGTTTTACATTATGCATCAACTTCACCAGCTCGCTTGCTTCTTAGCCATCTTGTTGTACTGCCAGTTCTTTTGAAGAATAAACAAAAAGCGACAACATACAGCAACTATGTCGCGTGTCTTCATTAAAACCTTTCCAGTCTCCGCCATTTTTCAACGCCGTTTAAACTGCGATGAAACAACAAACACAATTCCAAGTCCCAAAGTTTTCATATTGTTTACGACAGAGCAATGTTTACGCGTGTTTGAGCAGCTTTCTCGCGTTAATAATAAACGGCGCAAGGCAACACGCCGAAGCATGTCTCATCCTCGAGAGATCACGCTGTGCCTCTTAAGCCACCAGGCGTCAGCTTGTGACGCTTAGCGCAAATAAAGCACGCTGTTTAATTACCTTATCGACGTCGCTCTCCGGCCTGCCAACCGCATTACTCATGGGCTTCTCAGGCAGTCTAAATAAAACGGGAAGGATGGGGGCTGTCTTTGAAATTACTTCGGGATGTTGTCCTCCCTTTTGGGGATTTGTACAAATTTCTCCAGGGATAGTTGAATGACTGACGTATACATGGGATGAAGGCACACATGTCTATAATTTGGAGCGTTCCGCCGTGATGTAATCGCATAAGTTTGGAAAGAATGGCTCGGTTTGGGCACAGCACAATGGCAAATAACTGTAGGAAGCGTCTTGATGTGATGTGGTGTGGTATTTATTAGGAAAATGATTAGAATCATTCATTTATTGTTCAAGTACTAAAGAACAAGCAGGGGCTCAACGGGAACCGAAAAAAAAAAAAGCTTTTTTCTCAGTCTCGCCACGGTCCCCCACGGTCTCGCTTTTGATTTTTTGCTTTTTTGCGCGTTTAGGATCCTACTTGAGTATGAATTGCACCTGCAACTGAAGCCTATTGATCCCGTTCAGAAAAAAAAAAAGTTGAGAATAAGTCAACACGTTTAAGTTCCGCCATCCGCGTATACCTCTTGGCTGCAGTGGCTAGTGCGCACGTATACTGGTGCAATGGCATTCCACGTCGCGGCATGTAGTCTGCGACGCCGAAACTATAGGAGCCCCATAGGAGGCACGCGGTGGCGCCGCAGTATCATTTCTGTGACGGAGTGACTCTCATAGGGTGCGGACTGCATTCCGTATCGTTCTTGGGCTGAACACAACACGGGTTTAAGTCCTAATCACGTCGGCAAGGATGTCGTACCGAATCTTGCCTGCATGCCTATCAACGACCTGCATGGACAAGGATGATCCGTGGATATGCACGGGAGCGTGAACAAATTGCGAATCAACAACAGCAACATATACAGGCATGACGATAGGGTGAGGTGTTTCACCGCGAAAATTGCGATGACCCCCCCTCCCCCCTTCACACCAGACATGTAAAAAATACTGCGCAAAAGTATTTAGCATAAGGTGCTAAATACTCCGCGTAAAAAGTATTTGCAATAGACTATACACGCTAATGAAAACTGAAAGTAATTCGAGTAGAGTACTACATACTCTGAGAAGTATTTAAGATACTCTTTGAAGTACTTTAGTATTGGCAGTAAGTGAAACGCGTATTCTGAACGTGCCCATACAAATGAAAGGAATAAACTTCATCTGCCATATTTAAGCGTATCTTTTCTTTGCAAGGTCCTGGTGTCGAATAATGTTTGGTGAAGTTCGGTGAACTCAAGTAAACTGTGGTGATGTGTTCTGATCCAAAACTTCGTAATCCCTAATGTATGTCAGCTCGGGGCTTTCAGCTTCTGACGCGTGTTCATTACTTTGGTGACCAAGGAAATATATAGGTAGTAGCTCATAAGCACCAAATGCGCATAACGTCCAAACGCTCAAAACCTCCAAACGCCCATATGCACGGAAAAAAATGCTCATATGCACCGAAAGGCGGGTGACCACAAAGGCCGGGTCTTCCTTTCCCGCATTTGGAACAAGGTCATAGGGTAAGAAACGAGGAATGAATGGAGACTATCAAGTTAAAGGGGCAATAAACAGGTATGCAAGGTGCACTTTTTTGTAATGCAGTGTGATTCGTTTCCTACAGTGACGTTTAGCAAAAAATTTTGTCGCAAAAAGTAAATAATGGCTCCAAACCAACCGAATATTCACTGCACTCTTTCGCGCTCATGCCCCGCCCTGCGATGCCCTGGCGACAATAGCCACACGTCATTTTGACGTCGCGCACCATCAACCATTCAAAATGCGGAGCGCCTATACACTGATTTTGTTTTAATATTGGGTAGCGAGGTCAATTCTAAACATATTTACACTTGTCAGACTCAAGGTAGCCAGATCAAAAGGTACCAAAAGCCCACAATATTCCATTTCATGTGCGCACTATGTTTTCAGCGCTGTATTGCTCCGCGAGGTCACAGCGCTGTTCTCACAACCGGTTCTTCCCGCACGCTGCTGTTTGTGTCAACGAGGCCCGTCATTGGCTAGGAGTCCGAAATCTCCCCCATCTCAAGTGACTGGAATGCAGCTGTGCTACACGTGCGAGACGTGTGACGTAGGTGCTCTCCGAGTAGGAAGGAGAGACTCACGCGGATTATGCTCTTTGAATGGCATTGTTTCGTGGTTAAGGCGCTCGCTAGAAGTAAATGAATTTCATAATTGGATATCGTGAGCCACGTTCTTTCATAGAGCATAATAACTGGAGAATATTCCTGGAGCTGTTTAGTGCCCCTTTAATGTGTCGGTTTGGAAGTTTATAGAGTTCGAATTTGGCTGAATGTGTGGGTTTGAATGGGGTTATCGTGAGTCAATGGGTGTCTGAACGTGACAAACACGTCCGCCGTGGTGTCTGCCCATTTGGTCGAACGCCGTTTGGTCGAATGCCGTTTGATCGAAGGCATTTGATCGAACGCCACTTGGTCGAAGGCCGTTTGATCGAAAGACGTTTGTTCGAAGGGAGTTCAAAACTGCATGTGCACTGTGTCATCCGCACCTCTTTTTCTGTAACTTTTGACTCGAGCATACGGAGCGGGCAATCAGTGTTCTCTGATTTTGTTGTTGTTGTTGTAGCCAGTCATCTTCCAGACGGAAGGTTGAAGAACTATAGAAGCGAGGATGTGTAGAACACGTTGGATTGAGTTTCGTAAAAAAATAGTCCGGGAAAAGTTGGTCCCGGAAAAATTGGTCCCTGGTTGCGTGGCGGAAGAAATGGTCCCGCGCGGTTTTCCGTGCGCCCAAAAATACAGGAGCGTCGTTGTGGACACCTGATGAACCGGATCATAGCCAATCAAGTGCTATCGTTCGCACTCCTCATTTCTTTGAAATTGGAAGGCATGCTTCTTTAAATTAACATTAATCTTAATGAACAATAAATGCTGCACGCCATTTAATGAGGAACATAAAAGCGGTTCCATTTACTGCACCGCTTGTATTGTACAAATTGCGTCAGTTCTTTCTGTTCCTCGCTTTATTTTGCGGAGTACAGACAACGCGACAAGATCAGGAAGCAATTCTATTCGTGCTGGCTACATACAAGCAGGACCAAGCTGTTATATAATCTTCAAACTGACACATTGAGCGGCAATGAAAAAATAGCTACATTAAGCGGCCTTGGTAGTCGCCATTCATTCCACCTTTCTCCCCTATGACATTGTTCCAAATGCGGGAGAGAAAGAACCGGCCTTTGTGGTCGCCCGTCTTTCGGTGCATGAGCATTCGGATGTTCTGGACGTTTGGTGCTTATGAGCAGGTTCTTCCCTCCTGCTCATTTCCACCAAACGCTCAAAACCACCAACTTTTTCGGGGCATATGGGCGTTTGGAGGTTTTGAGCGTTTGGAGGTTATGAGCATTTGGTGCATATGAAGCACAACCAATTTACACGCATGCCGAGATTCTCTTGTGCCTAATCCTCTGGGGATTCACCTGGCAATATGAATAGGAACCGTTTTCTGACGAAGGGGTCGGACTAATGACAAGCAAGGCCAAGCGTATGACCAGCATTTATTGTACAGGAGGATAAATGACAGATGCCCGAATCCCCCTCACCTAGGGTTGCCACCTTTCGTAGTGAAAAATACCGGCTGAGGGAGAGGAGGTGGAATAGAGGGAAAGGAGGAAAGGCCCGTGGAAAAGGGAAAGTGGATGAGGGGTGGACGAGCACACGAATAGAGAGAGAGAGCGTGCTCGCTCAAGATAATACGAGGAAACATATGTTCCTGTGTGGTGCTGTAGCATTGATGCTAGAAATAACAATGATAATAGTAATAACAACGAATAATAATAAGAATTAATAACTAAGAAAACGACTGGTGACTGCGGAGCTGGGTCTGTGTTCCATATTTATTCAAACGGTAGTGGAATGTTGAAGAGAACATCCCCTAAAAGCCCTTATGAAAGGTCTTGAGCCACAAATACCGGCAAAAGGCTGCCGGTATCACCTTCCTACCGGCAACCGGCAGAGCGCCCAAATAACCGGCCGTGCCGGTGTAATACCGGCCTGGTGGCAACCCTACCTCCACCCCCCTCCAAAAAAGAATAAAAAGGAGGAAGTTCCAGTGAGGTGAAAATCTGGTCACGATGGGGAAGTGTGCCGGATACGGCTTGACGAGGAAGAAAAGTATTTTGAGCACTGAGTAGGAAATACTGAAAAAAGTATTTTAAATACTTTAAAAATACCTGTCGCAAAAAGCATTGAGTAGTGTACCAAAACACCGGAAACAGTATTTAAAATAATGTGTTTTGAGCACGTACTCAAGATACGTACAAGTCTGCCCCACCTTACACAACACATAGCAAGTGAGATACTACATGTACACAGGCGCCGTAACTCTCGGGGCTATCAGTTCATGCAGTCAACCACACGTGGTGTTGTATGGTGAAGCCCCATAGATAACATGTGCGCACTCATGCAAAAGTCACTGATTTTGAAGAATGTTAGAGCAAGGGCCTAAGATTGAGGCAAGCTAGACCGAGCGGCTTGCTATTGCATCGTGAATAAAGCTTTTATGAGAAACACGAAATAATGCTTTCATCATGGTACTACTGTGAGTGAAAAAAGGTGTCCTTGGGTGTGACCGAGTATCTCAACATTATCTTGCTTCTCGGCTCCTCTAGAGAATTTGCTTAAGAATTGCAGTAGCTAGGTATTGCCATATTATCGTCGCTCTGTTGTTGACCAATTGGAAGAAACATCTATGAAAACAAAGAGGCTGCATTCCTCTCCACCGAGGGGAGCGCTGTGTGCGCAGTTCACGTGGTATAGGGATCAGTGAGTGGGCTTTACCGATCTGCATGTGTAAGGTTGCTGCTGTTTAGTTTGTTCGAAAAAGACGAAACCAGAGTCAACACAACAATAGATGATGACGATGAGATGGGGTGTTCCACCGCGGTGGTGCGGTACCCTACCCCATTGCACGTGGAACACTATACGAAGATGATGAAGGAAGGATGAAAATACGAGAATGAATTAAAGCGTCTGGAGCAATCCAGTGGACGCCAGGAAGTCCATGAACAGGTGAAGAACCCGACGATGGAGCACAGAATAGGGGCCAATGAGTGCAGCTAAGTTGAGCGGTCTCTTGCTGATACGGGCTAGCTAGTCACACAGCATCAGCCTTTGCGGGCACTAGAGTGCTTATAATAATAATAATAATAATTGGGTGTTTACGTCGCGAGACAACTGAGATCATGAGCGACGCCACAGCGGTCGGTCTGTGGATTGCTTTTGCCCACCTGAGGGTTCTTTAACGTGCGATGAAAGCTCATCACACGGCACCCCGTATTTAACGTCCCTCGCGGAAGACGGCGTGTCTAAGCAACTTGTACCCTGCCACCAAGTTGCTGGCGTCCTCGGCCGGGTTCGAACCCGCGATCTCGGGATCAGAAGGCGAACACGCTACCGACTGAGCCACCGAGGCCAGTAGAGTGCACATTCCATGAGAATGTGCTGGGTGTTCTCTACGACACCGCAGGTGGAACAGAGGCTTGTGTCACAGCATCTGATCATGAACGTGAATTGTGGGGCGAAAGCCACATTGAGGCGGAGTCTCCGCAGGAGGGAGGTAAAATGGCGTAATAAACGGGCAGGGAACGAAAACGACAAATTTGGCTCTATACAGGAGAGATTGAGCCGTGATGTCCCGGCGCCATTGCTGCAGAGCCAAGGTTTGAAACCACACAGTTAATAGGGTACTTCTGTCACCTCCCGACAGTACAATGGACACGGCCGTCGGGGACTCATGGGCAGTCGTTGCTACTCGTTGCTACGTTGCCAGAGTGAAACACTTCGCAGCAAAAGTCATTTTTCATTAGTTGACAGGCATGCCACTCCCATCATGACGATGCGTAATCTCCGTGCTGCCTTAAATAGCTTTGCAATTAGGTTTTTGCTGAGCACGGAATTCTTCAAATCGATGTTTCATCCGTCGTAATCATTTCCATGTAAAAATAGAGCCTCCCACGCTAGAGGTAAGGGAACACGGCAATGATAATCAATGTGCTTCTCGAAATCTGTTTCCTTAAGTGCCCGTAAGAGTCACATTTTTGTCACGAATAATTTGTGTAGATACGAAGGTAGTCGCAGATCAACGAAGATTACCTCGTATAAAGGCGCTAACACCGTCCATTGTAAGCCTCACGTCCGCACTCATCGTGGTCATCAAGGTTTGTAGGAGGGGACAAGTTTATTATTAAAAAAAAAAGAGGGAAAGATTAGCCTGCGGCTTGCTATTCCCAACAAAGAAAGAAAAAAGGAAAGGTTTGTGGGTTTGTCAAAGCAACCTATGCCAATGTGGCAGCTGCTTTGAAGGAAGAGGCCCGTTCTGTATCAAATAATGCAACTTTCGATTCTCAAGCTGACACTTCTGTACGTGCATCTGCTTTCAAATTTTCTACGGATGACCATCACTGGTTTCTTTTTCTTTTTAAACGAAGGCGTAAGACATTTGGTCTTTCAGGATCAGTAGTTTGGGATCAGTAGTTACAAATTTAAGTACCAAGGGAGGATTGCTAAGGGCAGACGAGTGCTTCTGCAATTAGGTTACATTACGTTAGGTGTTGGGAGAAAAACCTAAGCCAAAATATATAGACCCTCTCCCCTCAGGATGCTTTCAGTGCGTTCTTACCTGCCATTCCTGGGGCGTTTTTTTTTTTCTTTTTCCGTCTCTTCTACAGCTACATATCGCTGTAGTAGAGGCACATAAAGAAAAAAAAAGCGCTTCATTAATGGCAGGTAAGAACGCACTCAGCAACGAATGTACACATTCGTTGCTGAACGTCACGACTAAATATAAGCATCAGATTTACTGTAGTCTAATCAATGGGCGTATGCACAAATGAATATCCCCGGCACACGGAAACCACGCCGTGTTCATTAAGCCCACCATTCCTGTACTTCGAAGCTAATTCGAAGCTATAGCGAAGTCGTATGCACAAACCTTCTGGTTTGTGAGGCGCCTTTCCTTAGATTTACCTCCTGCGACAGTGCGGGTGTAACTTCGTTTGAGAAGCTCATTATCGTGGAATTGAGGTATTGACCACACTCAGCGTCATATATAAGGCCTGTCTGACGATCCACCCTGCCGAAATTTACTGTACAGGTCTCTCTCCGCTACCATGGTGTCAGGGCAGCACTCTAATGAAGACAGCCTTTGTCAGGTAGTGACGCAGAACCTCCTTGGAGACAAATCACGGGGTGTCGGATTTCGGGCTTAATGATCTCGCCGTTCAAGGGG